>NC_092587.1:141906666-142280000 GCF_047663525.1 Anas platyrhynchos
CTGGTTCAATAATTCAGATTAGCCCTCATGTTTATTAATGCACTACATCTGTGCAAACAACATGTCAAGCAGAGAGTTTATTGTAATTGCCTGAGCAAACAGAACCTGAAAGAAGCAATTTCCAGTTACAATGTGCTATGACAAGTAATGAGGTAATTGGCATTCTGTCCTGATTACTTCCACCTTCCTTTTCATCAGGTCTATATTGTGTGTGATAGATAGTTTTATAAGAAATGAAGGTGTTTGATAATATGGTCTGCTGCTGCTTAAGGTTAGTGATTAAAGACAATCATAATTTTCTCTCAGAGATCTTATTAGTTTTAACATTATTTATTCATACGTGTAAGATGTGGACCCAGAATCTCTCTTTCAGTGCTATACATGCACTTAAAATGTAAACGCAACCACAATCCTATTGAATGCAAAATATCTTTGAGGTTTCTAAGCTCATATTACATGTCAACATTTCATGATGAAATTATATGCTTAATCAGAGAGATTAAGATGAACTATTTTATGTCTATAGTTATATAAGCATTTTTGGTATAATATATGTTAATGTAATATCTCAATTTCAGTGTAACAATATTAAAAAAATAGTTAAAGGTATGATCTATGGTTTTAAACAGAACTTCTTTTTTTTTTTTTTTTTTTTTTGGGGGGGCGGGGGGGGGAGAGGGAGTGTAACTTTCCAGAAAAATAATTTTTGTACACTAGCATTTGTTTAATATTTAAAGTGTTTTTTCTTGACCAAAAGTAGTTATAGGATGTTTTGAGAGGTTTTGTATTGTTCTACTGTGGGCAGTGGACATTTTTCTAGTTATTTTTCAGTCTTAGTGGAACTATTTTGAACTTTATACAGAGGAAAAAGTTGAGAAAAGAGACTGCGTGTAAATGCTCCAAAAATTAATTGTGGAATTTTTGATTTCAGCAAAAGTAGTTTGGACATAAGATCACAGTAGTTTGGACATAAGATTAAGATATTACTAAAGATTTGGACCATATTCGTTTCCCTTTTCTAACCAAACACAATGAAGCATGAAGTGCTGTCAATCCTTATGACATAAAACACCAAAATATAAAGAATCATGGTAAAAACAAAACAACAACAACAAAGAAACAAACAAAACCACATAACATAACAAAACAAAAAACACATTGTTGATTCTATATCAAAACAAGCAAATAAAATTTCCTTTAATTAGGAACTTTGTGCAACAAATAAAGAGGTGCTATTTAGGAATGTACAAAAACCAAGCAGATACATTGAAATCCTTTCTGTTTATTCAAGTTTGTGGTGTATGACTCTTTCTATCAGTGAAAAGAGCTGTTGAAGGGGTGTTTCTTCTCAGTTCAGCCAAAGGCAATATTTACCAAAAAGGTATAAAACCACTCCCACATTTAGCACTAGAAATGAAACATTATGTACATATATATATATATTAGGTAGGCAACTGTGGGTATGAAGAAAAAAAAAAGGAGAAAATGATTGAAATCCAGAATTGAAAAAGAAAATATTTAATGAAACCTAAGGTAGTAACAGAAGATATGATTTGTTGACTTGTACATCAACATGTCAACGCTCTATACAATACTATGTTAAACAGTCCTGCTGTCTGTTCTTCTGCATGGTTGTAAGTGAGAATAGTTGCCTTTTCCATGAACACACCTTCTATTAGATATTTCACCTAAGCTCATACATTGCCAAAAAATACTCTAAAATTTAGAAAATTAAACTGTATTAGACAATTTCAACTGAGCAATTTAGTAATTTGTTAGAGTGTGAACATGATTGCTGGAACATGCTTCTGCAACTTGTCTGTATGTGGGATGCTGTCAAAGGCACTTTGAGGAAGCGGACTAGGCAAATCATTTTGTATAAGTATCTGTTTTTGCAAATAACTGGCCAGGATTCTCCTTCCAGGACCTCCCGCCGACTGGGCTTTGCAGATGTAGTGAGTGGAGGTAATATTTTAGCTCAGTATTAACAGTAAAATAATATAATATTTTTCTCTAGAATATTAACTTATTTCAAACTATTTCATACCTCCAGGAGTGTGGTATTATTTTCAGATTTGCTATTTTTTTTGTACCATTTCTTTGTAAAACAAATTTAATTTATTATCTTCTATATTTGCTCCCTTTGATAACAAAGTGGAGAACATTTATCCAATATTTTTAGTTGATTAATTATTTTGGTTAACATTTTTTGATACTGTAGTCTTAAACTTCCCATGTTCTGCTAGATATTTCCAGTTGCCGTCTGTATGCAACTCAAGACTGACTTCATTTCTTCTGTTTGAATGTACTAGGACCTGTTTCACCTGCTCTTATGCTGGTTGCATACTTGATGTGAAGATAGTGGTAAAAAAATGAAAATGAAATATGATATCCTTAAATATATCAGAAGATAAAATACAGAAAGTAAAGACAAATTAACAATCCCAGCTGTTTTCTTCAGACATGTTTAATTATAAAGATGCAGTGATAAGCATAGTAGTTCAATAGCCCAAGAATGCAATGTTTACAAGGGTAAGAGATTTATATCATCAGCTGCTGGAAAAGCCAAGCTATGCTGGTGTAAGCAAGACTAAGCCAAAAGTTTAGTAGTATGTGAAATTATAATACCTAAGTAATATCTGTCTCAGTCTCTGACTAACGTAGTTTTTCTTTCAAAACACAATAGAAACACAAGTTCTGGTCATCCAGGCTGTCCATGGGAAATTTTCACTGTAGTGTATCAATGAAAATTTTGGGAAGAACAGTGGAATTGTTAAATCCTAATTGTTCCATTAATGAAAAAGTGCAAGACTTTTCCATTAAAATAGCTGTTCTTGAGCCACTGCACAACTTTATGTACTTCCAATGGGATTTGATCCTTTATGTTATCAAAAGCAGTAGGCATTTCCTCAATTGGTATGAAGGCAAAGGCTTGTAGGTAATGGAGCTTCAAATTGAATTCTGGATTAAATCCATGCTGAGTTGCCAATCCAGCACTTTGTGTTCTTTGCCAATAGCTTTGGCTCTAGTCGAAGAAGCAGGCTTTGTTCTAAACTGGTGCAAATTCCTTGGTTGCTATGATTGTAGCTTGTTCAAAGTGAGTGATCACATATGTGAGTCTTAAGTAGAGCTGTGCAAAACTTGGCAGCTTGAGTGCACAAGGGGCTTGGTGAACCTTCATTTGGCTTCTGTGCTTATGGGCTTGAGTTAGTGTTAGGAAAATTAAAGAATGAGGTAGGAGATGCACTAAATAGAAGCATCTCAAGTAATAAAATGAGTCACAGACAGACATGTCTAAAGTAGGCGTAGAAAAAAGTGAGGTCCTGTAAAAGTCATGTTTGATGTAAATTAAATACAGCTTTATTATTTAAATACTTTTTTTTTCACTTAAATATAGATATATTTAAGAATACAACTTTTTTATTTTGTTTTGTTTTGCTTTTATGGAAGCAAATCCTTCACCCACTGAAAATAAGAGAAAAAGCAAAACTTTTCCTCACTGATCATATTACACTTTATAATTTGTATGTCTTCTTTACCAGAATACTCTTGCTTATTAACTGTTTTCAATTCTTTTTAATTTAAGAATTACATATTAATAAATCTTGTAAGTAGTAAGCTATGGTATATGATTCTGCTAAATAGCAGTATTAACATCAAACTGGCTTGGAAGAGAATAGCCCATTTCAATTCTTCTTTTATGCCTTCTTTTTGCATCAATATTTAATTAGAGTGATGAAATGATAGTAGGTGGAAATTCCTTCTTTTACATGGTATGAATTTAGGGTGAGCACTTTGATAGACTGACAAAATACGCTTCAAAACACAGCTTTTTTAATGTGGCTATATTTTGACTCTTCCACTCTAAATGTTGGCATTAATTTCATAATAACGATGATGAGATACCTTCATATAAGTCAGGCTTTTAATGAATCACTATGTTCTTGGAAGGAAAATATGATACTACTACTGTGTCTGCTAGCATTGTTCCTATTTTTTATACTGCAAAATGGAATTAGATCTGGAACTATCACTTTCCACTCAGTCTCTCCATTTAAAATTCCCCTTGCAGCACTTTCAACTGTTCTTAATGGCCTTGGCCAAGATAGAGAGAAGAGCCTGAATACTCTTGTGCACCCTCTTAAGACTGTTATTCCATGTGACAGTTGCAAATGTGTGGGATGCTCTTAAGTTCTACAGAGGACCAATGTTGCTCACAAAACAATCAATGAATCTTTGTTTTTAATTTGAGAAGGATACCAACTAGTTTGAGATTGTTACTTTAATGGGCTACATATGGAAATGCCATTGACATGATGGTATAAAGTGCATCTATATTTTCAAGACAAAACCTCAAGTTTTCAAAACCAATAGTGAGCAGTGTAGGACAAATGATAAAACAGACTTGGAAAATTTAGGCTATCTATTAGCATCTGACATTGACTCAGCAGGGGAATCCTTCCTCTGAGTTTTTCTGTAATCAGTGCTCCTGTATTTATGCATCTCATTTTTCCAAGAGGAAATGGAGCAAAGCTCATGACTCTTGCCAGTTCTTTGCACAGTAGCAGTCCTCAGGTTTTAGCCAAATTTGAAGCAATTCCCAATAAGAAATTATTTCAGCAAAGATGTGAAGCACAGGGTTGTGGTACAAATTGCAATTTATTTCTAAGGAGTCTTTGTGTGAAAGGCGCACACAGCCCTATCAGGGATGGGAAGATTCATGTCCACCAGCACTACTGGTTACAGTTTATTTGTCTGCAAACATGCAAGCAATCTAAAAATATAGTACTTTCTTCTACTTCTATCTTTAATGTTATAACACATTCCAGAAATCATAGTTATAAATGTAACTACAGAGGATCTGATAGTCATATTGGTTTTCTTTGGTTTATAGACTACTGGTAAGGATGTGTTTTGTAGTTTAGCCCCTTCATGTGGCTAAATACCAGACAGCTGCATGCTCATTCCTCCCAGGTGTGACTGGAGGAGAAAATTGGAAAGGTAAAAGAATGAGAATTCATGGGCTGCAGAAAAGACGATTCACTAGGGAAAGAAAAAACAGAGCATGGAAGTAAAGCAAAACAAGGAATTCATTCACTGCTTCCCATCAGCATGCAGATGTTCAGCCACTTCCAGGAAATCTAGGCTCATCACATGTATCGGTTTCTTGGGAAGACAAATGTCATCATTCCAAATGTGTCCCATGCCCTGTCTTGTCCCCCACTCCCACCCTTTCCTCCTTCTTTCCCCCAGCTTTTACTGCTGAGCATGACACCATGGGGCAGCTGCTGGGCTCTGCCCACAGAGGCCACCCTTGGAGCCCCCCACTACCAAAAGCTTGCCACGTAAAACACAACACACATGCATTTACTGGTGCCAGAATGATAGCTGAAGTCTGCTTTTGACATTGTTCAATAATGCTGAAAACTGTAAAAATGCCAGTTTATGAAATTTCTTTCAGTCTTCTTTATAATGAATGACATTTTTTCAGATGCTATTTACCACAGAAGTCACAGGTTTGTTCCGTGTGTTCAACTTGTGCATGATCATGGCCTATCTAGTGCCTTTTAAACAAAATTTGTCGTATCAGATATACTGATATACTTCATTCATACTACTCTACAAAGGCATTTTGCAGAAGTAGTATTGCTCAACATTTTTCCACAGCATCAGTTTGAAACACCAGGTGTTTTGGGATTCTACTTCCAGTTGCAAAGACTTGTTTTTAACTACCCACCATCTCTTACCTCCATGGAATAAAATACTATCCCAACAGGTTAAGCCCACCCTACAGGTAACACCATTTTCTAATTGCTCAGAAAGTAGTATTTCATAATGAATATGTTAACTGTGTTGAAATAATCTTAGAATAAGATTTTCTTGTGGTTTAACCTGGTCAACAGCTAAGCACCACACAGCCGTTTGCTCACCCTTCCCTAGGGGCCTCTCCACAGGACACAGGGGAAATTCTGCTCTGTGCCTGGAGTACCTCCTGCCTTCCTGCTCCACTGACCTGGAGGTCTTCCTGTTCTGACCTGGTTCTCACTGTTCTCCCAGCTGCTGTTGCGCAGCAGTTTTTTGTTTGTGCTGAAACTGGCCCTTATCTGACATGGGGCAGCTGCTGGACTCTGCTCACAGGGGCCACCCCTGCAGACCCCCACTACCAAAACCTTTCCACATAAACCCAAATCACATGTGTTGGTTAACTAAAGAAAAACAATATTTTTATGTACAATTGCCTCCAAAATAAATAGTGATGTAAGATTTATTTATTTATTTAAAAGCAAACAAAAAATTAGATGAGAAGTGAATATAAGTTGCTTTTATATTATTACAGGTCATTTGAAGACAGAATTTCTGTAAGATATTTTTAGGATAAATCAATCTCATATCCTGTATTATTAGTAGTGTCTATGCTTGAAGACCTTAGTTTTTAAATATATATTTAGCACAACTTTCCTATCAGATAGTGTGCACTGAACTCTGTCACAGATAAGGCTGCTGAACTGGAGATTATGTAAGTGATTCCTGTTAGGAAATAGAGTGATAGTAAGTGAAATAAGTGATAGTGTTGTATATCAAATAAGTGAAATATATATATATATATATATATATATATATATATATATATATATATATATAAACACACATATATATGTGTGTGTGTGTACAATATGTACATGTGTATATATATATATACACACACATAAATACATATATGTATACACACACATGCGCATATATATTTGTATATATTTTTATGAGTGGTATATCAGATAAGTGATAAGTGCTATATATCAAATGCATCATCAGATTTTCTTGTTCTGTTCTCTAGCCATGGGAAACTATTTCCCTCATCTGTCTTTTGATTCTACTATAATCAAATGAGAAATTCACAGTAAGCCATGGAAAGAGAATTTTCTTGCAAATTCCTGTAAACAGGTTTTGTTTTAGTCTTTTTAAGTGAACATATTTCATTAGTATTAAATACTAGTGATAAGACAAGGGATAATATTTTTCAACAACAACAAAAAAAAAGGGTAGGTTCACATTAGATATAAGGTAAAAATTCTTCACTGAAGGTAGTGAGGATGCCCAAAGAAGCTGTGGATTCCTGGAATTGTTCACAGCCAGATTGGATGTGGTTTTGAGTAACCTGGTCTAGTGGGAGGTATTCCTACCCTATGATTCTATGATTCTATGAAACACTGCTTTACTCAGAGTTTCTTAATTTCACTGAGTTAATTTGACACATTACCCTGCTAAAGATAAATAACAACAAAAATTGTTAGCAACCAGTATTTTAACATGTGATTATTAATAACAATGAAAACTGTTGTGTGAGGTCTTTTTTAGTATAGCAGATGTATAATCTTCTATAAACATTAAATAATGGGAGTTGGTGGAGTCTCTAAGCAAAATGACGTATGATGACTTTACAGAGAAAGATATTTAGGCCTTGAAGCTCTGAACACATTTTATGTTTTTACATTTCATGTATTTCACAAGAAAGAGTATTAAATCTTAGTGCTACTATCGTTAGCACTCAGTGACTATATTTTTTTAAGCTACAATATTTCTTCAACCTGATGCGTTGCCTGTTAACAGAGTTCATTTTCCAGCCAATTCTTATTCCAAGAAGTCATAATTGCCTGCTACACAGAAAGCCTTACACATGCTCCATGATAAACTTTTTCTGTATAATTAACTACTATTGGGGAATGTCTCTCTCTGGCTTGGATGTTTAGAAAATTATTTCTTGTCTTCTTTCAGCATTTTACTACGGCTATAAGGGCCCAAGTCAATCATCTTTCCATATATTAAGACATTGAAGAAGGCAGCAGTTCCAGGGAAAGTATTCTCCCCCATCATCAAGGTGTACCTTATGTATATGGATACCAGTTGTTGTCTGTCTTTCTTATAAGCCAGTAAGAACTGATAAATAAATCTAAAGTGTGTCTTTAACAATCTATCTATATATCTCATCATCTGTTCACTACAGTGCATAAACAAACAATTCAACCCATACATTTAATCTTGAGTGAGACTACTCTTCATCCATATTACTTCCTGACTTTCTATGCAATGACTGTGTGTTTGTTTTATTTAGTTAGATTTTTTCTTTTGCCAAAACCTTTCTCTTTTCCTTTCTAGCTTCAATCCATATGAAACTATCAAGATAGCCATATGCAAAGACTGGAATGAATGCAGTTTTGTAATCATATTCACAATGTTTTATCTTTCCACAAACATTATCGAGAGAAAAATTTGATCACATAAAAGCTCAAGAAAAAATAATTATGACTATCACAAAGTGTATCAGCAAATCAGAAATATCAGTAAATTTATAATTTTCACATAATTAAGTGGTAGCCTTTTCCTTTTGCAACTACTAATTTTCTCTAGCTACTCAACATTCAGACAGACAGACATTACATTTGCAATAAACATTGTTTTGTTGTGACTGCTTTAGTTGCATCAGTCTCTTCTCATGATGTGTGACCCACTTTTGGGTGAATCTACTGTGGGATTTAAGAATCTATGTGACAATTTTAGCACGCAAATTCAACATTTAAGTGTTACTAATATCTCTGAAACTTCCAATGAATTGCTATGTACCTATAGGCAATTAAAATTCAAATTTTCTACCTTTTAGATATGAGGAGGGCACGCTTCCAGAATGTGCATCCAGGTCCTTGCACAGAAATTCTGGTTTAGGAAATCTCACATAATTAGGGGGAAGGAGTGCAATGTCCAAGTTCAGTGATACTGAGCAAAAGAGAGAACCAAGCTCAAACTTCTTCAGTGAGCAAGTACTGACTTCAGAAACTCATCATGAAAGTTGTTTAGGTTGAATATGCAGACACATTCCTAAGATATCCTTTTCCTATTAGGTAGAGTGAAAATTTGGGGAGCAGGGGGAAGCCACAACTCGGAGCTTCAGGATGTGGGGATAACTCCAGGTATTTTCCCACTTCTGCCCCTCCTCAAACAGAGCCAACTAAAGCCAGGATCATATCTAGGTGGCTTTTGAAGATCTTCAAGGAGAGAGACTCCACATTCTCTCTGGGCAACTTGTGCCTATGTTCCATCACCCACACAGTAAAAATGTGTTTCCTCATGTTTAGAGAGATCCAGAAGGCACAAGCAAAACCTTAGGGGGTCTTCAACCTTCCAGATGTCAACTGGGAATATCATGTAGCTGAGACAAACAGGTCCAGGAATTCCTGAACCACCTGATGATAAATTCTTGGTACAGGTACTAAGAGAGATGACTAGGGAAGGTGCCCTCCTAGACATGTTGTTTGTAAACAGGGATGGTCTTCTGGGTAAAGTGGTGATAGGTGGCTTCCTTGGCTATTGTGACCATGAAGTAGTCGAATTTAAAGTCTTTGTCAATTGGAGGAAAACTGCCACCAAAACTTCAACACTGGTTTTGGGTAGAGCAGACTTCAGACTGCTCAGGGAACTAGCTAGTGAGATCCCCTGGGAAACTGTTTTTAAAGACATTGGGGTCCAGTGCTGGTTGGTTTTTAAGGACTACCTCCTAAGAGTGCAGGAACAGGCAATTCCAAAATGTCAGAAGTCAACAGGAGGGGCAGAAAGACAGCCTGGCTGAGCAGGGATCTTCTTCCAGAGCTTAGCTGAAAAAAAATAATAATAATAATTAAAAAAAAAATGTATGGTCACTGGAAGCAAGGTTGGGTGACATGGAAAGACTTTTAGGGAGAGAATTCGTGTGGCCAAGGCTCAAGCTGAAGCTGGCCAGCAGTGTGGGGGACAATAAAAAAGGCTTTTTAAAGTATGTTAATAGGAAAAAGAGGACCAGAACAAACATTGGTTTAAAACTCAATGAGGATGGTCACCTAACAAACAGGGACATAGAAAAGCAGAGATGTTTAATGAATTTTTCACTGCTGTCTTCAACACCAGTGATGGCCTCTGCTTCCCAGACATGGAGGGCTGTGACTGTGGAAACAATAAACTCTCAGTCAACCCTGAACTTGTATAGGATTTACTGCTCCACCTGTATGCATATAAGTCCATAGGATCTGATTGGATTCATCCCAGGTTACTCAGAGAGCTGGCTGATGTCATCATAGGACCTCTCTCAATTAGTTTTCAATCATCTTGGAAAGGTCCCAGTTGACTTAAAACTGGCAAATGTGGTCCCAGTTTTCAAGAAGTGCAAAAAAGAAGATCCTGGCAATTACAGGCCTGTCAGTCTCACTTCAGTGCCTGGTAAAATTATGGAGAAGATTATTCTGGGAGTTATTGAAAAACACCTGAAGGACAATGGTAACAGCCAACATGGCTTCATAAGGAGAAGGTCATATTTAACAAAATTAATGTCCTTTTACAACAAGATTATCCATCTTGTTGACCAAAGTAAGTCAGATGATGTAATTTTTCTGAGTAATAAGGCTTTCGATACTATCCCTTGCAGTATCCTTCTGGACAAAATTACCAGCATACAGTCAGATAAAAGCAAAATAAGATGGGAACAGAGGATAGGCTCTGATCTCTTCTCTCTGGTGATCAGAGATAGGACCTGAAAAAATGACTTGAAGCTGCAACAAGGGCAGTTGAGCCTGGGTGTAAGGAAAAGGTTCTTCACTGAGAGGGTGGTTGGGTGCTGGAACAGACTTCTCCCAGGGAACTGGTCAGGACAACGAGCCTGACGGATTTCAAGAAGTGCTTGGATAATGCTCTCAGACTCATGGCCTGACTTTTTGGGTTGTCTTGTCGAGCTAGGAGTTGGACTTGTGGGTCCCTTCGAACTCAGGATATTCTGAGCTAAGATATTTTGAGGGGATCTATGATCCTCTTGTGTTCCAGTGGCTGCCCATATTCTCATGTCAGGTCACTGGGCACCACTGAAAAGAACCTGGCTCTGTCCTCTTTGCACACTCCTTTCATGTACTTGTACATGTTGGTATAGTCTGACCACCACCCTTCCTCCTATCCCCTATCCAGCCTCATAGGAGAGATGCTCTACTCCCTTAGTCATCTCCATAGCACATTGCTGGACTGGTTCCAATATATCCATGTCTGTCTTGTACTGCAAAGTCCAGACCTGTACCCTGCTGAGTGTTACCAGGGCTGAGCAGAGAGGAAAGGTCACTTCCCCCAGCCTCCTGGAAACACCCTTCCAAAGTCAGCCCAGGAGCCTGCCCTCTTTACCCCAATGGCACATGGTTGGCTCATGGTCGGTTTGGTGTCCATGAGGACCCTCAGATATTTATTGTGTTTTTTTGTTGTTGTTGCTGTTTTTTGTTTTTCCTGCAGAGCTGCTCTCCAGCCAGTCAGCCCACACTACGTACCTGTGTGTGGGACTATTCTTCCCCAGATGCAGGACTTTGCACTTTCCCATATTAAACTTTATGAGATTACTGTCAACCCATTTCATGGTACATGTCCAAGTACCTCTAGATGGCAGCACAGCCTCCCAGTGTATCAACCACTCCCAGTTCTGTGTCACCTGCAAACATGCTGAAAGTACACTTTGCTCCATCATCCAGATTGTTAATGAAGATGATAAATAGTACTGGACCTGATATTGACCCCTGAGCTACAGTGCTATTTACTTGCCTCCAACTATACTTTGTGTTGCTGGTCATCATCCCCTTCAGTCACTTTCAGTCTATCTCAAGATCCAACTCAAGATCTGAGTACTTCAAAACTGGTGTTATAATACCTTTCATCATTATTATTATTATTATTATTATTATTATTATTATTATTATTATTATTATTATTTATTTTTTTCTACTAGGAAAAAAAGAGATTAAAGCGATTCTTAGATTAGCTTTATCACATTGCAGTACAGAGAAAATAGTTTGATCCAAAATATTCTGAAAACTGATTTGATTGGTTTTCTTCTAGAATATCCTAAAACATTAGTTTTCTAAAATGAGCTAAGATCAGGAAATCTGCTAGCTGAATATTAACCCCCAGAACACCCGGAGCTGAGATTCATATAATTGGAGAATATACTTAGAAGGCAGAGTCATAGCATCACTCTAGGGAGGAGAAATGGAAAGTAGCCTTGGATGGATTGTAAATATCAGCATTTTAGGTATTCTTATCTAATGAAACATAGTTAAATTCTTTACATGTAATTACTTCTTCCACAAACCCTGTTTATAGCAGGAGTCCTTTTCTGAAATTAATATATTATTAATCCAACTAGTAATATAGACATTTTTGTTTTGTTTTAACTGACAGGTTAATTTGCTTTAGTTGGGATGGAATAAATGGCAAGGGACATTAACATCTATCAATAAATACATTAACTATTAAGAAATTTAGATCTAAACAACCACTTAGGCATCTTAATCAACACTTAGGAGGAATTTTGACATCTTTGTCTATAACAGTAGCTTCAAAGCCAAATGTTGCTTGATCCTAGAGGCACAATTCACAATGGGAAGGGATGTGAGATGGGATAGGGGTACAGATTGACAGGAATGACAGAAGGAGGACAGAAAATTTTTTGTTTCACTGCTCCTTAACACTGGAAGTTGTGGATTCTGACATGCTTAAAGGACTATCTGCACATTTTAAGGCAACATATATATACATAAAATCGGTGGTAGAGACCAGGACTACACAGATGAGTTTCCTTGCGAGAAGACTACAGCATCAAGCTCCCACTTCAATTTTCATGTTCTGTTTTTATGAATCTTGAAATCATGTCTGCCCAGATGAGACTTCCAACAGATTAGATTGAAAGCTCTTCACTCTTCATTGCCAAGAGCTTCACAGACAATGTTCTGCTAAGAACAGACAATGCAGGAGAATATTCCTCAATCTGAAATATAATAGAAATGCTTAAGTTCTTTCTTAAAGTTAACCCCAAATCAGCATATCACTAGATAACTGTTGGGCTTGATCGGGTTGATTTTTACCATTACAGCCCCTGGAACTATTTAAGACGAGGCTGGATGGGACTTTGAGCAATCTGGTCTAGCTGAAGGTGTCCCTGCCCATGGCAGGGAGGGTTGGAATTAGATGATCTTTAAAGTCCCTTCCAACACAAATCATTCTATGATTAATTAGAATTGTTATGTAATATTATTTTTGTATGCAGCCTTGAAAAAGCACTCATAAGTAAGTTTTCATAGTTCTAACCAGATTAAAAAGGAATCAGTATCTTCTGTTCATTCAAAAATTTATGAAGTTATAGTTAATTGTTTCCAAATGTTTTTGTCCTCTCCTAGCAGGAAGGTAAAGTACCACTGAATAAGTATAAGAAAGTGCTCAATAAGAATTTAAGCAAGCATGTTCCTTCCCCTTCCCAGATATGTTATCGTGGAGTCTGCCTGCTAGTTCATGGAAATAATATATATTTTTTTTTTTTTCTTATCTTTTCTTTCTTTCTTTCTTTCTTTCTTTTCATGTCAAGATTTGGGACAATTCAGTGAAAAGTTAGATAAAACAGACAAACAAATAAAACCCACACCATAAATTAGCAACTGGGTTGAGTCTGAAGGTACATGGGGACAACAATTGGAGTGAACCTTCTCCCAAAGATACTTTTAGGGTACTTTTTGAGAACTTGTGACTCAATTAACTTATTTTCTCTTTCTCTCTCTCTCTCTTTTTTTTTTTTTTCTTCAAACTGATAATGCTCAAGTTCAGTTGGATTTCATGCAAAATAGAAATAATGAAACCAGGTAGAGAAAACAGCAGACTTCTGGCTACTAGGCCTCTAGTTTGGCTATGGTCAGCTGAGTCCAAATGAAGATCTGCAACAATTTCTGCCTCAGTGAGGGACAAACTACTGGATCCTTCAGAGGCTGCAAGGTAAAAGAAGCTGAAGATGAATTTACCTTTCTCATCAGAGGGTGGACTGCAACATGAAAAGAATCCGTATACCTTTCTTCTTACCTCTCATGCTTTACTGAACAAAGTGCACATGGATATTCATCAAAATTATTATCTGTACCTAACAAACAGGGAACAGCCCACTAACAGTAAAATGTCATTGTTCCAGTTATGGTAACAAGGTAATTCTAGACATTAAAGTAAAATAAGTAAACCCTCTAACTTGCAAGTTTTTATTGTGTTTTAACCTAATATATATATATATATATATATATATCCAGAAAAAGAACAAATTGTAGGACTTGTGGATGATAAACCTAAGGTAGGAAAGACTAAAGAGAAAATAAAGTTCTACATATCCTTTATAGTATGTTTCATTCCAAGTTTTGAATTTAGTTGGTTCTGACTTTACTCAGTTAGATAACATCAAGTTTCAGCCTAATTTTCATGGATTTTCATTGGCAATGTGCCTGAAAACAATCTGTTTCTGAGAGCAACTGAGAAGTTGTAGAAAAGAAAATGAGACAGAGTCATTTGAGATGTTCCACATGTGTCTTATTGCTTAGGATAACACTGAGAATAATAGGATTCTAATTATTTAAATATGAGGATTCTAATAAACTACTTTTTTGACAAAAGCAGTTTCCATTTTATGTGATTTTTTTTTTTTTTTCATTATTCTCCATCTGTCTTTTCATATTGTAAGCTCTAGGGGTAAGGTCTGTGCATCCATATATATTTGTGAAGCACTTGGCACTCACTGTACTTAATGCAAACAGTAAAAGTCAATGCAGTATAAAATACTAGCCCTTCAGTTATATTAAATTAAAATGGTTCACTTAGCTCCTCTTTCCTTTCTGCTTTCTATGAAGATACCAATTAAAGCAACCCAAAAGAAAAAAAAAAAAAAAAAAAAAAAAAAAAGGAATTAAACAATGGGGGTTTGATATCATCTAGACTAGATCTAGACTAGTTTTACCCCAGTTAAATTTTTGTTTCATGGTGTTTCACATGTTTTTTGTTTTTTGTTTTTTTTTCACACAACTGAAATTAGAATCAAGGCACCAAAAATGAACAAATTGAAAGAGGTTAGTTAAATTATAGGCTATTTCTTTCCTTGCTACTTCCTCATAATTATCTAGAAACACAGTAGAACATGTCATGGTAGTGTTATTTCCTCATCCCAGCTAACATGTAAATGCATAAAAAATGCACAGAATGTTTCCTTCTAGAGGTTTTTCTCTTTCCCTTTTTTTTTTTTAGTTTTTTGTTTGTTTGTTTGTTTGTTTGTTCATTTGCTTGTTTTGTAGTACTATGTAAACTATTAACTTCACATGAAATAATCTGAAACAAATATAAACTAAAGCCAGAGAGAGAGGGGAAGGGAGATGGGCAGAGAGAGAAGGGAAGTGGGGGAGGTCTGCTGCCATTTCTTCCCAAGAGGAGAAGAATGGAATTCCCTTCCAGGCTTCCAATGAGTTTCACAGGTATGGACTTGACACCTTCACAGAGGTCTTATTTTTAGAAGGAGTGAGTCACACCCATATCCAGAAAAAGCAAATTATTTTAAAACATTCTTGGTTTTTCAAAATCACTATTTTTGAATACCTTAAGGGTACACTAATTGCCTACAGATAAAGATATATTAATTACCCACTGATAAATGCTTCTTTAAAAATGTTGAGCTCCTATAGCAAACACTTGAAAATAATTAAGAACTTGGGATAATTTAGAAATGTAGGGCACATACACACACACTTCACATAAGGTTATTCAAGCTAGTCCCAGAAGGGAATATATGTGTATACCGGTGCTATACACAGGTATACTAGCTCATGTATAGGAAGCAGGATAGCTATCGAATGTGATAGTAGCACTGGGACTAATTAGGTCACTTAATTTTCATATTGTGATTGTTTCTACTTTTGGAGCCAGACGGGTATCTTTTCACTGTGCAGTATTGTTCACCATAGACATACCTTTAAAGTTAATGTGCATATTTAGTACTTCTCACTTACATATTCATCCTATGCACTGAATGAATTAGGATCCCCAATGGAAAACAGCACACAATATTTAATAAACTTCCACATATTTCACTACTTTCTATTTGATATTTCCTAACTTTAAATGTTTGATTTTTGCCATTTGATTTTTGAAGAAAGGAGGAAATTAAAACATATTTTTTTGTGGTTGTGAAAACCCTCAATTCTAAGCTATAATAAGTATTTGAACTGCAACCTTCACAGCTGAGACCACTGTTCCTGTAGTAGAAGAAAATTATTATCTTAGTGGGAAATAGTCAAACTGATCAGGTTTGATCACTGGTTTTGTATGGGCCTCAGAATAGGCTGACTCTTTCTTCAGCTTCTTACAACAGAACCTTTTGGCCTAACAAGAAGAAGGAATTATTTGGGTTACCCTGATGCAAGAAAAAAACTGAAAGACTTTTTATGCCTTTTGCTTTTATAAGACCAAATTTTAGAATATTTGCTCCAAATACAGGTTAAGTCCCTTCCCTTCCCTTCCCTTCCCTTCCCTTCCCTTCCCTTCCCTTCCCTTCCCTTCCCTTCCCTTCCCTTCCCTTCCCTTCCCTTCCCTTCCCTTCCCTTCCCTTCCCTTCCCTTCCCTTCCCTTCCCTTCCCTTCCCTTCCCTTCCCTTCCCTTCCCTTCCCTTTCTTTCAGTACCTTGTCATGGGACTGAAGTGATAAATGTGACAATAGGCTTGATTCATACCTGGGATACACTGAGTTTTGCAACTCACAACTTTGAAAGCAGATCTTTCAGATAGGGAACTTTTGTCTGGATGTGAACTACAGCCATACAAAGCACATATAATTCCATTAAATTGGAGCCAATCTATTCAGTATTAAGCTGCTATTTGGGAAGCGATTATATGTCCAGTGTGTCCTGACTACACATTAAAGCTGTCAACAAGCTATGGAAACTTTAGAAAAGACAGTAACGAAATCACTACTTTCTCCTGAATCTGAATTACCTTTGGTAATTATGTTCAACCCTCTCTACCTTCACTTGCAATGACTTACAGGACTTCTGTTCAAAGTCATAATTTTCATCTTTCCCTGATGGCTTGTTTAGCCCATGTTTCACTAGGCATAGTAGAGGAAAACCTGGAATGTTTGGTTTCCTGACTTTATATCACTCACATTAACCCAGACCTCTGCATGAGCAACAAGGCATGGTCAAGGAGCAAGACATTTACTATAACAACAGCAACAACAACAACAGTAATAATAATAAATGAATTAGATACTCAGTGAGACTTAGTGTCTTTAGTGTGTTAAACTGCACATGTTGAAAAGAAGAATAATTATAGCAAAAATTACCTTTACAAATCACTTTCTAATGGGGAAATTACTAGGAAAAAGAATGGAGGAAAGATCACTGGAGCTTTTAAATTAAAATATACAATGAAAAACAGCATTTATGTCACAGCAAACAGTAAAATTTTGCAACATAGTCCAGGCCTCCTTGAAAGGTTGTGAGAGTCATTACTGAAATCAGAAATATAATTTATGCTGAAGTATTGTGTAATAACATATTTATTTTTTTTTCCTGGAATGATCACATTCTTTTAAGTACAACCTATATATATATCTAACACTTGTGGGATAGGTTTAATTAACTTAATGTACTTCCAATCCATCAACTAAATGGTTCAAATATTTTCAGTACACTAAATATAAATAAATGTGGGGGAGGTTCATAAATTCAACATATTGTTTTGTTGTCTGAGAAGTTGTTGCACTGATTTCCTTTTAGAGAAATTATAACATTGTTGTTAATTTAGTAAATATTTTTATTAATTTTTGATGCTTATAAATACAGAAAAATCATGAATATGAACAAATAGAGCAAAAAAATAATGATACTGAAGAATATGTAAATTATATTGTTTTATAACACCAATGATAATCTGCATTTCCAGAGCACTTTCCATTCAGTTGTCGCCAAATATCTTATAAATGTTAGCTATTTTCAAGGCTTCTGAGACAAGAGCAGACATTAGCATTTCAATTTTTTTGGGCCTTTGTGAACCTAATGAGGTTCAATAAGATCAAGTGCAAGGTGCTGCACCTGGGTTGGGGCAATCCCAGACGTGAGTACAGACTGGTAGAAAAACACATTGAGAGAAGTCCTGCAGAGAAAGGACTTGAGGTTCTAGTGGACAAAAAATTTGAAATGAGCCATCAGTGCATATTTGCAGCCCAGAAAGCCAACAAAAGAAGAGTGGCCATCTGGGTGAGGGAGGGGACTGTCTCCCTCTGCTCTGCCCCCATAAGGGCCCACCTGGAGTCCTGCATCTGGGTCTGGGTTCCCCAGCACAAGAAAGATGTGGAACTGTTAGAAGAGGTCCAGAGGAGGGCCACAAGGATAATCAGAGAGCTGAAGAAAACTCCTATGAAGAAAGGCAGAGAGAGATGGGGATGTTCAGCCTGAAGAAGACAAGGCTGCTGGGAGACCTCATTGAAGCCTTTCAATACTTAAAGGGAGCTTACAAAAAAAAAAAAATAAATATGGAAAGTGACTTTTTACTCAGGCAGACAATGATAGTACATCTAGTCAGAAATAAATGATCTTTAAGGTCCCTTCTAACCCAAGCCTTTCTATGATTCTTTGATTTAAACTTGTTTCACTTTTTAAGTGCCTGTTAATTTGGGATTATTATTTGAGAGGTTGACTTAGGGGGTAGTAGCCTGCCAGTATGAAATTCTGGACACTCAGAAATGGAAATGCTTGTTTTTGGCATTGATTTCCTCAAATATTTCCTGAATCTTTGGAAGAGGCGAAGAATTTCATCTTAAAAGTATGTCAGAAAAAAAAAAAAAGACTGCCCAGACGACTAATTTTCAGCCTAATTTTCTGTTTACTCAATTGTTCTTACTTTGTATTTTTATTAGGGTTTGAAAATCAATGCTTTCTAACAGTCAATCAAATTCTTCTATTCTATCTTCCAGCATGATATCTTACCTCTTGAGAATGTCCACTGTTTGCAGTTTCAATTTCCCTGTACTATATGCAGTAGTCCAAGGAAGCTTTCTGCAATATGTGTCAGCCTCATTCTGCCACCAAGAATGAGATATATTGTCCCCTCTGTCTTTTCAGATTCTATAGAAATTTATTGTCTTCTTTATTTTAGGTTTTAACACTGTATTAAACAGAAAATGAATAATAAAACTGTAATGTTCCCTGTATGTCTTGAAAGGAAGGTAGTCTGATACAACTTTCTGTTTGCAGTGCAGTGTTTCTTGGGAGAATAATGACATTTTAAAATATCAATACAATTATCTCAATAAACACATTATCAGAAAAGGATTTTTTTAAATTATTATTTCTGAAATAAATAAATAAATAAATAAATAAATAAATAGGAGCAAGAGTCATAGAAGGAAAACAGAAGGTGTGCTGTATAGAGATAGCTGAATTTGTATCTGCTCGCTATATGTTACATCAACAGACATGTCAAAAAACTGCTCCAGCAGTAATTTCAAGACTATGTAACACAAATCTGTGTTATGATGTTGGAAAAATATCCTGGTTCCAAGAAATTTAATGAGCCCTGATCATTTTAATTCACTAGTCTCTTATGATTTGTTCATATGATTTCACTATGTAGTTTGATAAGTTGTTTAAGAATATTCTGTTAAAGAAGTAATATTTACAAGAATTTCTCTTCATCCCTGCAGGGATAATAAAACACTATAACAGTTCACTCACAGAGAAAGCTCTCAACTTATAGCTTTTTTTTTTTTTTTTTTTTTAGAGCTGAAATCAGCTTGCCTTTCTAGCAGCTCTAGCAGCACTGACACATTTATTCACTATAGATCAAACAAGGGTGTGTAAAACGACAAGGAAATATTAATGGAGACTGGTAATGCTAGAAAGGGCATTAAAATCTCCAGAAAAAAAAAAAAAAAAAAAAAAAAGACCTGGAGCAGCAAACCTTTGTACAGAATTTTCCAAATCTGTTTGCCAGAGTCATGATATTGTTATAGAAATTTGTTTTGTTTTGTTCTTGTTTCTTCTTATTTATTTATTTATTTATTTATTTATTTATTTTCACTGTTATCTTATGAATATTCTGCAATGCTCAGGGACCCCAGGAGCTCTACAGGAAAACAGAACACCATATGCAGAGAGAAGTTCTGGTATCTTCTCCTTTACCTACTCTCCATTGTTTAGATGAATTGTACTATATAATACTACTTAAAAGTCACAATATTTAACAAAACTTACTTTGGGAGAATTATAATGGAACACACAAGACACAAGTATCACTGAAGAGGCACATTAATAGGTACTTAGATACTTAAAAGTCCATACACACACAAAATATATATATATATATATGACATTGACTAATGATATCTTCTAAATATGTCAGACTGTGAATTTCTAGCTCATTTGCTTCCTTTTCTTTCATATGAGATTTGATTATTGGATATGGAATGTACCTAAATAAGGATTGTGCATGAAACAGATTTTACACCTTTAATTACAAGTAAGAATTGGTTAATGCTGTTGTATCCATCACCTCTCTTTTTCATGCTGATTCCATACAGTCTTTATATAGAAAGGAGTGAGTATAAAATGGGACTGCTATGAGCAAGACAAACTTGGGAAGGACTTGTATCCTGAATAGTTTGGTGGAAGTTTTCCGGCAGGCTTCTGAGCCTGGATAGTCTTGGGTTCAAGTGTGTTTGTTGGGAGACCCTCATTGCAAACCTCTGTTTTTAAAAGGTGAGCAGGGGGATTGTAATTTGGGGGTAAGAGGGCTCTGAACTGCCTTGCCTTCCAGCCTTCTGACTGCAGTGGTGGCAGGTCTGGCTTCAGTTCTTAAAAGAGAGTTTTTTTTGGCTAAATTTTCTAACCCAAGTACCTGCATTGTTACATGCTTAGCACTGACATGCAAATACTGATGCTCATACATATGTATGAATATGTCAGTGTCGGTCTTCAGCCGTGGATAGCTGTATGCTTGACTGGCATGTGTGTTACTGACTACTTGATTCTTGGATTCCAGTGATTTTTTAAGACAGCTGAAACCCCATTTTTTATTTATTTTTTAGTTAAACAATTAAAAAAAGAAAAAGAGAGAGAGAGAGAGAGAGAGAGAAAGAAGAAGAAAAGAGAGAGAAGGCGAAGGTTGATTTAAGTTTGGAATTCTGTTTTTGAAGGGTTTTTTTTTTTTTTTTCCTTCCTTTGGCTTTGGTGTTTTCTCTTAAGCTGTGTTTCAGCTTGCAGCAAGTGGTTGGCCACCCCTACCCTTCTGGTTCCTTGCTTTCTTTTACACTCTTCCAGAACATGTTTCATGCCTTCCTTCTTTCTTGTTTAGACTAAATTAGCCAATGAACAACCTGACCCAGCTGCTTAGCTGTTCCCTGATCTGCATTTTACTTCTTAATGAGCTCAGAGTGACAAGCTATTTAGGCTGCTCGTTCCAGCATCAGCTCTGACTCCATCTGTAACTTTAGTGCCACTTCTTTGTCAGCAATGCCAATTACAAATGTGTGCCTTTCTAATTTACAGCACTCTAGTTATAACGCCCACGCTGTGCTCCGTGTGTTCTCTCTTTGCTTCTTCTGTTTGTAGTCACCTGAGCAGACCTTCAGATTGTCAGAGCAAGGGTCTGCTACATGGCTGGCATTGATCAGCTATCTATAGCACCATATACAATTTGGCACCATGCAGATTATTTGCTCCCTTTCATCTGCCCTGAATTTGGAAAGCTCAGTCGGTTCACACGGGGTTCTACGAACCTGTCTGTGCATTGATCCTTCTGTGAACTGGCAATCCTGGAGCAAATGTGTTCCCTCACATATGATACTGCAATATGGGAAAAAGAATTACTTACTATGCATCTGTAGGGCTATATTATATTTTTCTTGGCATCCCCCGCATTCATCTGCAGAAAAATCTTAAATATGTTCCTCTTTTGCCCATGAGCGATAACTAGGACTTTATCCATTTCTTTGTGTGTATTGTTAAAAATGCAGAATCTCCTGAAGTCTATGATAGTAGCTTGCTACTTGCTACAGTTGTAGCAAGCAGTCTCCATTTCCAGTAGCTTATAATTTGGTCTTCTGATGAAAAAGCATCTACCTTCTGTTGCTGTTGTTACTGGGTGTGCAACTTCTTTTGACCTTTCAGTCTTCTCAGAAGTAAAACTTCTATCTAGAAATATGTTTGAGGGGATACTAAAGGAAGCAAACTGTTTGGTTCATTAGATTCTCAAAGAGACAGTTCCTCAGACTTCATGACAGGTATATTTAAAATTAATTAAAAGACAAAACTACTTTGTAGTGTTCATAATCTACTTTTTTTTCCTTTTTTTTTTTTTTTCTTTTTCTTTTCATATCTTCATGTTTCCATTGTTGTTACAGTTGGATGGATGTGTAAAGGCCATTATTATCTCTAATCATGCCAGATAATACAAGAACAATCTTAGTGTGAGTGTGCTTTCTTCTGCTTTATTTTTATTTTTTCCCCCTATTTGGACCATTTCTTAGAAAAGGTGGAACACTCTCATTTTTTGTATCAGTATGAGGAATGAGGGAACTCCCCAAAAATGATGAACATCAGGTGGAAGGTGTTACATATTTGGTAAGGTAGGACAACAGGCTTCCTTCTATGAGTTACCAGGCTACATTTCTTTTGTCAGATCCTGTGAGGTACTTTCAGCTGAAATGAGTGCATATCAGCCAACATATTCCTAAAATTACTAAACCTTTTATCTTCCATGGGCAAAGGAAGTACAACTTGGCTTGATACGCAGTACAAAAAAAGCACTAAAGAGCAACATTTAACATATATTTCTATGATATTATTTTCTCTTCAGGAAAAAAAAAAAAAAGGAATCTCTGGGTAAAATTGTTACTCACAGGTTAAAACTGATAGAAAGATGTTTGTTGCATTCAGGAATGTAACAGAGAAACTGCAAGTCAGAAATATTCATTTTAGAAAGTTTAGATCTTGAACCTGTAAAACTTTCTATGTAAAATTGCTGAGTTCAGACAGATCCACTTGACAAGACTGTGTGTGGATGGATTTTTGAACCATTTCTGGTCCCTATATGGTCAACTATTCATGACATAAGTCAGTTTTACAGGAGAAGAAAACAGTGAGGGACAAACAGTCCAACATTTAGCATTTCATGAGCAGCTAATACTGCAGTTTACTTAAATCATTACAAACATTATCAAATTTTTATATTTTATAGGAAATTCTACGATAAATGCTTCTGTATAGGAAATGTATCTTTGTTAATTACAAAGGCTGGCTGAAGTGAGCAATATATCTAGTTTCTTATATTAAACAAATATAGCAAGCCTAAGTGATGTCAATAGCAAAACATATGACCTTTCATTTTTTAATACTGCAGAATTCAGCTTATCTCTTTGTTGAAGGTTCCTCACTGAGAGGCTAGAAAAAAAAAAAAAAAAAAAAAAAAGGTTTTAATTCTAAAATATTATCATTAAAATTGGTATTTGTGCCTCAAAAACTTACATATGCTTTACTGTTTTGAGTATTTCAAACTTTCTAGAAAATGAGGAATTACAATTGTCAGTGTCCTTTCCACATGAGAGACTGGGTTGATGCCTGTAAGTTTTTCAGCTAATAACTTCTTTTAAATTAGTAAAGAATTCTACATATATGCAAGGAGAAGTAGGTAGTCTTTTTAACTCTGTCTTTTTTTTTTTTTTTTTTTAAGTTTAGTGCTAACAAGAATAAAACAATTTATTTTAGACATATTATTTTAAATTCAATAGGAAGACATGATTCTGATCAAAGTCTGTTTTCTGCTGTTCTTCTCCTCCTCCGTCTCTCCATCCTCTTTCAGGGAACATGCTAGGGGTGTGCTGGAGGGAAGAGTGCAGTGGTGTATGGATTGTGTTGTGCCCTGGCTATTCCTCAGCTGGTATATCAGCTACAGGGCATGATTACAAGCTGGCACAACTTAGAGCAGCCCTGAGGCTGCTCAAAATTGCACTGGGGCTGAACAATCCCCAGATGGCCCCAGGAGTTGGGACTGCCATTGTCACCATATTCCATTCCTGCACTCAGAATACCTTAGGCAAGGGAGAAAAATGTAGCAAGTGAACAGATCTGGAGAATTATGAATATGTCATTTTTAAGTAGCCACTTTACAATTTATAGGATCAAGATTTCCTCATTAATTTACATTGATATTACATCAGTTAAAGAACTGCTGTGTCAAGATAGGTCATCTTTTCCCAGCCTTATTTTTCTATATTTATTTATTTTTTTTTTTCTTATGGCATCAAATTAATAAATTAACTCATTTTAAGACTAGAAGTCTACAAGGCAATATTTTAACTTAACTTCCTGTATTACATAGGTCATTGAATTTCATCCTGTAATTTCTGCATTGAACCCTATGACTTGTAGCTGAGCTAGAACATACCTTTTAAAAAGCTATTCAATATTGATTTAAGGACTCCCACTGAAAAAGGATCTACCATGGCCCTTGGTAATTTGTTCCAGTGATTAATTATCCTCAGTGTTAATATTGTGCATCTTATTTTCAATACCTCCTCTTGCAATGCAGCACAGTTTCAATGGGAAAGACAGGAAACATATTACAGTGTTCTATAGAGAACCACAGAGCACCAATCCACCTGAAGCAAATATATTGTCACCCTCTTATTGCTTCCTTCCAGAGGTAATGAGGCGTCAATAATCTTGTGAAGACCCCTGAGAACTACAGACCTACCTGTAAATAACAGGGGCTCAAGCATGACATAAAAACTGATCTTCACCTCCTAAAAATTGCCAGAGAAATACCCACCTTTACACAGGATGAGCTTGCTGCGTGGGTCAGAAGGGCTAAGTATGCAGGTACACTTATTCCCTGGCTTGTACTTAGTATCCTCAAGGATGCAGAGGTGATTTTTTTTTTCCCCTGAGTGTGTGTGGCTGAAAATACTGCAGTTATCCCGATCTGTTCACAGAGCACATCATTTATCAGATTGGAATTTTTCATAAATTTCTATAGAAGCTAACATGGTGATGGAGGTGGCTGGAGGATATCAGCCTCCTTCCTTAATTATAAAACATAAACTATTGCTAAAAGGAAATGAAACCATTGCTTGTTTTCAGGCTAACTAATGCTGTCAGAGTAGCCAGTGGCTAAGAATTGGTTGCATTGCCTTCAGTGCTGGATAAAATCTTCTGTTCGTGAATGAAGCAGTACAGTTGGTACATGTTTTTCTCTTCACTTCTTCATCTCCAAATGTGCTTTAGTCCTAACCTAGAGGGACCACCTGTGAGTAAGAGGGTAGTTTAGTCTCCATGCTTATTCACTCCTTGGTCTCTCTGCTGAGACTGTCAAGCTAAGAATGCCAATTAGTTCAGCATTAACAAGCCTCTTTATGTGTTCTATTTGGCCTAAGAATTGACAGCTTCAGTTCTGAATTTTCTTGGTTATGTGGTTTTATGTTAAATTCTTGTTTCTCATGAAAATGCTCTCAAGCCACTAGTTGGGCTGTAACTAATTGTTTCAGAATTAGGAGTGGGCGCAAATCAAAATCTGGTCTGGTTACCCTTGGACTTGGATACATCACCAAATCTAAACTACACAGCTCACGCTTAAATGTGTTTACCATGCTCCTCTGAAATAAATTGTTTTGTGAAAGCTGTGAAAGGTCTTACTTTTGTATTGGTGATTGTGTATGGGTCTGATACAGAAGCAAAGAGTGGGGCTTGTAGCAAATCCTGCTCAGGGACAAATTTTGAAAAGTGAAAGAATTTTAATCCATGGTCTATATAGACTTCTTTGTACTTGTAAATTGCTATTAGCCCTCACCCATCAAAGTACTGCAAGTGCTGACTACTTCTGCGCAACATCAGAGAGATTGTGCTTTCTCCTGCTTTATTCTACATACTTAGGAAGAGAGGTAGCCTCCAGAAAACCATGCTGCCCCACTCCGTAGTTTTCATCTCTTCTTAAAACCTTCCATCGTGATCACTATAATGAAAAATATAATAAATAATTAGGCTATTGTACTGCTGAGATCATGGCACATCTCTGTATCTGGGATTTTTTTATTGCTTCCCTGTCCCTACCCACCCCATTGAACACTTTTACTAGATGTGTCAGGACTGATATTTTTGTGACTTTTTGTACAGGGTCTGCACTCCACTGGAGTACGACTTCGTAGTCTAGATTCTCATGCTTTGTAGCACCACTGATATGCAAGAAACATTAAGAACCTGCAAATAAGGCAAAACGAGAGAGATTGTTTCTAATTCTGTTTTTCATGGGCTCTATTGCACTAGTCAGCATGCCTGAAAAATGTCTCCATGCATGTTGTTTATAGCCTTGTTGCATTAGTCAGCTTCCTTTAATAAATCAGATACGAGTTGTGACATGCTGTTAATTCAATCACTAATAACCTGCTCAAATTGCAAATCTATGTCAGCAGGTTGGTGTTGATTAAGTTGTAGTCACTACTATCATATTGTTTTAAATGACTGATAATTTTTATTTGCTGCACTGGTAGACTGCCCTCTCTGATTTTTGTTGTTGTTGGTGGTGGTGGTTGTGGTTTTGTTGTTGTTGTTGTTGTTTCCCTCTCCCCTTGTAAGCTTAGAGAAATGACACAAATGACACAAATGGCCCTGTGGTGGTCCTCTATAGGCCTTTCTCCTCTGTTTGCTGCAAAGAGAGCTGGTAGCCACTAGAGGGGAGGAGACTGCCGGCTTTCCTGAGTGCTTCACGCTACAGCTTGAAGGTGCAGAAGCTGTCACAAGACTGGTTGCCCAACGAAATGGTTTTTAAAATTTTATGAAGGTTAGTAAAATATAAAAATAATAAAAAAAATGTTTTCCCCCCTGCCCCCAATCCCCCTTAATGCACTTGAACTATTAATTTCTCAGCACATAGGCTCTCTTTGGAGTGTTGGTATCTCAGGTGATGGCTGGGGGAGGGAAAATCCTACCGTAACAAACATTTAAAATGTGTCTGAAGATAATATGTTAAATTTTTCAAAGCAAATGTTATATTTTCTGTGCAAGGATAGTGGCACATTAGTGTTTTGTCAAGGAACAGGAAACATTTATTTCTTGTGTGAAATGAGAAGTTTTGATTTTTTGTGTTGAAACTTTCCAAACATTCTGTCCATTTCCCCCACCACCCTCAGGAAACTACCGATGCTGAAGGAATGACTAAAGTAGTAGAAAACTTAAGCAGCATTCTAACAAACTTTTTGAACCATATAGGTTGTCATATATGTAACCTATTCTAACCCAGAAGAGCAGAAATTCTCATGTTAGCATCTGTAGATGTATAAATGTATATTTCTGTACCTTTATAGATACAGTCTGACCTTTCATTTAATTTATTTATTTTTTTAAACAGAGTAAAATTCTTGGTATTGTTAAAGAGCTATAATGTAGAACTGTAGCTTGTTACACTTACTCTCCTGAGTGTAATTGCACTAAGATCATTCAGTTTCCATTTGGAAAGCCAGTGGCAATTACTGGAATACAATGTATCATGCATTTGCTCACTGGATATAAAACGTATATACTAATTCGCAATAAAATGTAACAGCTGTCAGTGCATTTTCTGCTCTGTTACTTCAATAAATTGGAACTCTGACTAGAAAATGGGAATATTGCATTTTTACACACTCCGTAATGTGTTTGCTTTTTGCAAATACAATTTATTTTTTTCATGACAAAAATTGTGGTTTGTTATTACTGGTAGTGGATAAATATTCTTATATCAGAATGAATTACACATGGTATCTGTAAAGAAGTAGTAATATTTTCTGCTTTTTATTGTAGCCTGTCTCCCGTAAACAAAATGCACTTAACCTACTTCTGTCACATACTAGGTATATTTTTTGTTAGCACTGCAATGGTTGGGGGAAGGGGTGGGGGCGGGGGGAGATGGGGCGGGGGGAATATTTTACCATACCTCTGCAGGTATTTGGATAACTGGCTAATATTTTGCAGGAGACTGCTGTTTCCCTCTTGGATTTCTTTTTATTTTTATAAACCTATATATAGATAAATAGTCCTGAAAGACAGTTATTAACCATGATTCTTCACATTATGAACTAGTGCATCTGAGTTTTATTTAAAATAAAATGCCTGCACATTTGTGTAATTTTGTTACTTGAGGTCAGACTTTTCACAGATAATTAGCCTTTTACACACTGTGAAATCAACCTGCATTGGTTATTTGGCTAGACTCTTTGCTTCTGTTCTTTATTTCCCAGAAGGTTAACGTGCTGAAAATCTAGCTGCAAGCACATAGTACTGTCTCTTTGTGTTGCTAATTATCCCGTTGCATAATTATTAATATCAGGAGCAGGAAGAGGAAACAAGCACACCAAATAGTCGTGAATGCTAGTGTTCTGGCAGGAAGCTAGTCCTGCATTAATAAAATGTGCCTGTGCCAATATCACAGAAGATAGGAGCGTTCCTTGTTAAGGATCATTTATTAACTGAGATCATCTTTTAGTTCGCCTTGGGGTAATGACTAATGTCAATGGCAAATTTCACAGTTGTCTAGAGAAATGAATTAAATTTGTAATAAAAAGCCCTTCGGCTTGTTGTACATGTTCATTTATTGGAGTAGTTGAACTAGGAGAACTGTAAGGCAACCAAGAACATCGGCTTAATTTTCCTTACATATAATAGTGACCTTTAGCTTTATATTGAAAAAAGTTACCTATTATAGACTGGTAAATTAAATGAGAAGTTCCTCTAATGCAAAATAAACTAAGTGACTGAGCTAAGTTAAACGGCCCTTGAGCTTATGATTTTTTTTTTTTTTTTTTTTTTTTTTTTTGACAGAAACAAATCTTTCTTTTCTACTTCTGTTCTGTGTAAGCCTTCTAAAGGTGGTTTGATGTCTAATCAGTCAGGTAAAACAATACAAAGTGGGATGCTAAAATGTTATTAGAAGTCAAAGAATACTAGGATGATTAGAAACTTGGGATCGTATGTTTTGGATATTGAAAGTATGGCTTTTTTTTAAAACTTTGAGATGTCCTCTATGCATTTTCTCCTACAAGCTCAAAGAAACCTGCATTAATTTATATATATATATATACATAGACATATATATATATAGGTGGTGGTTTTAGTTTTGTTTGTGTGTGTGTGTATGTGTGTGTGTACATTAAAAATACAAAAACAAGTCTTCAGATATTGTCACTGCAGGAAATAAATACAAAATTCTAAGAAAAATATCCAAATGTATGGATTGAGAATTTAAATCCTCCTCTGCTCCTAGATCAAAGGACAAAAAAAGTTTCTGATTTCAGTGTATGTACTTTAGTCTTGGGAAAGATAATAATCTATGTCCTACCAACAATTTAACACAGCCTGTATTTAACTGTTAGTGTAGTAGGTTTCTCCTCAAAGTTATACCATGCCTTATTGAACACAAGAAAAATATGGGGAAAATCCCAATGGACAGCAATAGAAAAATCCTGCAGCCACTGAAAGAAAATGGAGGTGGGAATGCATTTACTCTACCATCAACACCTAGTTAGGCTTAGGATATGGTTATATGGTAAACTCCCAAATCATGAGATGCATGAAAAATAGTCAAAATTCACACAAGAGTGTTGTCTTACTTTGTGTGTTTGTCAAAGTTCATGACAGAATTGCTGCACCAATGCTTGTAAAATGAATCCTGTGTTTTATATAGATTCTTCATTTAATTCTGTATAGTGTGTGTTTTTGTGTGATCTGATGGTAAAAATCTTGTGCTTGTTTCCATCAAAATTAATATGACAGTCATCCTTACTTAATTACCCTGAAGAATCCTGATGTTCTCTGTAGAGGAGAAGCACTTTGTCTACACCATATAATGAAAAAAAACAACTTTTTAAAGTTTGGTAAAAAGCTGTATATTTTAATGGATACTTTCCCCATAGTAAATATATTTTTAATAGTTTGTCAGGTGAATAGAAGGATGTTCTCAACACACCTGACCAGCCTTAGCAAGAAATTTGGAATGACTGCTAAAATCATGAAAATGCAAACATAGATACAATTTCTTAATAGCAACCAGGACAAACCACAGGTTGTTAACAGAGATACAGACATAGGAATTTTTAAAGAAATCTTGGCAACTCCTGTTTATATTATTCTTGTGTGACAAACTGAAGAGTGAATCATTTCAGATGTGAAATTAGACTGTGTAGGAAAGGATATAGCCAAGTGTACGATCCAGGGATTGTGATGCATCCACTGGGAGTCAGTGTTGCCGGGGGTCTTTTTTGCACCAGTCAGCTAATGCACCCAAACTAAGGAGGCAGAAAATAGGGAGTTAAATGTGAAGGTACAAAGCTGCTAATGGTAACTGTTTATTTTATCTGACAGAGAAGGTCAACTTTAATTTTGTATCTGTCACATGCCTGAATTCTAATGCATCATCTTAGCAGCTTTTAAGAATATTCCAGAAATGGTTACCAGAAGATAATGCAGAAAAGAAGCATGGTAATGTTCATAAATGGGGGAGGGAAACAGTAGACTTACATTATTCTTTGGTACAAATCCTTTCTAACTTTAGTGGCACACTGTCTTCTTTATTTAAAGTTCAGATTAACATTTATTGCTTGGATAGGATGATACCTAATTGAAGAAAAATTGTCATCTCTATGGCTCTGAGCAAAATCTAGAATTTTATCTTTTACCTTACTTTAAGTGCAGAAAAATATTTTAGAATATCTGTTTCTTAAGTAGTAAACAAACAAACAAACAAAACACTTTTGTTTAGCTGTGTGAAATTGTATTTTCATGCCAGCAAGGATGTACAGTAGCTAGAGGTTTTCATTTCAAAAAGGCTCTTCTAAATACCAGCCATTGAAAGATGTGAATATGGTAAGCAAAACCTGTGTTTTTAAAATAAATATTCTAATACCTGCTCAGAATGTGAGTATGGGTATGTACTAAAAGTATGCAATACTTTACAATAGTTTTCACTATGTTGGCTTTAAGTTGTGGGATTTTTTATTTTATTTTATTTATTTATTTAATTTTAAGGCAGAGGGAAAAAAAGAACATAAAGCTAGAACTTGATCTAAGCATGATACATAGTGACTGTATACAGGTATTTTCAAATTTAAATATGCGGTTTTCTGAAGCAAATCAAGATATGTCCTTATTTTTCTGGAAAAGGAGAACTTCCACCTAATTTTCTTCCACATTTTTTTTTTCCCCTTAGAAAGTGTGTAAGTGAAAATACAAAGCACCTTCCAAGAAACTCAGCTAAATGAATGCCCTTCAGGTAGGAATAGGAAAGTATGTTATTATTAAATGATTTTATAAATATACATATATATATATTCTTACAACTCAAGTACCATAATAACCATTTGATGAATGCCTTGAGTACCTGCACCACTTGTCAAACTGTTTCAGAAATTCTGGTGTGAGAAGTACCTGAAATTTAGGTATCTTTATGTAAGTTGGCCAGATATAGATTAAAACAGCTGAGCTTGAAAATATTGTGTTACTTTTTTTTTTTCCTATTATTGTTATTGTTGTTCTTTCTTTCTTTATTTTTATATTTATTTCCTTTTTCTTTTTTATTTTTTTGCAATTCTTTTAGTCACCTTTAGGAAAAGATCTTTAGTCTGTGTTCTCTGAACTTTCTGTTTGCTTAAAATAAATTTGGTATTTTATACTAAGAGGTATTTTCTCTTCTCTTCTCTTCTCTTCTCTTCTCTTCTCTTCTCTTCTCTTCTCTTCTCTTCTCTTCTCTTCTCTTCTCTTCTCTTCTCTTCTCTTCTCTTCTCTTCTCTTCTCTTCTCTTCTCTTCTCTTCTCTTCTCTTCTCTTCTCTTCTCTTCTCTTCTCTTCTCTTCTCTTTTTTTTCTTTTTTTCTTTCGCTTTTATATTGTATTATTTACTTTTCGTATCCTTAGCTGACCATAAAGCAGCATGGGACGAATAAAACAGAGATGGGTGGGGCTCTCTGAAAGATTCATTTCTCTCTGTGCATTTCTTTGCTGTAGAATAGACTTTATGCTTATTCACAGAAAGGGAGTTCAGAAATGTTTTTAGAAAATGCAGATGTGAAAAGCATTCTTAATAAGGATGGGAAAAGAGTTTGCACTCCCCTTTTAACCATGCTCTCACCTCAGCCCTTTTCAGCATGTAACCTTATTCTCTGTGGGATTACTTGGATGAAAACCAATTAGAGAACTGCTCACACAATATAAATGCATACAGATTAGTACAGATTGAACAGTACCAATGCCAACTAATCATACAGTATATAAAGTCCTAAACAATATAGATATTAAAGAATGATGGGAAAATGGACTCATATTGTTGTAAAACTGAGCACAAAATGGAAGCAGCATAAAGCTGTTTATTTAAATAATAAATAAAGTATAGGCTTTCGCTTTCCCCCCTCCTTTTTTTTTCTTTTTTTTTCTTTTTTTTTTTTTTTTTTTCTCTTTGTGGCAATCTGCCCATAGACAAACTAAGTATACCAAAGAACATGTCAGCCTACATGTTTTCCTGGGTATTCCCCATCCCTTCATGGTAATGCTACTTCATTGTTGCTGTTTCTCATCCTTTAAGTGCCCACCCCCTCGATAACCTCACATGCAGTGCTTATTCTTCAGCTGGATTTAGGAGGAGAAAATGGTCTCCTCCAAGAAGGATGCTCATGACACAAAGATGTCTAGGAGGGACTCTGAATATATATGAGTTATTTTAATGCATGGACCCAAAGGACTGTGAGACCTGGAGGGTTTGTTTAGCTGAATGAAACCTGAAGAACCGGGAGATCAGACATCGTTTCCCATTGCACTGGTATTGTCAATTCCTGACATTCCAGGGAGGATATCTTGAGGAAAATACAGTACTTTTTCTCTGCACGTCTGTTGCCCAGCAAAAGAAATGAAATTAAGAGAAAATGCAAGTCTCCTTCAGGTTTCATGCTCCCTCCATACTACAATGTGTGTTCTGATGTGTCTACAACTGTGGTCACTTATTTCCTACTATTTCTGTTACCATTAATAAGCAAATGTTTTCATGATTAAGAATAGAGCCAGGCTTTCTGACAAGAAGTAAACTTTTTCAACCCTTCTCCAATATTTCTTTGTTATATGTAATCATAGTGAATGAAACCTTTTGAGTCTTTAAGTAATGTCACAGACAATTTTCAGTCTGTTCCTAATTAGAACCATGTGAGGTATCTATTACTTACTTTAATATTGAAAGGGATTTTTAATACATGAAAAACCTTTTGGCAACAGTCTTTAAAAAAATGTGCTAGAATTTTGAGTGGACTCCTTTTCATCTTCTCCTGAATGTTTGTCTGACTGATTTCTTAACTGTTGAACTAAATTGTCCTCTTACTATTACAACAAATGTGAGAGTAATAAGTCTATCTAGATATATCTACAAGCCAAAAGTAAATGATAGCAATACACATAAAAACAGAGTCATACTCATATAGATAAAAAACAAAAAAATAAGAAAAAAAATAACAACAACAAAACATTGAGACAAGGAAACAGAATACTTTACAGGAGAGATTGGTGTATACATCAATCTTCTCCAGAACAGCTGTCATTTTTAGACCAGCCATGATTATGCATTGAATTTTACTCTCATAGTGTTTGCTATAGTATTCAGAAGAAAAAAAAAAAAAAAAAAAAAAAAAGCTAATTATCGTAGTAACTCCCTGTACTATATGGTGCCTGTTTGTTTCTAGCTTCAAAGAAGAGAAAAAAGAAATCTCTTCTATCATGGATATTACGTAATTTTAGTTGCCTTTTTGTGCTCCAGTTTTAATAGAGACATGAAGGATCTCAAAAGCCTGCATGCATTAATCTTTCAATGTACCTAAAACCCAGAGCCAAATCTTGAAATGTGTACTTGGGTACTAATTATGTCCTCACAGAAATATTGGGTGGGCCCTTTTGTGCATGATGTCCTAGATGATGTCTAGATGTTATCACTTCACTAGATGTAGTAGTCCAGTAATGATTCTCCAGTCATGATAGAATATCATTTTAGGAGACATAATGGAGAGAGCGATCAATAGCTAATAAATTGCCTGGTATCCAAGCAGTGTGACTTGTTAATGCCACAAGGCAGAAGAGGGCAGCAGGTTCCCACCATCTAGCTTGAGTTTGTATAATCCACTCCTCCGTCCAGAGTTAGCTCTAGACCCACAGGCAATGGGTACAGAACTAACTGTTTCTTTGGTAAAGCTTTTCATTTTGATCCACAGATGAAAATGTGCATTAGCAAATATGAGGAACTTCATTGGGAATTTTGGATTTTGTACCAGGGATGTTATCACTGGGGTTTTTCATGCCAAGTCTCAGAGAATTTGAGGGAATGCTGACCTTTTTCATCAGAAATTCAGAACTGATCATTTGACCTTTAAAAAGAAGTATCTTCTTATCATTGATATGAATAATTTCTTGGATTGCCTTGAATGAGACTTATCTCCTCAAATGCCATTCTTGCCTTTACATCATTATTGCCTAGCCTACCCTAGTCCAACTGTAGAATAGAACCAGCTGCCCCTGTTGCACTGCTATGGAAAGCCAAACCCTGATCCTTCTCAAAATGTAAAAAAGTGCCCACTCAGTTCATCTGATGTTTAAGTCCCATGAGGAGATGTTATTACTTACTATAATGACCAACACTGCAGATAGAAAGTCCTAATTTAGAGCACTTTGCCACATCACCTATCACAGCAAGTCAAATTAAGCACAATTTGAAAGTAATTAGTCCTGTCTAACAAGTAGGACTATGTTATGCAGATTGACAATGAAAAAATATTTTTATTTTCCTATCTGTCACATATTTTTCAAGGACCACTCCAGGAACTGAGGCATCATGAACCCAGAAGCTTTAAAATAGTGAAAGAGCTATTAGGTCATCAACTCCTCCCTTCACCTAGGAGAGATTATTTACTGACAGAATAGTCTGAAGCACTTTGTCCAGCCCAAGGTTTAATGACACTTGTGGTTGTCTAGAAATTCTGGCAGCAGCAACAATATTCTACATTAAATAAATAAATATATAAATAATCATTGGACAAAACCCACTAACATAGGAAATGTTATATGCTTAGAGTCTTTATGTGAGGTTTTTGCAGTCTCAGAAAACACTTCCAGCAGAACCATAGAAGGTCTGGGCCAGTTAAGGAAGGATGTCCATGATTTTGGAACATAAGTTATAAATGTTAGCAGAGCACTGATTTTTTAATAATAATTTTTATGTTGTTCTATAAAAATGTGTTGCTGGGAAAAAAAAAATGAAAAAAAAAAAGTAAAGGATGGAAGGTTGCATTTGAGTGGACAAAGGAGAAAATTGGCTGCCAAGGGTAATAGAAGTGCAGTGTAACACTATTTCTGTTTTAGGTATAGGAGAGTGTAAGAAAGCAGCACACTGATTACTGATTCATGTGAAAAAGCTTGCTACCTCCTGAAAAGAGTACTAACAAGACATCATGGGTGAATTCCTGTCCCCAAAGAAGTGAATGAGGATCTTGCCATGGACTTTCTTGAGGATAGGATTTCACACACTAGCTGAAATTTAGTTTGTGTCGTGCAGAGCCGAGGGGTTGATGCAACTTCAGCTTATGAATATACACATATAGCATTCACCATACTGGGAAATGAAATACAGTCTTCTGTGTTTCAGAAAGAAATTCTGAAATTCTCTATTCAAAGAAATAGAGAGAAGTCAAAGTCCGGGGTGCTTTCTATACCATCTCCAGACTGGTGCTCATTTCTACTAGACTGATGTTAGCCCCAGACATTTTTTATGAGTTTACATTCCAGAGAATAGCCTACCTGAAAGACATTTTCTTTCAAATTTTCTCTAAGTCCCTTTTAATATTCTGTTGATGTTCCTGAATGTGTAAGTAAGTAATTGATATGTTATTGTTATGCTTAGATTTCAGGTGTATTTTGAATGCTATCTTCAAAGAAGTGGTGTCAGAGCATCATGTGAATTGTGAAGGAAAAGAATGTCATAGCTGACTATCTCCTTGTGACCAATAAAGCTTTGTGCCATGCTCTTTCAGACTTCACTCTGTCATTGATACTGTCAGTTCTCCAGGCTTCCTGCTAGTCATATTTACTATTCTAGGCTGGGGCAGGGGGGAACTGCCCCTCAAATAGCTCAAATTGCTCAGTGGGAATGCTGGAGATCAGGATGAAGACCTTGAGTGGATTAGTGATCTACTCCTTAGTAGATGCAATGTTGTGTTTTGTACTATTTGGTGCATCCGTATGTGCCCTGGGTACTTCTGTAACACTTGAGCTGTAATTTTCATTGAGATCATCTTCACCTGCAGTTTTAATAATTCAGGTTTAATATGAAAGAAATTATACATATGGCCTCACAGACAAATCCTCCAAGTGTTTCACCTTTCATCATTTATGTTTATAGAAAAGCTTCACATTTTCCACAGCTTGTTCACCCTCCCATACTAATAAATCTGGATTAGAGAGAGAGAGAAACAAACAAACAAACAAATGCAACATTTTAGAAAGAGTACAAATAATGTATTTTTGAGTATGAATTGTCTTGGAGGACAACAACTCAAAGTGATTTTTTTTTTTCATAATTTTCAAAAATGTACAAACCCTTGTTTTACACTTATATTTTTGATGTTGCAAATAAAATATTGTTATTGTCCATTCTATATGTTTCTGGTGCCCTGGGAATAGTTAAATAGAGCATTTTCATATTAGAGAACCCAGAAGTAAAGTGGAAAATACGTATCAAAAGAGATAATATCCTGTAAGAGTTGAGGATACTGAATTTAGAAAAGAAGAAAAAAATTCTCAGCTGAGATCTGTCATTTCTGCTTCCTTCATCTGCTTTCAACTTACATAATGAACAAAACTTTTTAGCAATTTTAGCATTCTCCACCCAGCTGTTCACATAAGCACGTTGCTTCTATAGTGAAGCCTACATACAGAAAATAGATTTTGTTATAAATCTTAAACATTTCAATGATACGAAGAAAGGGAGACCCTGTGTGCCACTCATCTTACTCAAAGAAACATGGCTGCTAGAGTTGGAGGTGCACACTGATGAATAGGATGTTCCTCTAGAGTACTCCATCATTTTGTCTCCACTGGGAATTTAGAATGGTTTCCTTAAGAAGAGTTAAAAATATAAGTATGGTTTGTTCAGGGTTTCTACCCTGAGGTCATTAGTAGAACTATGGAAAGAATAAAAAATGACTAGATCTTATTACTGACGTCTGTTGATGGTACTGATAGTCTTGTAAATGTCTGTACTATAGAAGAAATACTGTGGGTGAGCCTGTGTCTGAGAGAAAAATGAAAATACTGCTAGTGGGATTCAGCTGGCCTTAATTCAAGCCATTGTACCCAAATGTCCAGTAATGGCCACCTATGATCCTAGTCCAGCTGGCAGCACACTCATATAAAAGTCTCTGTGGAGATACACAGCAATTAGAAAGAAATGCACATAGAGTGAAAGCAATTGCTGTTGAAGAAGCAAATACTGGGAAATGCTATGAAACCAAGTTTCTACTGCATGTGTAGCCTTTAATCCTTGTAGGATTCAAGCTGCCTACACCAAAGTAGAAAGCACTGATCACCTAAGCATATTTGAGGAGATAGAGCTGGATATGACTTATACTGTGGTGGAACGACATATGACGCTTGCTCAAAGCAAGCTGAATACAAGCAGAGGTCAGTCTTGCACTAGTGAATGGTACCTTGTATGTGGATATACAGTGTTACTGGAATTCAACAGTGGCTAGCACAGCTCATTATGCTACACTGGACATAGTAGAATTGGGGTTGTTATGAGATGAAACAGTGCTTGTGGTTGGACAGGTTACCCTGAAAAATGTATTTGTGTGCACAATGACAGTATAATTTCTGTCATAGGATCCTCTTGTCTTTGTTAAAAATATGCGTTTCACCAAAATGCAATTCTACTAGACACTGCATTCTTGCGGTATTTAAAAGAAAGAGACTAGATTAATACCCAGGAAATTCCTTCTTAGAGAATGGAATTTACTACTTTGGATATTTATATTGAAGTATTTTTTCTTCTATAAAAATGTCTGTGAAGAAAAAGCCATCCAGGAGTGATTTTTTTTTTTCTTTTACCTATACAGATGATTTTTAAAGAAATTTTGTTTTCAGCTAGTTTGGCTCTGCCAGCTTTTCTGTTGGTTAGTATTTGGATTTTTGTTAAAAAATCAGAATTTATGTTTCTCTGTCTCAGGCACTCTCTAAGTTTAACTCACATAGAGCCAGTAGATGATGATTTTGTTTCCGTCCTGATACAGTAAAAAATAACCTCTTCATATTAAGATGACTTTGCTTTTTTGTAAAGATGTGGCATACAGGTCAAAATCAATATGTATCCAAATCCTTTGTGGAAAGAAAAGATGGATAAAATGCTTTGAGACAAAATTTTAAAAACAAACACTGTAATTAGCTTTTATTTAGTCTTTTTTTTTTTTTTAAGACAATGATTTTCATTTCATATGGAAATGTAGATTTCTTCAGAGTAATTTCATGTTCTTTTTGGTTTAAAGCAACTTTTTTTCCTTTGATTACTGAAATATGCAGTTCTCTCTATTTAACACGTAATACCAAATCAACATACTTCCCCCTTCCTTTTTTGCTGATGACAGTCAGCAGAAATCATGTTCCGAAGTGCCCTGAGAACAAGGGCATTGATCTCAAGTGAGACTTTCGTGCCACCTTCCCCTTGTCACTTTCAGCTGTAATTTGTTAAGATATCAGCTCTAAATTATTAAATACTTTATAAGTATAAATAATTCAGCAGTCAACAAATAAAGTGACAGCTCATTAATCAGTTTCCATACACGTACATAGGTGGCATGCAGTGGTCTGCGCCGGGGTATGAATACTGCTCTGGATCATATGCATTGCTTCTTCTCACCTCAGAAAAAGGTTTGCGTGTCTTATAGGTTTGGGATTTGTTTGCATCAGATCAGAGAAGTTCTTCCTAAATTCCAGTACAGTGTTTGTGGCAATCCTTAAGGCTTTTGCTGCATGAGACCATGTTGATCTGTGGTCCTTCCTTCCTTATGGCTGGATTTAAATCTTACAAAGGCAAACTCAGCTTGGCAGCACCAGAAATCAGGCAGTGTGTTTATAAGTGGGCATACTGCAAAGTGACATGATCCTCCTAACAACAGGACTACCTCTTTCTTGTCTTGGGCATCAACTGAATGAGAAAAACAGAGTGTGAATCAGGCTGATTCTCCTGTGCTGCCCATATGATTAGGAAGAATTCCCTCCTCAAGATTTCAGTAAAGCTGTCATTACACTCAAGCAGCATGTATCAATGAAATGTTGTTGTTAGAACACCATATATTCCAAATGCAAAGTATTATTAGAGTTTCACAGTACAAGGAAGGCCTATTTAACACTCTCATATTCTACCAAGAATCCATCAGTGGGCACAAATCTACTTTTCTCTTCAGAAAAATAAATAAATAAATAAAAAATAATAAAGAAAATCCTCAGACACTGTTATCTCATATTACCATGAATATTCTAGGTAAACCTGTATATGGAGATTATGCACCGTGCTTAGATTTGTTGGTATTTTGGAAAAAAAAAAAATATATATATATATATATATATATATATTTATGTATATGTATATATATATATATTCACCAGAAAATGTTTAAATAAATAGTGTGTGGATTTTTGTGTTTTTATACCACCACATGACAAACAGAAATGCACAGTGATCGCCTGTAAGCCTTCGATTTCATCAGTGCAGGTGTTGCAGATTTGGATTGGCAATAAAAAGTTTCCATGGGAAGAATGGAAGAAATGGCTGTTTAACAGCTTTGCATTCTCATCTTGCATAGAAAGCCTGGGAAATTCTTGTCATAATGGAGAGACACGAAGAGGCAACTGAAATGATCCTAAGTCAAGGATCAATCCATCACATATAGGAAAAGATTATGTATGTGTCAATCTCTCTTGCTTTTTGATGCAGAACAAATGGTTGTTACCCTTGGTAAATGGTTTATATGAATGCCAGTGCAGCATTTTAATAGAACAGGCCAAGGACAGGGAGACCTCAGACTTCAGCACAGTCAGGGTTTCTTGCTGGATAAAGCACTAGACTGGAACTTGCAAGACCTAAGTCCTGCTCTGTTTGATGACCTTGAACAAGTCACTTCACCCCTACACAACACCCTTATAAAAATGTGATAATGATATTGACCTCTTTTGCTACAGAACTGTGGGGTCTAGTAGTTAAAAGTCCTGCTTAAGAGCAAGATGGTGTTGTCACCCCATGTGAAGTTGGAACTTTGATGAGACGGATTTTGGACCACATGCATGCAGTGAAGAGATCCTAAATTAAACTGGTGATTTAATTTATGTAAGTTCTTAAAAAGAAAAATGTGAGCACCTGTGATGAAGCCAGTCTGAATAATATATAGCATGAAAGTGCAATGGCACTAACAAGAAAATAATGTGGTTCAAAATCTGAGTATAAGAAATGACAAGCAACTGGCAGAGGAAAACCTTTGCTAAAGGGAATGTGAATCTGTGGTGAAACTGGGTAAACTATGCAGATTTTGTAAAAATAAAACAATATGGAAATTTTTCTTACAGTGGGATCAAATTAAAAAGTATTCTTTTATGAAAGCCCTAGGCTGAAGTGCTCATATGTAAATAAGGATTAGGTTCTGATCTTTCTTGCAATTGAATGGAAGCAGGAATACACTATCTAGTTCAGAACTTAATAGCTGGGACATGGGAGTGTTTATTGCAAAGTCAAAACATCTCATAGTGAACTGAGGGTGGAAGAAACATATCTGAGATATTAGTTTTCTGACTATTAAAGAATAGTCTCTGGTCAAGGGATCAAGTTTGTGGATAATGAGTGCTTTTAAGGTCTGCAAGGTTAAGATGGTGTGGCATCAGCTATATATAAAGTGTTAGTACTGACACTCGAAGCAGAGCTCAAGGTGAAAGTTAAAACTGTCATGGAACAAGGTGGCTGAAAAAAGTTGCAAGGCCAATTGACTGGATCAGCAGTATGGTGGCAGTTAGAAAGACAGGCAAACTGATGATCTGCATCAATCCAAAAGACCTCAATAGCATACTAAAGCGCTTATACTGTTCCCTGCCAACAGTCACTGAAATATTGCCAAATCAAGCAAACACAATAGTCTTTTCAGTCATTGATGCCAGAGATGGCTTCTGGCAAGTGAAACTGGTTGCAGCAAACAGTTACTTGACAACTTTCTGGACCCCGTTTGGGTGCTATCAGTGGCTGACAATGCCATGCAGAATGGGAATTGCTTCAGGGGGTACCAGCAGAGATTGCACACAGCCCCTGAGGGTTGTCTGCTGCAGATATCAATGCAGATGACATTGTTTACGCTCATGTGGGAGGGCAAGGAATGAGCTATGGCCAACAATGATCAGAAATTTTCTCTGGTAGGGGCAGCAAATGTAAGATGTACTGACTCAGAACAAAGCTTTCCAGACTGTGAATATATATAAATATATATATGTCCTGTTTCTGGTGATGACTGGTGGAGGAAGTCAAGAAGTATGAAAACAAGCCAAGCACACAGTGATAATTCTGAAAGCTTTTTTCTACACTGCAGCATGTGGAGACAAGAGTGGCTGCACAGAAATATACATACTGAACACCTTTTTACAGACTTCCTCAGGACCACCAGTAACTTCTGAGAAATGTAATTTCCCTCTGCAAAAAGTAATTTACATCTTTTTTTTTCTTCTTCTTCTTTTTGCTCCTATATGAACGATGTTTTGTTTTGTTTTGTTTTGTTTTTAAATTCTGCTCTTCTTTGTTACAATTTTTCTTTTATGGAAGTCATTTTTCATGCTCTGCAATTCCCCCACACTTCCCAGAGGTCTTTTAAAAAGTTATACTTCAGTTACCACTTCTCATTCATCTATTACCAGGGCCATTTGATGATCCATTCCTTGCCATTAGTGATGTGTTTGTGAAGGTATTATTACTAATTTTAGTGTTTCTGGAAGTTATTTGTCAACCCTTTTTGGCTTGTATTTCTCAAATTTAACTCAACTTTCTAAACCTCATGAATTCATTCAGACACAGCCTGCAGTTTTGAGTGACTGCTTTTTCTTAACATCTAATAATTCTATAATTAGTCTACTGAGTAAAAATGTCATTTACTCATGATTAATTTTAACTGTTTCTTATTTTATTTTTTATATACTTTTTTTTGTGATCATGCAAAAGTTTTAAATTATTTTTTTCATAAATTATATGCATTTTTGTTTGTTTACTGTAGTATCTTTTAAACCTCCACCATCTGCATTTTACTCCTTCACTTATTCTTTTCAAATGAATTCTCTAATTTTTATGTTGTTCACCTGTTTGATATTAAATATTTTTGTAATATATATACATATATTTTACATTTATGTTTATTGAGTTTTTGTATGTTGACATTTACCCTAAGTTCTTGATGGTCATGTTCTGAGCTGGGGTTTGTTTAAGAGTAAGTAAAAAATTTTCTGCTGTGGATTTTCTTTCTAGCTATTCCAAGTATGTTGTCTAAATTGTCCTGTACCTTGATGTTCTATTTACCCACAGGGTAAATTCTTTACCTTCTCACTGACGTTTCCACAACCTTTTGTGTAAGGATAGTAGAACAGTTTTCACTATGTACTTTCTCCAGTCAGGAATGGAGTTGTAACTATTCTACTTTATTTGCAGGTATAACAAGCATTTTTGCCTCATTTCACTTTAGGATTTTTTAATGTATTGACTTATTTTTCTACACATATGCCTATATATAATTTCCTGAATACATATGAATATGAATTCCTGAATATGTATCATATGGGAGACAAAGGTCCTCTTAGTGAAGGAATAGCTTCATACGTTAAAGAAATCTTGTAGTGAAATGAGACAGATAACTATAAACAAACAAAAACAAATGTTAAAATAGTTTTTGATTATCTTTTAAATCAATTTCCTTATTTTTCCATTTTTTATAGGAATTTCATTTTGCTTTCTTTTTTTCTTTGACTGAAGAGAAGGAAAAGGAAAAAAAGGAAAAGGAAAAGGAAAAGGAAAAGGAAAAGGAAAAGGAAAAGGAAAAGGAAAAGGAAAAGGAAAAGGAAAAGGAAAAGGAAAAGGAAAAGGAAAAGGAAAAGGAAAAGGAAGGAAAACTTTATTTATTCTATTCACTGCTAAATTCACATTGTCAGTTTCTTGGCTTCTGTTGTACATCAATTCAATGAATTCAGAGAACTGTTTATGGTAACTCCAAGATGTCACCAGTGATTCTCAGCTGAGAATCATGTAGGCTTGGCTTCTCTCTCTCTCTCTCTTTTTTTTTTTTTTTTTCTCATTATTTCACTCTTCTGGCCACTCAGTTTTGTGGGAAACCTTGTAGTTCCTCAGCATTTCAAGAACTGATACAATTGAGTGCTCAAAAACTAAGTATCATCTGCAGATTTGGAGATGTCACTCCCTTTTAAAGATCACTGATGGCTGCCTTGAAAATAAACCAGCCCAACTCTCAGCCCATTGGAGACCATATTACTGTATTCCATCTAGAAAACTGAAGGACTTTTGGTTATGAAAGTCTATGATAGGACTTTGCTTCTTATCATTTAATCATCTTTTAATCTATATAAAATTAAACAAACAAAGCAAACAAACAAACAAACAAAATGTCTCTAACAGTCTTGTCAATGATTTGTTTCTTTCTGGCATCAAATACTTTTTGAAAATGAACATGTTTTCATGTGTCTATGGTGTTATAGAAGTGTGGTGGGGGCAGTGAGGTAGTATTTTCTTTATAAAAAGATCTATCTCTTTCCCATGGAACATTTATCTATAGTCTTTGTAATATGATTTCTTATATACTCTCTTTACTGGAGATAGAAGTCAGGGATCACTTCCTGAGCCTTTTTTTGAGAAAGGAGTTGCACTGGCTGTCTGCCAGTCCTGTGCTACAGTAGCTTTTTGTCATGTAGTTTACGGATCTTGGTCAAAAGTTCCTTGAGATCTTTTGGGTAAAGGCCATCCAGTTCAATATCTTACTTCTTAAATCTAAGTGATAATGGCTTCAACTATTCAAGATCTTGCATAAAAGTCCAAAAATAAGAGCAAAGGAATCTGTTCATACTTTGAAATTAAACCTTGTTATTTAAAACACTTGAATTCAAAATGACCATAATGTTACAGTATGAACTGAATTGAAGGAAAAATTTCAGAACATTAGAAACAGAAGTGTGTGTTAACTCACCTGTTAATACAAGTTAGCTTTTGCCTGCCAGTTACCGTCTTCATGTTTCCTATAATATTTCTGCAGGTATCTCTTTTATGAATTTTGCCACACATATAAGAGCATAACTGACCTTACATTGAGCAACATGTAATGAATATTAATAATTGGTCCATGATTAAAATATATATCTTATACACCTTTTTCTATTTGAAAACAGTTCCCTAAGAACTGTTAGATATTTATATTTGTCTTTTGAAAGAAGAGTAACACCTGGCATGCACTTCTCTACAGAAAATATTTAGCTTCACATCACACATCTTCCTTGTTAGGAAATGAAGAGTTAATTAATCTCTCTTTAGCTGCTCTCCATTTATAGTTCAATCAGAGACTACATTCTAGAAGATTCAAAGCTAGTACAGTTCATAGACATTGAAGTAATTTTGTACCACTATATCATGCTACCAGAGGGGATATCAAGATTACAGTTTTAATGCTGAATATTGAACACATCAGACTGAAGATGTGGAGTTCTTAATTGCTGGAGTGTAAGTGTCTCAGCCCAAAATAATCTGCAACAGAGGAAGTTCACTCAGCAACTTTTAAGACTTGTTTCTTCTATCTTTTATTATTATTATTATTACTATTATCATCATTATCATTATTATCATCATTATTATATTTTATTTATTTATTTATTAAACTTAAATAGGAGATTCTCAAAAAAAAAAAAAGTCTGCTGAATGGTTTTGGATAGAGAATGTAGAATAGGGTGAGTTACAGTTTCATCAGAAGCTCATTTTTTACCGTGTGTCTCTTTGTTGAGATAATTACCCAGAACTCGGAGGGGAATATCCTGACCATTTCTTCCTTCTTTTCCTGGAACAGTGTCTTAAATCATCAATATTCTTGCCAGCAAATAAAATAAAATCTACTGAGTCTTTTTTAGACCTTCTCCTGGGAGCTGGAGATTTCCAAAACTTCAAGTAAGAGAGAGAATTTGATTTATTTTATTTTATTTTTATTTTTTATTTATTTTTTGGAACACATGGTTGTATAGAATACAGAATGTTTAACTAATGAGGAAGTTGTGTCTTTTAGAAATTTTACAGAAGTAAAGTTCTTCACTCCTTCAGGTTTTTGTTACAAATGTCCAGATGAATACAGCTGGGTTTTGATAGACAGAAATATCATATGTCAAGTAAAACAAAGTGATTCATTGTTGTTTGTTCTTAATAAATAAATAAATAAAAATCCATTCAATTTGGACTGAATGAACTTTCTACCCCCTCCCTCATTTTAGCTGATGAATCTTTTGCTTCTTCCAATTCATCTCCTCCCACTCCCTGTCTTCCCTCAAAAATAAATAAATAAATAAATAAAAATACAAAAACAAGTTCCCCAATATAATCACATCAATGATCAAATAAAGAATGAATGTTCTGTGATTTTTGGAAGAGACTAACACGCCTCTGAGGAAAATTTATTCAGCTCACTGTGTTTTATATAAAACATAATGGTATAGTAAAAGGGAAAAAGATGAGATTTTAAATTAGATTCTGGAAACCTGTATTGGAAATTTCATTATGAAAATGAAACAAATAAACAAACAAACAAACAAACAAACAAAAACAAAAAATAATTTCTATCTTGAACTAGCAAAAACAGATTTTTTTTTTTTAATAAATTTTCCCCATAATGCTTTGGGCCAAATTATTTTGTTCAGCACAATTTAAATATTTCATTTTGATCTCCTTATTAATGATTTTCTCTAAAAATAATTTCAGCTTGGAAAGAAATTTTGAAATAAATATTCCATTCCAAAAATATTAAATAGGGCACTTGGGTGTTATTGAAATACTTAGCTTTATTTTCAAGCTGACATGCTTTACAAATACTGTGTTTCGTTTTGTTTTGTTTTGTTTTTAATTAAAATTTTATGTTAAGTAGTTCAAAACTGTGTGATTATAAATTTGTGAGTCAAGTCTGTTTCAGGGGAAATATAATTCTTAAAAGAAACAGGTGGCTGGGCACATATAGTTTGGACTATACTGATATTTAAATGATGCATAGAACACAGTTTTGTGTAACAATGTATTTCCAATTTATGAGGAGGTTTAATTTTATATGTGTTTTTGTTTTGTATTTTTTTGGGGGGTGGTGGGTGTATCGTGTCACGATACATTTTGTTTTTCAATTATGTTCAGAACTAACCTTCAATAAGCACAGTATAGCTGTGTTCTGCAGATTGAATCCAAATTAAAGTATCTATGAAAGCTAAAAAGCTTCTGGGTCTGTAATCCTGACATTTGTAGTACTACAACTACAGAATGCACTGTGCCATGAAGCTGTTCCTAGTCCCAAACTCTGTAAATTTTACATGTATGTTGTTGCTTATTATTTATACTCACATACAGCTAAAGGAACAAGAACTCTGCCATGCCAAGTAGTACAAAAAGATTGCAATGACCATCCTCACCTTGTAGACATGGAGGAAAAATCATGGTGGATTCAAATAAATAAGCAAATGCAAGGAAATGGTCATACAAAAAAGCCACATTAGTACTTGTACTGAAATTTAGCTAAATGATAGAATAAATGTTTGCATCAGTGACTAACCAGCTCTTGTCTCTTAGCTGTAATGAATAAGAATCAAAAAGTTGCACAAGATAGGCAGTAAGGTGATCTGAGAATGTAAATCTATATTTAATACAATGGTCGATGATGAGAAAGGATGCAAAGGCTTGGACTGTCATTAATGAATCTGGCAGAGTGAATCTTACAGCAACAATCTGTACTGATATGAGTAGGGCAGTGTCTGAAGGCCAGAGAAAATGATGAGACGGTAATCAAAATTAGTGCTAATGAGACCCTACTCAAAAAGGATGGATGTGGTGATGACCTGTGGCAAATGGTCAAAATCAAAGATCAGGAACAATGTTAAGTACTTGGGAAGTGGGAGAGGCTCCTGCAGCTATGATGGTGCTGAGACCTTGTTGGCCAGAAAAGTTGCATTGCTTTTTTAAAGGAAAGGCTGCAACAGTTGTTTCTGTTGTTAGTGAAAAAAAAAAAAAAAAAAAAAAAGAAATATGATGTTACTTCATTTTTCTCTAAGTCAGCAGAATTCCATTTTGGTTAGAAAAAATGAAACAGATATCCATCTGATATAGTTACTTCTCCATTTGTTTTAATTGCTGTGATCATTCATGACAAATAAATTCACTGTGGTCTCTTTAGTATGAGGTTTCATTTTCTTAATTTCAGGGAAATACATACATATTTATACATACTGCAGACATTACCCAAATAGAAACAAATAATAAGAGTTAACCAACATCAGTACTAGAAATATAAAATATAATTTTGTATTAGGAAAAATATTAATCTTAATTACTTTAAAGAAAGTACAGTTTTTTAGTAGTTTCAAATGGCTTAATTTGTTAAAGATTATGAATAATCATCAGTCACTGTTTAAAGCTTATTTAAATATGACTGTTTTTCTGTCAATGTAAAGTTTTGAAGCTGGTTTGGATGATATTTAAAAGAATACAACCTATAGGAACCTTTGTAAGTATTTAAAAATTTAAAATTAGACAACATGTTATTTCAGGTAGGCATAAAATTAGAAATGTCATCTAATGAGAGATTATATTTTATAACTTTTATGTATTATTTATGGAAAACTTTTAAAAGGTTAGCTATCACTCAAATAAAAAATAATCATTTTTAAGCATATTACTATTGTGCTAGAGGAATAGGTTTTACATGTCAAGAACAAGAAAGCATGTATTCACTTTATTCTACATCAGAAAAAAAAAAATGTGCTTCTTGAAAAAAAAAATACAGAAAATAATTTGAAATTAAATATTTTATTTTTTCATGCTAGTAACTCAGTGAAATTCAAACATATTAAACACATTAAACACATGTGACAGAAGATATTAATGAAAGACAAAATTATTCAAAGACTAAGCAACCATATATGGAAAGACACTAAAGCTATCATTTGATCTTGTCTAGAGAGTCTAGAGAGTCTTCAACTGTAAGATAGTAACCTTTTCTGGACAAAACTGAGGACATATGAGAGATGAAGAGTCGAAAAGATCACTTTTAGACCTTAACTAAGGCAACACTTTTTTTTTTTTTTTTTTTTTTGCATAACCTGTAGGTCTTTATATTGTCTTCAACTTGTGAAATTGTAAGTCATCTCTACCAGCCTGTGTTTGGTACCACACCTGCTTGCTCCTATACTAACATGACACTTACTGCAGGCCTATTCTGTCATATTTTAAAATATATGGAAAAAAGAAAAAAAAAAGACTGAAATAAAGAGAAAGTTTTGGAGCCACTGATAGCAATTTATTGTTGCTTAAAGATAAAATATGGCTGAACATGTAACTAGACACATGGGAATGAATAAGCAAACTATAACTGTATGACTTTTTAATCCTCATAGGATAACATTAAAATAAGATGTGCAACCAAATTCTCTACTGAAATAAAGTCTAGTAGAAATCTGCATTTTTTTTTTTGTTTCTTTGTTGTTGTTATTTCTTTTTATTTTTATAACAAGGGATGCCTTTATGACTCAAATAAATTTAGAAGCATAATTATTGCTTAAAGTAGATTGAAATGACAAAAACACAATTGCCACAAAATATAATCAGTTATACAAAATTATTGCTCTTTTATTAAACTTTAGGGAATTCAGGACACCTCTAACAGTCATGTGAAAACTTAGCTTACAGGAAGGAAAGAGACAGGATTTATATATGTATGTGTATGTATATATGTGTATATATATATATATATTTATAAAGTATTTGTGTTATTTGCTTTGCAGAAAAAGGTATAATGCTGCTGTGCCATGGATCTTTGCATAACATAGCAAGTAATCCAGTAATCCAGTGTTATGTAAATAAGAGTAGTTCACACCCACTCCTTGATGTTTACATTTAAAAGCGCTGAGTGGTTAGCCACAAAAAAAAAAAAAAAAAGGGGGGGGGGGCTATATCCTGTAATCAATAATTACCAACTAGGGAAACTGAATATGATCCTGAAAATATGATCCTGAATAAGATGGTTATTTAATCAGTACATTTGATATTTGATCATCTGAATATTATCAGAACAGTTATTTAAATCTTGATATGTGTTCTTCAATTTTTATAACTCTTTCACTACTTTGCTATTTTGGACAAAGATGGTTGTAAAATAGTTTTTACTCTGTCAAGCCTGACATTCAATAATTTTTCAGGGCCCCCAAATCCAATGTAGGTATTAGAACTTGAAGACTCCTATAACATGGTTCCTGAGTACCATCTATGTGCCAGAAGTTTCATTTTTTTGAATTGTCCTTCAGATCAAGAGAAATTGATGTCATTCATTATTTTCAGACTCATTCTTTTTATATCAAAGTTGCAAGTTGCTTAAATAACAGGCATTTTCTTCATATAACCTTTTAGCTTTTATTTATTATTATACATATCAACTCTAGTAACAATTGTGGTTTTATGTATGATGATGTACTTACTGCCTGTGGGTCTCTCTCCAGATACCTGTCATGTTTCATTTTTGACTCTTAGTCACTGTTTTAAATCATTTCATTGTAAAAGTATGTGGCAGTAGCAACAGAAAATTTGTCCTAGGTTTACCAGGAACAAACAAATCAGCACAATGAGCATCTAGAGTGATGAATAGTGTGTGAAGACAAACATTGGATGAAAGACTGTAGGCTTTAAAGTAGTTCTTCGTAATAGCAATATCTATTCATTGTTTCATGAGAAACATTTCACACTGAAGAAGGGATTTATTTAACCAAATCTCAACATCTTAATTTAAGAGAGCTGTCTAGAATCTTTTTACAACCATGGGAGAAATTTGGTGCTATAGAGCAATACCTCAGTTAATCCCACTGTAAATACTTACAATAGATTTATTTTAAGTAAGGAGAACCTATATCAACTGGTCTTGATAGATGAGATGAATTCTGTTCAAAGGAACAAAATGAGACCATCTTCCCAAAATGACTGCCCTTGTAACTATTGAATCAGAAACTAGCTTTATATATATATATAATAGTTATTATTATTATTTCTTTTAATTTGAAGTGACCAGTTATGGCTCTTTCCTTACTCTACAAGTTTGCTGTATAAGTGCCCTGATAGTTCCACTAGACAGCAAAGCAAACAAAACTTCCATTTCCATTCACAAATAAGCTAGGCTTTGAAGCATCTACATGCAAACCCATTACTCACCATCTGGACTCCTTTTCCCCTAGCACAATTAAAGAGTTAGGAATATGAAAATACACTTATAGGTGGGTGCAATTTATTATCAAATTATTATTCTGATAATTCTATAATTCTAATTATATTAATGGCCTTGTTGAGTATCATAATGTTTGTATGGGCCTACTTCCCAAGCCTGTCAAGGTCTCTTTGGATGGCATCCCTTCTTGTCATCTTGAACATATACGTAGACAGTATTCTAAACAAAGTGTTACACAAGGGTTGTCAGTTATTAGTTGCACTCCCTCTTCACTCCACACATTCCAGAATCACAAATGTCTTTTCAGCAACCGTGTCATGTTGGCATCTTATGGTCATTTTATGATGTAATAATATATCTGATAATTCTGTCATTCTGAACTGAAGAACCTCAAGTTTTTGAATACACTTTTGTTATCAGCTTCTGAGGTGCTCAACATAACATGTTGTGTTGTTCTATTTCATTCCTCTTTTACAGCTTGAGACCCCAGACTTACCCAATTCTATTTCCCTCCATTAATATTTTCTTTTTGTGTACTGTCAGCAAATGTCATTCCTATATTTTGAGTCGTTATCATTATTGTAGGTGATAGATACAGCTAATGTCTAAACTTTGAGAAGCTTCTAGTCCAGTAGTACACTAAAGTCCACTAAGCATCCACTAAGTTTCCTCTACACCAATTGTTCTTCTCTCCTTCTCTTAACACAATATACTGACACATTCTTTGCACCTGATTATTTTGTTTGTCTTCCTTGTACTAATTCATTAGCTTGTTTATTAGCTACTGAAGTCTAGATCAATTCATCTACAACAACATGTTTGTTTGTCTATTTGTTTAAAAAATAAAAATAAAAAAAGACAACACCAGAAAAAAGCAGTGTATCTAATCAATGAAAGATATATGTCTATCTTAGTACAATGAATCCTGGGTAAATAAATGTATTGTATTCATGTTTTGTAGTTACATTCATGTCTCTTAATTTTTATTTTCTATTCATGATTGCACTATGCATGGTTTATTTTGATATGGATAATTGTCTTTCAGTATGCCATATCTACTAATTACCTCTTTTCATTCTTCTGAGTCCATACAATATCCAATGAAAATCTTTGCTACTGTTCACAAGGCCAGTATAGTGAGAGTTACAGAAAAATTTAAGATGGAAGGGACTTTCTAGCCTGCATCAGGGGGAAGGTGGACAGCAGGTTGAAAGAGGTGGTCCTCCCGCTCTACTCAGCTCTGGTGAGGCCACAAATGGAATATTGTGTCCAGTTCTGGGCCCCCCAGTTCAAGAGAGATGTAGAACTAGAGAGGGTCCAGCACAAAGCCATGAGGATGATTAAGGGATTGAAGCATCTGTCTTATGAGGAAAAACTATGTGAACCAGGCCTATTTAACCTAGAGATGAGGAGACTGAGAGGGGATCTTATCAACTTCTACAAATACCTGAGGGGACAATGTAAAGTGGATGGGGTGAAACTATTCTCAGTGGTGGACAGTGATAGGACAAGGGGTAATGGGTATAAACTGAACCACAGTAGGTTTTATCAACATATGAGGAAAAACTTCACAATTCAAGTAACAGAGCACTAGAACAGGCTGCCCAGAGAGACTGTGGAGTCTTTTTCTTTAGAGATATTCAAAACCCACCTGGATACCATCCTGTGTAACATGCTCTAGGTGATCCTGCTTGAGCAGGGGGGTTGGACTAAGTGATCTCTGGAGGTCCCTTCCAACCTCAACCCTACTACGATTCTGTGATTCTGGAGGTCCCTAGTTCAACTTTCTGACCAAAGCTGAGACAATTAGATTATTCAAAGTCAAATTCTGGAAGTCTCCAAGAACAGGAATTCCACAGCTCAATGGGAATTTCAACACTCCATCACACAGTATTGTATGATGGAGACCATCCTGTACTTGAGATGGAGCACAAGTTCATCAGGTCTTTCTTACATTTCAGTTATGAGTGTGAAAGATACGAAACAGTGCATATCAATGGCCGGATGTTCTTTGTCCTTGCATTCAGGCAAAGCCAGATGCAGCTTCGGTTTAATAAGAGAGAAGAGGGAAGTTGATCTCTGCCCAAAGAATGTAATGAGTGGGCGTTCTGTCTGGAGCCTGGGCCTAAAGGGAGGAAAAAGGACTGAAGACCTTTTCATAGAGGAAGCTCTTTAGAAGCAAGAGATTGTGAATGCTTCCCCTCCCAGATCTCTCTCCAGTGAAGATAATACTGCAATTTTAGAGGCAGAATCATTTTTCCACCCTTGGAGATTCACAGAAGAGTCTAAGAGAAACTTGAATCATGTCAACATTTGGGAATGGGGTGAGGAACAAGGAAGGACTTTAGATCCTGGTGGTGGCTAATAAATGAATGATTGTTCAGCTTATCATTTTTACCATCATTTGCTAGATTTTCTTTTTTCTTTCCCTGGAAATGGAGTACTACTCTACTATTTCTTAGTTAAAAGCTCTTATTGATCAAGACTATCTCAATCCCAGAAGACAGGAGGATTGTGAATATGTAATTCTGGAATTTACACTGAAGCTGTGATTGCTGCTTAGGGAATCTAGATACGTAATGTGTGACCTCTATATCCCATCAAAACAGCTCAAAACATGAGTATCCTTATTTTGTCAACAGACAGTTCTCATACTGATGATTAAGACAAGAATCACTCACAGAAATTTATATATTAATTTTGAATAACACATAAATTTGAGAAAAATAGTCTGTCCGTAGGTAACTCAGAGTTACCAATCTGTTATAACTCACAGTTACCTCTTTTCCCATTTATGGTTTATTAATAAGTTGGAAACAATATTTTGCTGTTGTTTTATTGTTATTATTGAAAAAAGATGTATGCAGTTTTAAAGAGCGAAAATTATTACATTTCGACTTTCAAGTAAGAAAGTTTTAGATTTTCTCCGCACTAGGAACATTGACTTTCTCTTGCACATGAACATCTACAGTAAAAAGAGATAGCAGATAACCAGTGCAGCAGACACTGTATAATGCACTGGCATATACAGTTTGATGCAATATATTTTAGAAACGTATCCTTCTGCTGGAGTCTGCAATACCCCATCAGTTTCGTACATGCCAAATCCACTGAATATTGGAAATATCTATAAGTAGACATATATCCTACTGAGCTTCAATGCCTCTTTAAGTGGGTTCCACTACGTATTCCAGGAAATTGTTTATGAACAGAGGAAAGGAAACTTGAAAGCCAAGGGTCATTTTTTTTTTTTACTTAGAGCTTTATGCATCATCTTTTAAGAAAGACAAGAAAGAGGGTGCTTATATTTTAATCTGGCAATGTATTTAAATGTAAAGAAAATTTTGTTAGGTCTAGAAATCATCTAAACAGTTAAATGAATAATAGGGATAGAATTCAGGTGAAGATGCAATCTATATGCCTCATTATCATTCTCTACAGGAGAGAGCTGTTGATAACAAACTACTTAAACTGCTTCGAGTCATATCCTCTCATTCCTGCCAGCTATCATTAGAACTACTCAAAAATTTAGGTAGCATCAGTGCAAGTGAAAACAACAAAATCTTCTTTTCAGGCTGATGTCTGGTCAGCAATGTAAGATTTTTTATTTTATTTTTAATTTAATTTTATTCATATATTTTTAAAGCATAATTTTTTGCTTATTCATGAGTAAAAAGCAAGTTGAAGATACTGAAGGAACCTTGGAAGGCTCCAAAATTATTATCTGTGCACCTTTGGCTTTAGTCTAGTCTTTATTGGATATCACACATTTTACACAGAAGTTAGAGCTAATTCAGTTTTTTTTTTTTTTTTTTTTCTCCCCCTTCTTCATTTTCTTTTTGAGGTATTACAGTCCTTCTGGATCAAGTTATGCTCTGATTTTGATTTTTGGATTTTTAGGTGCTTCGTTGAAACTCCTGGCTGGTCAAAACTACATCTTTTGTCTCCTTCCTGAGTTTAATGCTACACGAAATCAGGCAGAAAGCCTATGCTGACATCTGCAAAAATAATTTCATGGAGATTTATTTATTTATTTATTTTTTACAAGCTGATTCTGCCTTTTTCCTTCAGACCTACAATATGTGCTTTCATTGTTCCCACACCAACTTATGAATATGTTGATGCCGTTTTCTCTTTTTTTAAGCTCCCATCTGAGTTCTGTTCATCACAGATGTTTAGACACACAGCTGTCCATCTACAGTGGTTCTGCATGAAAGACCATGGCTGTTGTGTACAAAAGAAGGGATTCAGGCAAAATGTACTATAAATAGATAGCATTGTCTGCCTCTTCATTCTCCACCGGAGTCCTAAGTTCTTGAATTGGCATATTTGCTACTTTATGAAAATACTTTTTGCCTTCTGCCTCTGATGAACTAAAAGATGGAGCACAACCTGAGCATTTATTATGGCTGCTATATTTGAAAAGTTTCCCTTCTCTCTAAAGCAAGGAAGCCAGTTATACTGGAATGGCCTCAGGGTACATATAATGCATGATGACCAAAGGCACTATAACATAATACGGCATCTTCACTTGTACAAGTTGGCAACCTTCATGTAACATACACTATTTAAATATGCCTCAAGGTCATGCTCTTAATGTCTTAAACATTTGAATCAGGGAACAGATCAGCATGCAGTATGATAAACCCTTTGAAAGCTGTGGAGCAGCAGCATAATATCTGAGAGCATTGTGGCAAATTGGGAAGTTGAGATGAAGCTGCTAATTATTCCAAGGCATATTTCTGAAAGGACAGGAGGTGTGGGATGTTCTCTGCCAAAAGCCCCTATTTCTTGAATGCTCTCACCATCTCCATATGCACATATGAAACTTCTAAGCTATGCTGTGTGTAAGATGTAGCTAATATGGTCTTATCTACTGCTGGAAACCCTGAAAATCAGTAAGATACAATTTGATAATGATGAGGGCAGAGGTGGAATAATTTGGGTAAGACTAGATTATCAAAAAACAAAGAAGAAACTGCAATTAGCATCTGTTACAGACCCCCAGGACTATAAGAGAGTGAGGAAAAATATTCATAGAACAACTCTGAAGTAGTTCAAAACCACACAGTACTGTCCCAGAGGGGACTGTAACTGTCCAAACATCTGTTAAATGATAAAGCTACTGTAAATACAGATCAGAGATTCCTATACACAAATGAAAGTGTTTGGATCCTAAAAACGATTCCTGTCTTTAGTAGTGCAGTACATTGTCCAAAATGTAGTGCTAGCAGGTCAGTGTAGAGGAGATATTCTGAAACAATGGAAATTATAAGAAGAATATGTGAATGGGATTGGAAAATTCTAGTGAAATATACCAGTTGAAGTCAATACATCAATTAGAAAAGTTACAAGGTTCCAAGATTTATTTATATTTTTTTTACAGCAAGAGGTGAACCTTTATCTGATGCAGTGCTGCTAAAAGAATAATGGTGGGGGAGGGGGGGAAATGTAGTAAAAAATTCACCTGAAAGATCACTATTGGAGGTTTAAAAACAAAGGCTATTCAATAGCAGACTAGTTTTTATTAAGATTTCATTATAGGTGTATGCAATTGCTAAAGATTGCTAAAAGTGGAGTGAAACTCTCTATATGAGGATTTTCCTTCATTTATTGTTTCTGTACCAGGTTGGACAAGCATGAGAAATGGAACACCAGGGGGAGAATGGGTTTGGGATGCTGACTGATATCTACCTGCTGACCAGTGCCTTCATCTGTCAGTCAGGGTGAGTACATGTTTGGCTCTGCAGATGTATGAGACCTTTGGCTCTGACCTGCTTTGAACCTTAATACCATGTGGTTTATAAAGGAGTTTGAGGCCAAGTGGAAACAATCTTTACAGATGACCAAGGTTTTCAATTCACTTTTGAAGATCTGTGATGCTTTCATAAGGATGCACCAAACTTTAAGGGTTTATTTTTTGGTGTTTCACACCAAGTGTATTTGACTGAGGTGTAGCTAGTTGACCTTCATTTGGTTGATCATCAAAGGTAAAGCAAAGCAAGGAATTTAAGTGATCAGATAAAAGTTCACTGGCCACTGAGATATCTTTAGTGTTTAATTACCATTTTGGACTTCTTCCAGAAGCGTGAAAAGGTACATACTGTATTTTATTATGTTAATGAGACATGAGAAGCACACATAAAAAAGCACTTGGTTCACACAGGGTATCTGTGAGAGGCAGCTATTTTTAAATTTCTGTAGGTGGTTCACTAGCACAGGTAATTGAGTTCCAACATATTTCTCCTTTGAGTCCTTCCAGAACGATGGTCTATGAAGTATGAAACAAAGAAAAAGAATTTTTTAAGGTACTGCTGCATTTTTTAATTTGAGCCATAATGGAAATGTTTTGTCAGTCTGCTATTTTGTTTCCTTTTATGGGAATATTTACATATCCAAAAAAGGAGTCCTCTCCATATTCAGAGATAAGTACTTTAATACAGACACTTATGTTGTGTATTTATGCAGGTGTTTTGCAGAACAGCAAAATACTTGCTTGTAACAGGCTGTGATGACATGGGCATCCTGAGTATATAAATTTTTATGAAGAATAGTCCCCTTGGCAATTACAGATGTGTTAGTGACTTTCTGCTTTCACTGAGAATATCTCAAAACCTATTTCATTCTGTGCATTTCTAGTTTGTATGGATTTTTACAGGGTAAAGAAGGCAGTTTATTTCACTTCTATAATCTACAGTTTATTCAGGGAAGTCATTTAATGCCTCATTTTTATTATTTCTAATAATGATTTTATTTATTTTATTTTATTTTACTTTATTTTATTTTATATTTTATTTTATTTTATTTTATTTTATTTTATTTTATTTTATTTTATTTTATTTTATTTTATTTATTTTATTTTATTTTATTTTATTTTATTTTATTTTATTTTATTTTATTTTATTTTTTCAGGCTTCAGAGTGGGAAGATATGAATTAAAACACAAAGCTTCAGAACTCCTTTTTAATTTTTTCCCTATGCTTGCTTACTTAGCATTATAATTGTCATGAAATGTCAGGTAGTATTCAGTTCTCTGAAGTCTCAGTAATCTTTCTTCATTACAGTAAAAGTGTCCTAGCTAACTACTTTTTAGGGAGTTGCTCCTCTGTTTTTCTTGATCATGTTTTTGGACATTATTTATAAAACCTTCTTCCACTCAGCACCCCATCTATGTCATAGTAATTGTCAACTTTTCCCCTGGGATTCTTTTGTACCTGTATCTGCTGAAGCCCTTCCCAGCCCTCTTCTGTTACTCTATACGGGACATAGCCTCAGTTATACTCTTGGATATCCTGATGTCTTGAATAATTTGTGTCTCTTTTAGGCATTGCTTTCCCTCTCCCAGTGCATGGGTAACCTTTAATCCTGAAGGTCTTGACAGCAACTGCCTCTTTCTTGGTTCATCTCTACCTTTTTAGGTAATTCCTGGTGATTTGGTCCACAATATTCTACTTCTAACCCTGGGAAAATATCTTTCTTTCCATCATATTTTGTTGATGAATCCAGTCTTTCTCTCCATAAAGCTATGAAAATGATGTAACAGAGTAGCACAGAGTGAATATTTTTGGGAGGGGAAAGAATTTATTTGCTGAAGAAATGAAATTTCTGGCAACTCAGAGCTGTTTGTGATTTTGGTTTTAAATGTGTGAAGTAACTGTGCCTGAAGAAATGTTTAGAAATATTCAAAAAATGGTGCCATTGGCTTACTCCTAGCTGATAAGGCATGCAACTCAGACAGCTCATCAGCCTGAGGCAACTTGGAAAAGGGAGAGGTGAATTCTGCACTCCTGGGGGGGCGGGGGGGGGGGGCTGCTGCTTCACTCCACTGGGTCAACAAGGGAAAGACTCAGTGAAAGCAATACATCCTTGTTGTTGGCTGGGATCTGAGCTTCAGTTATTAAAAAGAGAATTATCAGCAGAGAATGTTAAGAAACCCATCCCCAAATGTCATAGAGTATCATAATTTTACACATGTGACGGGTGGTAAATAGAGACACAGAGACAGAGGCTGAAAATTATCTTGCTGAAAGTCTGATCACAAGGCAATGGCAGAGGTGGGAGCAAAGCAAACTATTCTATTGTTTGTCCTAGCTATCAATAATCTCTCCCATTCTTTCAGGTTTCAGTTGACCACTCCACTTAGATTAATTTTTTATGTTCATGGCATATTATCCATAATCTCTTCTGTTGCTCTATTTTTCCCACACTCCCACCTCCTGGAATTGCAAAACACATAGCATATTATAAAAAGGTACATTTTTTGATATATGAATGATTAAACTGTGATACATAAATAATGTTAGAAATGTTGTTGGGCAACTCAAGGTTTGCAACACCCATGCAGTTCAGATATTTATAGCAGGGGCTGAATTCTGTACCCCAGATGGAAGAGTTCCTTCTCACATAAGATGCAAAGGCTTGTCCTCCAGATGCCACTCCTGATGTTCAAACCTCAGTCCTGTACAAAATACTGCCTTTCTATCCCAGATGCCTCAGAGCCTTTGCTCAGTGCTGGGCACAGAAACAATGAGCTTACTTTTGGTGTTTGCAGGCAAAGATGAAGGAACATCAATCTTAGTCACTTAAAAACAGAATGTTGTATTCAAGATGTTGGTTCAAGAAAAACACAGAACAAAACAACATTTACATGTGAAGATGAAGGAAAGACTGTTTCTGCTTAGCACAATAGAGAAATTGTTCTTGAACTGTTTGTGTTTCTCTACAAGTGACATCCCCTCGGACTAATTCTCCTTGCTTCCTGAAAATACTGTTAAAGTCAATGTAATGCAGTGCTATCCATACTACTATTAAACTATACTATTAAATTATATGTCAATTGTAAAAAAAAAATGTTTTTAATCTCTGCATTTTCGTAATTGGTTTACCTTTCTCATTTGGCCAAGCAACAATCTTTGCTTTTCTTCTTCCACTGTTCTTCGTTCACCTCATACAAAATTCTCTTAAGCTTCCTTTCAGACTTGGGTTTCAGCCCCAACCTCTCACTGGGGCTATGTAAAGTGGTATGGCTTATTGAGAAAATGGGGATGGGATTATGATATTTTGAGGGTGATTTTAGATGTCATTTCTCTTTAAAATATGCTAAACCCATGCTTATGCAGCATGAGAATTGTACTGCACCAGAGTAGGAACCATACAATAATGACAGGGCATTAAATTTGTAGGTGGCTATAGTATTCTAGATTGCATCCTTATTAAAACCTTTCAGTGGTGTACAACCCATTCTCACGATTTGTTTAGAAAAGTCAGTCTATAGGATTTTCTCTGACAATAGTTAGGTTTAAGTATTATGAGAAAATCATTTTTCATGAGAAATCATGAGAAATCGTGTGAAAAATTTTCATTTTTCACTATCTGTGTCTCTTCTTGACACCACCCCTTCCTCTCTCTCCCCCCCCTCCCCCCCCCAATATTTTTCTGTGCTTGTTTCCAGTATAAAGGATAGAAACAAAAGACTATCATAGAAATTGGAATAGTGTTTGAATTTATGGACCTATTCTTTTGTATTATTTTATGGCGATGATGTTTTTTAATTGATCAAGGATGACAGCTGCATTCTTCAATGGGACAATTGTGCTCAAGACATTCAATAAGTGTTAAGCAAGCAGTTGTTATCTGTATTACTGGTGGTAGCAAAGACCTACCAAAACAGTCGAGGTGCTGTTACTGCTGCTCATCTTGCTTGCTGCAGCAGTTGGCAAGCACTGCTAGTCAGCAGGGAATGGTTAGGGTGAAGGAGACCCAATCAGGCATGCTGTAATTTACATCTGATTGATGAATGCATAGAGAGTGTGGAAACACCAATTAGGAAAAAAAAAAAAAAAAAAAACTGTGGCAGTGCAGGATTTGGGATGTGCTCTTCCTCTTACTTTCAGCCTCCTGAATATAACCAAGAAGACTTGGAAAGGCTGAGAGTTAAAAGAAATTCAAAAGATAAAGTCTGTGTGCATTCACATCTTGACATGAAATTAAAGTCTTTATATTGAAAAATTTTTACCTATATAAATGTAAAGGGAAAATATATGTTTAAAGTAAAAGTAGTGCTATAAACCATTTATATTATCATTTCCTATGTGTTTCTTAATTATAGTAATTATCCAAACTTACATTTTGATATAGATTTGATATTCTTTCACTGATAGTAGAAACCTGAAATGGTTTTCAATGTGGGCTTAGTTGTGGTGTTGTTGTTTTTCTTTAATATTTTGCTTTTAAAAACATTTAAACAGTTTTTCTTTTCTTTCTGAAAAAAATCATCCCTTTAACATTCTGTTCTTAAGTTAGGACTGATTGTGCTATGATTTTAATTAACATAATCTTCTTTATGTATTCTGAATCCTTCCTCTCTTTCTCTTTTTGTTGTTGTTTCTTTCTTGTTGTTTGTGTGTGTGTGTGTGTGTGTGCATGTGTTCCCAGCACACTGTTCAATATCATTTATTTGAGTATAGAGGAATAAGAGTTGATATTGATTGTGTTGTTTTAGATTTTGAAATTCCTTTGTAAATGTGTAAAACCTGTAAACATCTACCATTCCCAGCAGCTTAACAGAATCATCCTTCCTCTGACCACATAATTGTTAAATTGTGCATGCAAAATGGCTTGAGGATATTCTGTCCCTTTTCCAGCAGGTTATCAGGGAAAACTTGCCAGAGAACATTGTGTTGTTTATATATCCTCCAGGTTAAGAATTCAAAGGTCAATAGTTGCCAAAAGCAGTTTCACTTAGTAACTGCTATTTTTCCCAAGCTCTGTAACCAGCTTCACCAGTGATCCTTATCATTTATTAGTGAATGTGTATATATGCAGCTTATAGATCTCTACCCATAGGCAAGTAATCTTGGTTTACTGAAATAATTTCACTTTCTAGTATAATTAATCATAATTATTAATTACCTGCATAAACAAATATTGTATGTAAATACACTGAGCTTACATTGTAATGTTACTGGTTTCTTTCCTAGTATTTCTCACTTAATGAACCTGTAGTGAAATTTGATTGACAATGAGAAAGTTTTCCCTGGGCTGGATTTAGACACTTTGTTTCACTAAGTAGCTAAGAGCAGAATTGTTTTTGGTCTCTGTGTGTGTTTTGTTTGTTTGTTTGTTTAAATAATTAAAGTTGAAATATATTCATTATACTTTTTTTCTAGATTGCAAGATAGGACATTATCATATATTTTAATAATTGTCTTTAAAAGTTTGATTTTGCTCTGTAAATAAGTAGTATCACACTTTTGATTTAAAGGAGTTTTTCCTGTGGTATTGACATTAAAATCAAGCTTATCATATTTTGGAGGAGGGGGGTGGGAGATGGAGAACTTTGTAAATTATGGAAAAGAAAGGAAAAGGGAAAGAAAAGGGAGTCTTACTCTCAAACAGTAGTTTCATAAGGCAATACTTCCACGCAAGTTTTATTAAAGTTGATGGATCTTTGTTTAGCTAAAATGGTATTCCAAAGTGCTGTTAATAGTACTGTTCATTTCACAGGAGTCCTCTTTTTCTTGAGCACTTACTTTTGGTAATTCTGGTATTTAGCTGAAGTTATCTTTTAGTCAAAACTGTCTAATAATTATTTTTCAAACCAACTCAGTGCTGACAGTACCAAGATGAAAAGATGAAGAACAGAAGAACTTTATTTTTAAGTATTGCAGCTTAAAAAGTGAAGGCATTCATGCTAAATCACTTCATAAACCATCCAAGTAAAATTACCTTGGTGTTAAAACTTGCAGATCAAATGTGTGCATAAGTTAAGGATTTCGGAATACGGCTATATTTTTAAACTTGTGTGTGTGTGTTTTAAAAAAAAAAAAAAAAAAAAAAAAAAGAATCCTTTATATTTTATCTAAACTAGAGTGCTTGCAAAGCAAAATAAGATTCTGTTCTCAGAAATGTGGATCAGTTTTCTCTTAATTGCAATGGCATCATCAAATCAAATAATATAGTTAATGAACATTAAAGCCAAAAAGAACAAAAGGAAACACATGGGCAATGGTGCAAAAGCAGTAGCTACAGTACAAGAAATGAATCTAAGCAGATAAAGCAGATGAAATATCATGGAGTATCTAAAAGAAATGAAATGAAAACAGATTGTCATCAGATCCTCTCTCTTCCCCAAAAGTTTGATACCATTTCTTTGGGGAATAGTTTGCAAATGATATATAGAATATGTGTAACACAACTGAAAACAGATATGCAATTTGCCTCACTTACAATCTGTTCCATGATCTTTGTTCCTCCTAAAGAAAAAAGACAAGGTGCACATCTTGGAACAGGAGGATGGAGGAATAAATCAGAGCTGCAGTTAATAGAACTGTGTTGGGACAATACAATTGTAAATGTTTATTACTTTTCCTTTGTCCATATACCAGGATTTTTGCTAACTTGCTTTTCGGTGTCTTTTTAGAATGTTTAGTACATTTTAACATAGTTAATTAGCAAACAGTATAGATAATATGTAGGGAACTTTTACTCTAATATTAATTTTTGTTCAAATATATAAATATTTCATATAAACTTCCTATGGCATGAGCTGTAAAGTATTCATTCCCAGCTTTTTCCTTGGGTTTGTTAGATCTGTTTAAGTATCAATAAACAAGCAGGATTAAAGGGAAACCTGTAGTGGGGAAAATTACCTCTGAAGTATTAACTGGTATATTCAGTGCTTCTTACACTCCCTGTCACCAAACACATGTTGCCCTCAGGTCTGTAACTGAGCTGTACTTAGCCTTTTATGTCTATAAATGCTTTCTTTTTATGCTAAAAGGTGGTTTACTCTGCACCATGTGTGTGCGAGAGGGAACATGTTTCCCATTCCAACTTGCTGTCAGAGCATGGGAAAACAAAATCTCATCATTTCTGTTGCCCTTGTTCCACTCCACTTCATCTACACACCAGCTGTGCATGGCCACTTGTCACTGACCCCTGCCTACTCCCATTTTCTTTCCCTCTTTGAGGCTGCACATGTATGACCACACCACACAGCACTGCATTTGGGGAGTGATTGTACAAAATTCTGGAGCACAAGCCATGCTGAAATTTATGTGGCTCTGTGCAGGCCTGGAGATCAAGGAGGGGAGAGTGTGCCTTTATAGGAGTTCAGTTCAGGCATGCAGCTCCTGACAAAACTTACCATACTTGTATTAGACTACAGGATCACTGAGTTAGAAATGTAAGGTGTGGAGCTTGGCCAGAAATGGCTTCAGCTAAAACCTGTGTTGTTTAGGCTGTTTAAATTCTGCTTCTTTGTGGACAAAACTCTGCCTCTTCTCTACTACTGCTTTGCCCACATTCTCTCACTGAGCAAAAGCATTGCAGCAACTGGACAGTACTCCACATTAGAAAGAATGATCCAAGGATACTGTCCATTCTCCAGATCTCTAGTGGTCAAGTCTATCTTGCAGATAATGACTTTTCTGAGGAGAAATATGAAAAGGACACCAGATAGTTGGTAAAGGTCTTAGCTGAGTTATTCAAATTAACTCAATTTCAATATGTATTCAAATCATCCAGTAAGAAATAGTCAGGTAACTGAACCCTCATTTATGTACAAGGTAAAAAACAGTATAGTGAAGTGATGATGAAATAATCAATTAAATTAATAGAAAAACATTTAGACCTTGTTTAGGTCCCGTAGATTTTTGTATACTGTCCATGTGTATGCGCAGTGATGACTAAAGAACATTCTAGAATGATTGATACATATACCAGTTGTTAATTTTTACCTTTAAACTAGTGTTCTGTAAAATGGGAACAGAAGGAAAGCATGCAGCACAGAGCTGATCACAAAAATACTTCACCCAATATGTGTTTTCCATATGTATTTAAACAGGATTTCCAGATGCATGATTGCAAACAAACCTGCTTCTGTCAAAGGTAATAGTAGCTCAAACACTATTTTGAAAATCAGTATTTATATTTGAAATAATGAGGTTGGTGTCATTTGGAAAAATGATAATCATACATTTGAATAAGATACAAAAATAAATTTCTTTGTGGCTTTACAGACAGGAAAATGTAGAGCATGCTTATGATGTGTCAATTGATTGAATGTATTCTTAGATGTTGGGGTTTAGGTGCTTTAGTTCCACCTTGTAAAAAAAAAAAAAATCAAAAAAATTTCAAAAAATTATCTTCTGTAGTAGGCTAAAGTGTTGCAAAAAATAATGGCCCAAACCTAAAGCAATTTTAAAATTATATGTATGTATGTACGTATATAATTTTAAATGTTTATATATTTAAGTAACAGAAAATCTTTTATTCCATTGTAAAGTTGAACATAGTCTTATGGTTCTGTGGTTAAACATTCAAAATTGATGAAAAGAAAAAAATGATGTAGTTGTCTTAACATTGCTGTTTTATGCATATGCCTTACAACAAAGTATTCAAATAAAATCAGTTTTGTATATATGTTTATATATATGTGTGTCACATGTATCAGCTTCTCAGCTAATATATTTTAATACAAAATATTGTATACTTCTGCATATTAATTCTAGGGAAAAAATGTCGTTGTTTTATGCCTACATTAATGTTATAATCATCTGGTCCATCTTAATTGTTTCAGGGTTTGGTTGCAAATTGTTAAGTAGTACGCTGACTCAATGAAGAAATGTCTTTTTGAAATATTTAAGTGTGAATAAAGGACTTTATCACGCACACACACAGAATCACACAGAATTTCTAGGTTGGAAGAGACCTCAAGATCATCGAGTCCAACCTCTGACCTAACGCTAACAGTCCCCACTAAACCATATCCCTAAGCTCTACATCTAAACGTCTTTTAAAGACTTCCAGGGATGGTGACTCCACCACTTCCCTGTCCATGACAGCTACCTTATCTCTGCTTGGATTTTATTATATTTTTCATCTTTTTACCTATATTCCATGTTACTTTTCAAATGTTGGTTCTATGCTTTGGCACGTCAAAATATTAGTAAAATGTGTTTTGATCATATTTGATTTTTATTTTTTTCCTGGTGGAAACATTCCTGAAAAGAAGGGTGCAAGTAGGGAACCGGGAGATCCTCAGGACAGGTAAATTCTCATTGTTTTTTCTTGCTATCACTCTTTCTTTTCTGCCCATACCCGACTGACCTCTCAAGGTTTACCAGTGAAGCATTATTGTTACTTATTACAGATTCCAAAATGTGAGCTAGAAAGATTGTTCAATTCCTCCTCCCCCAAGGCAGGACCAGCTGTACCTAAATCATTCCTGACAGATGTTTGTCTATCCTGTTTTTAAAAACTTCCAGTACAGGGTTTCCAAAAAATCCCTAGGCAGTCTATTCATTTACTTCACTGCCCTTAAAGTGAGAGAGATTATTTTCTCTCTAAATTTAATGTTTCATATTGCAGTTTTCAGCATCATCCTCTGTTGTATCTTCAGTGAACATGGACAATAATCTCCTATCTTTCTCTTTGACCTTTCATATGTTTGAAGTCTGGTACCAGGTTTTCTCTGTCTCTCTTCTTATGATTGAAGAAGATTCCTACGTATTGGTCTTCTATCCTTGTGCATTCTAATTTCACTCCTTCACTTTTCCCTTCTTTCCATATTTTCTTGCACCTAAGCAGTGTTTATCTAAGTCTTATTTGACTCCTATACACCCACAAGGTAATACTTCGAGGCAATAATAAGTTCAAATTTGATGTGGTCAGTACAGGACCTGTCATCCCCTACACAGACAGTAGAAAGAGTAAAGCAGCTGTCTTAAAGTAAGGTCCTGAATTATATACCTGAACAATGTGGTAGGTATTTTGGAGGAGCAAAAGACAATCAGTGACAATTAATCATGTAAAAAAAATATTGTATGTTTAAAGTCCTGAGAAATCATCATCTTCCTTGACATCATTGTCCCACCACATTCATATATTGAAAACTGAGGAAAGATCTTTGTGTGAAAACATGGTCTTACCAGAGAAATTCAGCTAGCTTCAAGGAATCTTCTGAAACTTCAGTTCATCCTCTAAACTAGTGCTTAGACAACTGTATTGGATATAGAGACTACTAAATAAAGTGGCACTGTGCTATGAGATAAACACAGAAGCCCCTACTTCTCTTTCATCCTAACGTCAGGTCAGTGAGTTTTTATAGTGAGAAGAAGAGAAGATTATATTGTTTTTGTAGTTTTAAAATAAGAATTGCATTAGGCTTTTCCTTCCCTTCCTATCACATAATAATAACAATAACAATAACAACAGTAATAATAAAAACAACAACAACAACAAAAATAATAATAAATTATTAATTTCTGAGTAACCATTAGCATGTTGGTCACATTTCAGATCATTCTACTTCATTTGGGGCACATTAGACTGTGTTCTTTTGATATGTTTAATTTTTGCAATTGAATCTTTCTGAACTCACAATAAGGTATTTGTAGAAAGTTAATTAGCCCGTGTAAATTCACTAACATCTGTTTTCTGCTTTAAAATAATTGAAATTGTCTTTTAGTCTACAGTTAAAAATAATAAATAATTAGTGAAATTTTCTGGAATAAAAAATAATACAGAAACTTGAGACAGGCTTGCCACTTATGCCACTGATATGATGATTTTACTAAATTGAATAATACTTTACAGACCTGATAGCCACCTTGAAAGATAGAATAAAGACAGACAATATTCTTCTATCATTTTCTATAAAACATATCATCAGTCTTGGAGAAAATAAGTCACAGGAAGAAAGTGTTATTACAGCTTAAATATTGACTTTGCACAAATTAGGTCATAATCTTGTTATCAGACTGGTATGGAAGGTAGTAGAAAGCTAGAAGAATGGAAGATAGCAACATTTTCAATAACTAAACCCAACACTATTCATTATCGCAATCAGAACACATTTGGTCTGAATTCATCCCATTTAACTGCAGACATAAAAGTGAAAAATGTAACATCCCTGGACTCCCTCTTTAAACTAAGAAAAGAAAACCAGGAAACTTCAGAAGACAATTCAAATTCCAGATGTGCTAAATTATTATTATTATTATTATTATTATTATTATTATTATTATTATTATTATTATTATTATCATTGTTGTTGTTGTTGTTGTTGTTGTTGTTTTTATTTTTATTTTTATTTTTATTTTTTCCTTCTTCTTTGTGTAGTCTATTGAAATGACATGATGTGAATTTCTGTTCCTCAGCTTGTCGTGACATAAGCACCCTTTTACTAATCTAGTTTGTACCAGTAAAATTTGTGTGAAAACTACCAGAATCCAACAGTGTAAGGATGGAAAGCCATTTGGTATAGTGGCTTTTTCCCATTATTTGCATTTGAGTCCATATGTTTTTCCCATGGTAGAAAGTTTTTATTGGGAAGAACAGATCTCAAACACAGGCATCTAGAGAGCTACAATAACAGTATCAAACTTTAGTATGCCTCCGTTTTTCTTCATGAATAAATATTTAGAGGACCAAACCATTAACATTGTGGTAGTAAACATGGCTGACCCTTGAAGATTATTTTTGAAGACTACGTTGGAATATAAACAACTGTGTTTCTATGTAATTGCAACATCAAATTTTATAGCCAAAAATGGGTGGGAAATATACCTGAAAATATACATGTGATTGTATTGGTCAATATTAGAAAGAAAAATGCCTATCAACTTTTTATGATAATCATCACAGGAAGGTAACAGTTGGAGGGGTGTGCACACTTGCACTCCCATGGAGTTGCTCCTGTATGCTGCTTCAGTGCCATGAAACTACGTCCACCCCCTTGGTGGGCAGAAGTAGCAACAACAAAGCCATATATAGGCACATCCAGTAACCTATACTATTTGACAATCAGTTGCAGCAGGGATCCACACAGACAGTGAAGTTATGAGCATAGTGTAGCTGATAGCTACACGTACTCCATGTTTTACTAACTTTAAAAAGTAAACACCTGGAACTTCTTAACAGCTTATTATTTTTTCCTTCCTTACTTGGGAAATCTTCTTGGGAAAAACTTCCACTTGGGAATCTTTCAGTACTTCAATACGTGCATAACTTTAAGTAGAAAACCAGATAAATAGCAAGCTATATATGAAAATATTTCCTTAAGAAGAGCAGGAGGATAATGACAGTCTTCCTGACTTCAGTTGCTATTACCTTTCAGTTTAATGGTTAAACCCTAGAGGCAATGAGGTGCACCCTGTTCCAGCATTTCTGCTGTCCTTCAGTGATACTGATGTTGAACACCAGCTGCCTTATGATCGATTTCCAGTCAGTAGCCCCATTAGATCAGCAGCTATGAGCTCTGGGTGGCACAGCCCCAACATCAAGGCCACCCCTGGCCAGGTGTCTGAAAATAAGGGTTACTGAGGACATGGTGCTTGAGATGATATTTGAGGGACAACATTGGCTCAGCCAGCCTTGCCAAGGCACATATTAATGTTGTTCTCACTTCTAATCAACTTGTGCTTCACTCAGCTTTAATTGGAGAGATAACCTTTAAAAATAAACTTACATGCGATTAAAAAGAAATGGAGAAAGAGAAATGGAGAGAGAGAGAAACCATAAACCCCATATTGAAACAAATCGATGGATTTTGAAATAAAATTTAATGAAAGGAAGTGACAGTGTAAGACAGTACCACTTTATTTTGATTCCTTAAATGTCTGTTGATGAACATCTCTACCTTTATGGACCTCACATGAGAAGAAATACACAAATGTATGACCTAGATTGTGCTGTCATTTCTGTCTTTTGCTTTGATGGCTATTCACTTATATTTGACAACTAAATTTAAGTTTTCAGCTCTTTCTTCTTCAAAAAGCCAGGAACCAAAAGATCATAGCCAAAAACCAATATCTTTTTTTTTTTTTTTTTAATATATATATAAATTAAATTAAAAATACTTTATGCTTTTGCTGACATTCGCATATGATAAATGAGTACTAGTAAGATCCTATATGGAGCTCTGACTACATAAAAGAGCACTTAACTGTTTCAAAAATACAGCTTTTCTTCACAGCTTTTGATGGAATATGCGAAATATATCACCATCACTCTTTGTGAACAAAAGCAAACTTAAATTTTTGATTTTCATGCAGCACTTGGCAGAGATCACTGATGTATGATCCTGGTGATCCTAATCTGTGTTCATTCTTAAAATTAAATCATTTACTCCTGAGAAGCAGGAGTAAATAACATTAGATTTGGTATCAACATATTTTACAGTAGAATTTCCAGAAACACAAAACACACAAAATTTGGCAATGAATGCCGTTGTAAAGAGTTCATTCGGGTAAGTAGCTGAGGACTTCTTTGCTTCAAAGAATAAATCATCATCATTATTATTATTATTATTATTATTATTATTATTATTAATTCATAAAATAATTGACAGTAACTTCTAGGTGGTATACAGAATTTGTACAAGTCATGAAATTTAGCTAATTTTAACTCATTTACCACAAACTTTTATCAGTGTTACCGCCTAAATTTTAAGAAGAGAAGATAATAAGATATTCAATAATTATTTAAGTGATTTAGGATATGACTGCTTTTGACTTTCACAAAGATTTATATTCCTAAATTAATTTGCTGCTGTTAGAAATTCTGAGCTCCTCTTTTCTTTTTACTATCCTGTGCCCTTAACCCTGGAACAATCTATGTCAAAGCTCTGTTGTATTAGTAAAGCAGTTTGCAGAAACGACTGCAATAGGTCTGTTTTACCATTGAAACTAATAGCATTTTTTACTTAAAGCAAATGACTGTGTGTTAATTTCCTAGTGAAAGAAAAAGCTATGAAAACAAAATTGTCCCAAAACAGCATGGTATCTTAAAACAGTATATAATATCTTTAAAAGTTTGTAAATTATGTCTTTATTCACTTTGGAAAGCAATATATCTTCACCAGTGAAGATGCAAAATGTAAAATCAAGACTGTAATAGCTACTTACCTACCCTATCACTCCTACACAGGGTATTTAGAAACACAAGAAGCCAAAATTTCTGCCTGTTCTGTGGAATAGTGAAGTAGTTTTTCCTAATGCAGATACCTGCAAAAGTGATTTATCAAACTGATTCGTTTCACGGAATATTATAAAATCAGATAGCATGTTGTACTGATTGGCATAACTCTTCAAAGTTTGCTTTCCTGAATATAGCAAATGTATACTATAAGCTGTGTAAATATCTATCTATCTATCTATCTATCTATTGCTAGTGTATATGTATTACATTCCTATACCTGTGTTTCCCTCTTAATGACAAAATATGCATTTTATTGAAAATTGTGCTGATAAAACTGCTTTAAAGTAAGGATCTACTTGTTGTGTTGTTTTTTTTGTTTGTTTTTTTTTTTTAAAGCATTTATCAACAGATATCATTAACAAAGCATTTTAATCACTATAGTTTATGTAGACTAAATGTAAGCATTTATTAATACAAACTAAGCACTCATTATAAATTTGCACAGAAAATGATAAAATATTATGTATGAAATGAATCATTAGCATGGACCATTAAGTCCTCTATTTTCATTTAATTGAATTTGTCAGTAGTACCCTCTTTAACTGAAAACCAGTCATAACCACAAAATTAAATAATAATTAAAGAAACAACTATTCAAAGAGTTGCTTGGTAGCTAAGGTGCCATTTAACCAAAACAGCAATTTAATGTAAATTGCAGCCCAAGTAGACATAGTTCTGAAAATTATACATCATGTGGTTCATATATGTCTGAATTAGTAAAACATTTCCAGAATCACGGTCTAGATGTTCTTATATTGGTTCTGTAAACACAAAGAAAAACTGAATAAATGGATGAAAATAGGTATAAATAGACTTATGGCAATTAAAGCTAATTAAGACTACAGAAATAAACTGCTGGCTGTTCAGTAATTTTTTAGCAGCTTAACAAATGCACCAACTTACAATGTATACATTCTGTCAGTGTACACAGTCATTCACTAAAGACATGTTGGATGTGGAACTAAAAATAATGTTTTGCCCATCTGCCTTTTTTCTAACTTTACCAAAGTATGAAAAGACAAATGGAACCTCCTGTTTACAGAGACTTCAAGACTTAATACACTACCTGTTCCGGAAAGGAAAGGAAAGGAAAGGAAAGGAAAGGAAAGGAAAGGAAAGGAAAGGAAAGGAAAGGAAAGGAAAGGAAAGGAAAGGAAAGGAAAGGAAAGGAAAGGAAAGGAAAGGAAAGGAAAGGAAAGGAAAGGAAAGGAAAGGAAAGGAAAGGAAAGGAAAGGAAAGGAAAGGAAAGGAAAGGAAAGGAAAGGAAAGGAAAGGAAAGGAAAGGAAAGGAAAGGAAAGGAAAGGAAAGGGAGAGAATGAGAGAGAGAGAGAGAGAGAGAGAGAGAAAGAAAAAAAGAAAGAAGGAAAGAAGGAAAGAAGGAAAGAAGGAAAGAAGGAAAGAAGGAAAGAAGGAAAGAAGGAAAGAAGGAAAGAAGGAAAGAAGGAAAGAAGGAAAGAAGGAAAGAAGGAAAGAAAGAAAGAAAGAAAGAAAGAAAGAAAGAAAGAAAGAAAGAAAGAAAGAAAGAAAGAAAGAAAGAAAGAAAGAAAATAAAAAGAATATTGATGATAGTATTATTTTTGAGAGCAATGTTGATCATAATTTGTCTGAATGAGCAATGACATCTCGGAGGAGGTCCAAGGGCCCCCAGTGCATATACTGAGATTTTCCCATACTGCTCCAGGGTCAGGATTGGGACTATCCTTTCTTTATCACAGTAATTGTCTTACAACATTTATATCTGGGACAGTGATTTTTATGCACAAATTATTTTTGCACAACCAGCAGGGGGAGGCAAGATTTAAGGAAATAAACGGGGAAAACTTTATGGAAGCAAGCACCTCCCTTAAAAAAGGGAGGTTGGTGGAAAGCTTTTGAACAAAAAAAAGAAAGGTGAGTAACGCAAGACATTAGGGCTAAGCTGGTATTTTGACTGTTCCTCTCATGCCAATCAAACCATAATGTGCAGTTGCCACAGGTGCGCAACTTGAAAGAGCTTGCATCCATTTGACCATTTTCCCAATGTAAGATTCTTTTGCTAACTGCAGATATACAGCTGTAGTAAAAATTGTTTTATTTCCATTTTCTAGTAAAGTAAGATGATATGAAAGAACAGAGCTGTAAGTAAATGATGTTACAAGTTTCAAAGAGAATGTCTCTTGTTTAAATATTTCACATAATTGACTACTTGTGTGTAGGAACCAATGAAAAAGATTCACAGCTGGACTGAAAGCCCTAAAATTATTTTCAGAAATACATATCTGATTGTACTTTCCAATTCTTACTTACACAGATTTCATTCTTCTGAAGAACAATTTACAAAATAACTTGCGTAACTATTATGGTTAAATGTTAAATCTGCTAAGAACATTTCAGGAAGATATTTTCAGACTGAAGAGTAAATATCTTGATGTATATTCATGTTTTCCCCATGATTGTTATAATTTAGGGATACAAGCTACACGATAAAGACCAGTAGGCAATATATGTGCTTGCCTTCACACAGGATCTATTTTGCAGAAAGAAAGGCTGTAGCCTTACTGCAAATGATAGGGCTGATCAGCTGTGTAACTGTTCTATGCTGGCCAGGGTGAAAGGCAGAACCAAGCCCCAAGAGCTTCCCTGGTAAACGTACATATGCAAAGCTGTCTCCTGAATAATTGGCCCACAGTTTTCAACAAGACTGATTACACAAGGCTGTGTAAAGGAAAAAGTACACCAATAAGATCACAGATTAATATCCTGTTAGTTAGTTATGTGGATCATCAAAGGTTCTCCTCTGGTTGTTGTTAATTCAGTACCCTCCCTTATATTCAGATTGTTATCTTCCTTATGTATAATCTAGGTCTACTTGCCTCCATGCACTCTAGGCTTCTCTTCTCAAATACAAATCTAAATTATGTGCATGTTTGTTTAAAACCATGTAAAATATAAAAGTTTGTTTTATGTGTATAAATTTTTCAAAGCACATAGGCTTGAGAAGGAGATACATGTAACTGTTTTCAACTTCAGACCAATATTGCAAGAGGGCAGCAGTCTGTGTTACCTTAAGTTCCTGAGGTATAGAGTGTAATTTGCAGAACAGAACCTACAGAACAGTATAGCATAGTATGTTTTCTTATAGTTGCATTACCATTATTATAACTTTCTACTATCTAGTGATATACAGTCCCAGAGAAGCATGAAGATATAACAGTTACTCGTAATTACAGATTTGACGAGTTATTTGAATCAATGTATTCCAGAGCACAGGAAAAGTTCCAGCCTCATGGCTTTGATACTGACAGATCTGGTGCAAAGTGGGTGTTTGGATACAATGCCAAGCATAATTGTTGCCAGCAGTGGAGACTACATGTGCCGGCTTTATTGAGGCTTATAGAGTTATACAATTGTTGGGAACAAGGCCACGCATGGTGGTACACATGAAGTCATAGAGCAGCTTTTATGTAAAGTCTATATTATTAATTTGGTATCTGCCTTCAATCTGATTCTTGGAAATAAGAAGGAATACAGACCTTATTGCTTTGGTTCTACACTCCTGTCAAGTTCTTTGCTCAAATCAGAGGGTAGATGCTGGCACCATCCTCCAGATTCAGCTGCTCTTCTCTACCAAGTTTCAAATATAGCACCTAGAAATTTTTATTTTACCTCCTCCAGTAAGACCATCTGTTCCCATAGTTTCCCCTCAAAACACCTGGCATTATCTTTTTTAGAATTTGTGGACTTCTATGATTTTATTTATTTTTTAATCCTACTTAGGGGAAATTGAAAATACACTTTTAGGTAAAGAAGTACATTTTAGGTAAAGAAGTACATTTTAGGTAAAGAAGTATATATAATTTTATTTATTTTTTTTTTCCCTTTGTATTTCCCCTTGGTCATGTAGGAAAGTGGCAGGTCTTTGTGGTTGAAGCCAAAAGTCATTTTCACCTATAGTCCTGCCAGAATCAGGTGCCTAATGGAGATACTTTACAAAGTGAGAAGAAAATGTGTGTTAGAATTGAGTGGCAACAATTCTTCAAAGCTCAGTCTCAGAATTACTTTATTGAAGTGAAGTTCTTAGAAGAAATAGTTGGTTTCATTCTCTTTCTCCATAGCAAGCAATCTTGGCACATCACAACAAAGTTTTCCAGAAAAAAAAAAAAAAAAAAAAAAAAAAAAAAAAAAAAAAAACTCAACACAAATAACTTATATTATTACTTAAATAACTAACAGCCTGGATTTGAAACCACAAATTCACAACCTGGAAATACCCCACAAAATCTTTGTGATTTTGCAGTTGCATGACAAAGATATGAAGGTTTGATGGATCTAAGAAGGGATTTGTGGTCTGGAGAACTCAGTGAAATTTCTTGGCCTGTCTTATGCAGAATGTCAGACTAGACTCTGGTGATCACTTCTGGCCTTAAAATAGAATAATTTAAAACAGATTCTGTTCCAGCAGTTTCTAAAGGTCTGGTAAAACTTAGTGGATTAACATTTGGAAAGTTATATCAAATTCATGCTTCGAGTAGTCGTAGTTCCTCTTCAGCAGCTTTTTTTTTCTTTTTTTTTCTTTTCTTTTCTTTTTTACATGTGCATGAGCAGGTATGAGTGGCAATATTTTTTTCAAATACATGTGTATCCAAGACACATGAGCTACACCTGCTCCTGTACAGGCAGTAAATTTTGAAAATGAAAGACTTCCTGGTTGATAAGCTGAAATGTTTTGGATCCAGTGAATGTCCCATCATACGCACACTTTTCATGTTACATTGGAAGTGAATCTGCCTAAAGTACTGACTTTTTTTTCAGAGATAACATTTGGGAGCAATGACAAATGCCTGGCTGATCCAGTTGTATAACTTATGCTCAGCTACACAGACAACCCCTAAGAAATTGTTACAAGCTTGTGTTACAGCACTTCTAAAAAGAGGGAAGAATGCTCCAGAGCCAAACCCCATCAAGCCAATGTCTTTAATATATAATTTTAAAGATAAAGCACTGAAGTAATTTATAAACTGTCTGTCACCAGTGGCTGAACACCCCCTTCTCTCCAAGCAAGCTGAATTACACTTGCGAAAGTATGTCCTGGCTAAATACGGAGCATCATTCAACTTGTTGAAGTTAGTTTTGAAAATGATATGGGCACAGATGTGATGTTCAAAGGCCAATCAGCTGCGTCTGACACCACATACCGCCAGATGCTTTTATGTAAAATACAGTACATGAGGGAAAATCAATGCATGGTATGACTGATACAATTTTTGTCCAAAAAAGAACAAAAATCCCTATAATCAACAATGATTGTTATGCTGCACTCTGCAAGAAACAAAGCCAATATTGGAGACTACAGAATGACCTACCACAGAAGAATGTGTTTGAGTCTGTATAATTCAACATCTACATGACAAACCAAAAATTAATTCTCATAGCAGAAATTTTATTCCTGTAAACACTGTATCCACACCCAGACTAAAGGCTTCACATGAGTCCAGAACAGATTTAAGTCCATACTCCTTAGATTCTCAGATTACATTACCAAAACCCAGTTACGCACCAATCTGACTAAGCAGCAAGTAAGCCATTTTTCATTTCTGCAATCACAAGTCCAACAAACTTGTTGTAATTTGGAATGGGGTATAATTTGCCCACTGTTGGAATCTTGTTTATTTTGGGTATATGTAGAAAAGAAGAAAAATATAAGCTCCATGCCCAGAATAATATGTTGAAGAAACTCATAAATTCTAAAGGGAAACTAACCCAAGGACATTGTGAATGACTGCATTTGCCCTCTCAAGGAGCTTTATATATATATATACATATAAGGGCTCATTCATACAGAGAAGTTAGACAGTGTTAAGAGAAAGTTGATGGTGGATTAGTTAATGCCTTAGACCTGCTGAGTGGAACAAACTGTCTGAGCTTTCTGGGATCATCTCGCTTAAAACCACAAGCTCTGTTGTGAATAAAGTAGAATCCATCTGACAGATCGAAGGCTGAGGTACTGACTGCTGGAACATGATGCAGCTGTTGGCCAGCTGCCATAAGTTTTACAACGACAATGGAACCATTTAATAAATCATCAAAGGTTCTGCATCCCATTCAGTCTGTTTAGCAAAGAAATAAAGAAAAAGAAAAAAAAATAAGAAAAGAAAAGAAAAGAAAAGAAAAGAAAAGAAAAGAAAAGAAAAGAAAAGAAAAGAAAAGAAAAGAAAAGAAAAGAAAAGAAAAGAAAAGAAAAGAAAAGAAAAGAAAAGAAAAGAAAAGAAAAGAAAAGAAAAGAAAAGAAAAGAAAAGAGTACTGACTTTTTAAAATACTTATGTGAGAGTTAAGAGTAGGTTGACCAATCTGGAGATGTTTGAGTTATGTTCCAAAAACTGTTGGTGGCACAAATGTTTTATCCAAAAATGGTTCTGTTCTAACAAATAGACACACCAACATGGGAAACCACAGACCAAAAAAAATATCCAAACATGCCATGGGTGGTAACTGTTTGATGGAGTAAGTCATAACATAAGAAACTGATTTTGTAAAAACACACAGTCACCCTGGAAGGTCACATTTTCACCTTTAAAAACAAAACAAAACAAACAAACAAATAAAAACAAACCCACACACAACCTCTTTGGGCACACCTCAGTCAGAGGCTTTTGATTTACAGATCACATTTTAACCTGTCTTAGGAAAATAAAGATGATTTTCAATTTGACTTGTCTTTTAAAAATGATCTTGTTTCGAAATAAGTTCATATTATTTGACCCCATTTATATTTTATTGAATGGGCCTGATAACCAGTTCTTACATAGTATTGGTATTTCTGTTTTCTTCTTGTATCTTATGATTTTGCAAATATTTATCACTTCCCTTTCCAAATTTGTGATGGCTCTTCCTCTGGCTTTGAGGCAAAGTAATAAGTTGCTTTATGATATTGTATAATTGACAATTGTCTGAAGATGCTTAAGAGAGAGGATGAAAGGCAGTTATTAGAGTAAATTTTATGTGAAAGATATAGCTTTATGTGAATGAAATAGCTTACTCAGTCTCATGAACTGTTTTTTTTGTTGTTTTTTTTTGTTGTTGTTGTCAATACAATATAATATGCTTTTATATAGTTGATTTTAAAATTTAATAACACAGATATAACCCAGTTGTTGCATTTCTTCCATTCATTTTTTTCTTTCCCTGTCTTGAAGATAGTCAGCAGGATTAGAATTATAAAGAGTACTTATAGAAGGTACGTTTAATACATACTGTTATGAGACACGCTTATTACAACAATTTTGCAAAAGCTTTTATTAAGAGGGGCCCACAATATTAGAAGATGTACAATGCCAAATGGGGTGGTGTGTGCCCCTGAGAGCCTCCCAAATAGCAGAACAAATAATCATGTGACTAATAACTGATGTTGAGATCAAAGAGTAAAGAAAACTCTGCAGTGCAGAGTATAACATGAGGACATCACTTGGTAAAGAACATATCAAATAATAGGTTCCTTAAATAACTGGAAAGAGTTCATCCAGAACTGGAAAGTAAATTATGTGAGAGAACTCAGATAAAGTTGGAGTCAGAAAAGCTATCAGCATGGAAACTGAAGTAATTAAAAGATGAAAATTTGGCATCATATTACAGAAAAGAAGGACATTGAAATCACTTGCAAATTTATCAGCTGTGATCTATTTTATTTTATTTTATTTTATTTCAGGACAAAAGCCTTTTTCTCCAGCATGATATTTAGGACAAAGGATATTTGAAAACTTGCCCTCTGCACAACATATTTCATCTGATTTTATAGAGCTCAATAAAGCAGATCTTGTATTTGAAAATTCTTTTGGCTTTTTTTGGTGGATTGTCCATGGCAAACAGCCAAACTCTCACCCAACTACTCACTCACTCCTCACACCTCATTGAGATAGGGAGAGAAATAGGGAAAATGGGAATAAGAAAACTTCTGCAATGAGCTAAAGACAAGGAGTTTGCTTACCAATTACTGTTGTGGGCAAAACATACTTGCCTTGGGGAAAATTAATTTATTGCTAATTCATGTGGATTTCTGTAGTGAAAACAAACAAACAAACAAACAAACAAGAAGACAAACATTAAAGCAGCACCTTTCCTCTCCTCTTTCCCAGCATCAACTTAAACCCTCCACTTCCATTTCAGCTTCAGAGGTGCAGGAGGATGTGAAATTAAAGCTACAATCAGTTCTTAACATTTCATCTCTGTCTTTCTTTCCTCAGCACACTTTTCCCCTGCTCTGCATGAAAGTCCTTCAGCATGCAACACAGTCCTTCAGGAAATATCTACCTGCTCCACAACTGAGTACTTCCTCTTCCTCATCTGACCTTGGTGTTCCCTCTGATATTTCTCTCTCTTCCATTTTTATCCTTTCTTAAATACATTTTCCTAGAGCTGCCACCAGCTTCACTGACAGGCTCCACTTTGCCCTGTGGTGGGTCTATTGGAGCTGGCTGGCACCAGCTGTGTCTGACACAGGACAATCATTGGCCTCTACTCATAGAGGCCACTGTGCAACCTCACACTGAAAAAAACTGGCCACCTACAACCAATATGGTTTTACACTGTGGTGTACATTATTGTGGTGCTAATGAAAGCTACAGCTTTCATCAGAGACACAGAAATCTGAAGGACTTAAATAGTATTTTATAAGCAAATATCTATTATGTGAGGTGGGGCCTGTGTGTGACATTGTCACTTTGTATAAAAGGATGACTTGAGATCATGTCACACAGAATCATAGAATCACAGTTAAGAAATAGGGTTAGGCTGCGGGAATCCTGACACATGGTCTTCCTCTAAATCATATTGCCTTCAAATTCTCATTCTAGGAAGGTGCAGGTCACAATTTTTCCCCTTCTATGTATTCTTGCTTTTATTCTGTAACTACAGGCCTGAAAATGTCATAAGGCTATGTTCTGAAATCAAGAACTTACCTAAATAACATTTAAAAGGGGTATTGCTATCAATATCAATAAAAAACAACAACAGGTATTTAGCAAAAGTAGATAGAACCTTTTTTAAAATATGAAAAAATTCTAGGCAAATTCAGAGCAAGAAGGTGATATGGATTTAATGGAAATTCAATTCATGTATTTCAGTGAAATTAAGTGATTATTAGTATCCTGAGATGGAAACACAAGTGGATGTAGAAGTAAGGGAAAATTTTGCACTTCATTTGCTACTAGCTGTTCCATTGTGTCAAATATCACAGCACTGGAGTAGGAGAGATCTTAATGCTTCCTTGAGGAACTAGAAGGTTGAGATCTTTCTTAGGTGGTGAAACAAAACTTAATCCATTGTAACAAAAGAAAAACAGTACACTACTTGCTATTTTAAGGAAATATTTATTCCTAGTGATAGAACATTAAAACAAATCTGTTTTATTTTTTCCATTTATAGTAATTAATGCATTTGTATGAGTACACCTCAAGGTCCTTGTAATATAATTCTTGAATGTGTGCTCAGTTTGGGCCTTTACTTTAGAAGTTATAATACCTGGTATGATACATCATGCAGTCACTTTGTAAATGTGAAGCTTTTGATAGAAAATAAATCTTTCATTATTTATTCAACTTGTCTTGTACATCCAGTGGCACACAAGACTAGATTTGTCCTGCCTAGCTGCAAGTTTATGACAGAAATGTCTAAATTAAGAGTACTGCCGCTTTAAGTCTTTTCCAAAAGCAGTGGAGAGGATAGAAGACTAAAAAACAATCATGTAGGCTGCCTAAGAGATGAGTCATATTCAGAAGATGTCCTTTTTCATTCATTTTCTCTATTTTCTGTCTGAGAAAAGAGCTAAAGGCTATATTTCTAACTTAATCCCATGGATAGATGGATGAATATGGGATAGTCTGCATAGTTGTTCTTATTATTTTGTTGATTGTGCTTTTTGTTGGAAGTGGAATGATGCTCTGCTTGAGCTCATGAGGATGTTTCTTAATAGAACTTTCTAGGACTTCGGATTTAGGAAGGTAACTGCTTTTCTCAGAAGTCTTTGAGGAGAGATATCCCACAGGGGTCCTTCATTGATTTCCCCTGGTATCTGAAAACAACATTCTGGGTGTTAGCTACAGTGCATGTAAACTCTTTGTTGACTAAGTTCCTCTATATATTTTAGAAGTCAGGATAGGTAAGCACAGACAGGGAGAAGCAACTACTAAACAGCGTAGCAAGCAGACGTGGATTGAAGGCAAAGTAGAACAGGGTGATGTTTGCTAGTGGCATAGTTATTATGTGTAATACTCTACTCAGAGTGAAGCATTCTTGCATAGAAAAACTGTAGTGATTCATATGTGGTTGTGAATGAGTTTCTAATAATGCTCACAAATTCTCTAGAGTTTGCAAAGGAATTCTGGCATTGTTCATTAATAAAAACCAATACATTCCCTGGACTCCCTGCCTGGCACAAAGCAAAACTGATTCTACCATTATTAATAGAGCCCATAATGAAATTACTTACTTTGGGTGGGTAGTAGAAGTAGTAACACAATAAAGTACAAGCAAATGTATAAGAGTATTGAACTAGGAGACTAATTTTAACAAAATAATGAATTGCATTCCTCACAGAAAAAAAAAAAAAAAAAAAAAAAAGTGGAAACGTCATTTAGAGATGGCCAGAAAACCAAGGCTTCCCTGGTTCACATGATTTATACATTTGGCTTCAACATCATTTGTATATTTGTATATTATACCATTTGTATATTTATTTTTAACCTTTAAAGCCCTAGAAATTTGAAGGAAAATTATGTTGAAACATCAAATCTTTGTGATTTTCAAACAAAAACAACAACAATAACAAAATTCAGGGGCCCAGAACTCTTCATGAAGATTAACATTCTTGTCAATCACCACTAAGTATCTTACAGAGTATTATTTTTTCTTAGGTGGAGAGTCTCCCAGTCTTCTAGCACCCTTTCTGTGTGGACTATCCATTAGGTACAGAGCACTACAAGTGAGACTTCTTAACATTGGACTTAACTTCAAAACAGGAAACTTGGGAGCTCTGGAAACTTCAGCTGAGATGCTGGGAACCAAGCCATGATTACAGTCCAGAGTCCCAGGGATTTTAAGCTTTTTCCTGCACAGTAGGAAGCCTGGCTTGAATCTACCCCAGAGCTGCAGATTTGGGGGTTGTGACATAGTTAAAGAACGGGTTGGGGGTCTTTCACATAGATGCAGTTGTGCAACCATGTTGGTTGCAAAGCTGCAGAACAGGAATCCAGATTTTTTCCAGTTCTCAGAAGGAGCCATGCACCAGGTTCTCATGTCAAGAACAGTCTCTACCTTATCAATAGGATTTTATTTTGTTATGTTCACAGTAAGTACCTTTTCGTTTTCTTTCACCTATTTGTACACAGGAAAAAAAAAAAAAAAAAAGCCATTCATAAGAAAATCTTACATGTCATAGATAATTATTAATTGCAGTCCTTTTTCTTTTTTTTTTTTTTTTTTTACTCTAATTTTAAATTCATAAAATATTTTTTTTTTTGCCATGACTCAAACCATTTTCATCATTTACTCCTGAGTACAATTTTGTTTACGGGATCTGAACTTGGAGTGGTGTCTCATATGACGAATTATAAATAAATAAATAAATCTGATGGTCCCATATCACTACTGCGCAATTGATTTCACAAGTTCTGCTTAGAGGTGCTTTCCTTGTTACTGTGACAAAACATTTTTTTTTTTTTTACAACAGTATGGACAATGGTAATGGCTTATTACTAGCTGTATATTTTCACTGGGCATTTCAGTTATGTGAAGAAACTATTGGTGTGGTTTCCCCATATTGCAAAGGGGATGAAATACTTTCCCATTGAATTGTATTCTGTTATTCCTGGATGTCCTAGACTTGCAGCAGCATCTTGAAAATACTGTTTTGGTGTTGGAAAATCTGAAGCTGTTAACAGAGGGGAATTAGAAAGAGGATACATTTAAATCTGCATAATCTTTCAGAGGTTTTAAATTGTTTCCAGCAATAACACCCTACATTTTGTCTAATCTCTTGGACTAGCCATGGACCAGTGGAAAGAACAGGTTGGCAGAAGAATTAGTTAGAAGTTTTCCAGCAAAGTAAATGTTGCTCTGTATATCTTAAAAGGTTTTGTCTCAGGCTGAGTTGAAACTAACTTATATCTGTAACATAAATTAAGGCACAGTCTCACCTCTTCTTCAATCATGTTCAGTTTTATTTCCTGCTGATTTCAGATTAATCTGTTGTTTAGTAATTTGCAGTGACGTCTGAGCTTCCTATAAAATTAAAATTGCTGATATTTAGACAAATATGTCAACGTGCCAAAAACCCTCAGGGCTTCATTCATTTGTCCTGCAGAAACAAATGGCATTCCTTTTTTGCATAATGCATTGGGAAGGAATGCTGGTATACTACTATCAACCAAAAAAAAAAGATGAAAAATAAGTTAAACTTTACTTGCTTGCTTATTAAGTGTCAAGGCTTAAAAGAAAATGTTTTTATCTCTGTCTGCATTGGAAGTTTCCAAAATAAAACAAGAGATACTTAAAAAGAAGAGGATTGTTGCATCATCAGCTAATAAGCAGAACTATTTTTGGCCAATTAACATGGAAAAGTTTTCATTTTTTAAACTAATAGGACCTGTTTCTAGTATTCCATAGTAAAATAAATTAAATAATCTAAATAATAAAGATAAATAAATAAATAAATAAAATATTTCTAGAATGAAACATGATTTTAAACAGGTGAGTATCCATGCCAAATGGAGTCTTATAACAATAAACTCTCATTCTACTGGTTGGCCAGATTACTCATATGGCTTCCTGCTTTCCTACCTGCTGGCAAACAGACATACTTGGTTACTTTGAGACTTCTGCTATATGGAGAGGTTGTCATTCAATTATAAAGAAACTCTGGTGTTGTGCCTACTTTTTTGTAGCATTTTTTAAGCTTTTCATGTAAGAAGAAAGGAAATGCTTTATATTTGTCTGTCTTTGAAGAAAAAATGCCAGAAAGGTGGTGATGTTCCTGCTGTTAGAATCCAATGCAACGTCATAGATTCTTCTTCACATGTTCTTGGTCCCAGGGGCTTACAAGCATGAACATGAATGAATTTGCTCAACCCTTGACTCTTGAGGGCAAATCTATCCAGACACATCTGACCACTAAAATGAATCTGCAAGAGCAAGAGGTCTACCAGGTCACTGCAGCAGTTCAAAGCATGCTGGTGCCAGTCCCAGTACACTTACACAGAACCCAGACATTACACAGATATAATAATCTGTGTAATAATTTTTACTTGCAAATTTTCAGTGATTTAAATTCATTATCAAACAGACACTCTTCTAAAGCTTTTTCTTGTGAGCTTGTCCCAGGTGTCTGATTACAGTCATCAAATATACCATACTAAGTATTTATATAAATATATCATAAAATGATCAGATATGATGAGCTATTCCCTTTGTTCTTTTATGTTGATACTCTTTTCACAAAATATTTAATATGCTTCTGAAAATGATGATGCTAGTGATAAAGCTAGTTTGCAGTTTCATAGATAATTTATGGAAGTTATAAAAAATGAACCAAATTGTCATAACAACATGACAATGTGAACATTCATGTTTACATAGTGTCCACATACAATACAAATACTGAATATTAATATAAAATGAGAATTTATAAAATTTGCAATAAACATAATGCAGAAAAAAAAAGAAGGAAAAACAAAAACAAAAAACTTGATAGTCTCTGCTTATATTGCAACCTATAAACAGATTTTACTTTATGAATAGCTTTGACATTTCCCTTAATGTGTATTGTTTTACATCTTTAACCACAAATCTTGGTATATTTTAAATGTAAATTAGATCACATCTATCCTTTTTCTCCTTTCAGATAAATAGTAACTCTAATTCAAGAGAAAGAAAAAAAGTCCATAGACAGCATTTTAAATGTGCTTGGCATGTTTTCATCCCAAGGGGTGCAAGAAGCAAAAAATATTTGGATCAGATTCTACCGCTTCTGTTCTCAGAAGGTAGTGATTTGTTTGTTCAGTAGTTCTGTTGGCTTGCAGCAAACTGACATGCATTCATTTGCTAAAATACAGGCATCGGTTGCTGTTTTAAGATACTCTGAGACATTCTCCTGGGACAGGCAGATGGTAGGCAGGACCTGTGGGAGATCCACAACCTCATGATGCTCCAAGTGACCTTTAGAGCATCAGCTACAGCTGGGCAGGACACAGTAGGGTATCTCAAATGACACTAGATAGTTATTTATAGGCAATCAGATCACACCCGTATTGACACCCATTAACGTATCTGTTCTGAGACAAGTCTTTCTACAAGGTCTTTGTCTCAAAATGATGACACAGGAGATATTGGCTGTCTGTTGTTTGTTCTGGTAGCATCTTCTCTGTGGTTCACTAATATCTGGAGAAAGTGAATGAATCATGAGGCCTGTGCCTTTGTACCATGTTATTACCCTGAGAGTATTAAAGTTATAATTATGATACTTGAACTGTGTTGATTTCAATAGTCTATTAATTACACTGCTAGCAACTGGGAATGAGGCCTGAGGTTTTCACTTTCCTAGCAGCTCCCAAACCCCTTTCTTGTACTACCCTTTTCCAAACAATGCTCTTAGAAATGTGGAACTGCTAGGTTAGACAACAAATCAGAGGTGACACAGGCCACTGGCTGTCCATATACATTGCTGCAAATGTGAAGTTTTGGGTAAAAAAGTGAAAATTATTCAGTGGCTCATGACTCCTCCTCAAAAGCTGGAAAGAAGCTAGATGTGTCTTTCCTTCTTCCTTCAAGACAGAACTGGTCTTGGGCATCTCCATCACTCTTTCCTTTCTTCTCTTCATTGACTGTGTAGGGACCCTGTGCAGTTATGACTGAAGTTAGATACGCAAAAACAGATTCTAAAGTTAGATGACATAAAAGTAGGTTTTAATGACTTGTTTTCCCCATTGCAATGATGAACTAAAATTGCATAGATACATTGCTGCTGCTCTCTTTTCACCATTAGTTAAGTGAATAAAAGTAAAGATGTGAAGTAGTGTTTACGTGTTTGGGTATTGTTATTGATATCAGGAATGTGAATGTCTGTGTTTTTGTAATATAAAGATTTCAGTTCCATGTTGCAAGCTGTGTCTTTTAGAGTTCATAGCACACATAATGCTTTTGTTATCACTTGTTTGGTGAATCATCTGAATATTATTATGAGTAAGTGCTTTATTTAATATTAAAACTTGAAATGTCATTCAAAAACCACTAACCTGAAAAAAAATAAAATCTTAATGAGCAAGTGACTGAATTGTATGATAAAAGATCCCCTGTTACTTGGTTCTGTAATAGCAAATGAGACACGATTGAAATCTGATAACACTTTCAGATTCCTTCTCTGCTTTATACCCAGTACACTTATTTCCAAGGACAAACCCTAAGTAGTTTTACTCAAAGGGAGAAAAGGTAATTTTTGTTTTTGATAACTCATTTCAATGCATGAATTTTGTCTTGCTTTTAACCTAAGTGTTGTTGATTTTCAATTCCTGATTATTTCTTTCATCATTCATTTTTGAAAAAATTATGTTTTTATTATTATTATTATTATTATTATTATTTATAAATATTGTCTATGACACACACTCACCTATTCATGTCTGTTTTAGAAAGATTGGGCAAAATTGTGCATGATCAGACTTCTTCCTAATTTACAGAGACTTTCTAAAGCCTGAAAAACTTTCAGATACAAATCAGACTACCTGCAGCAATCTTTAGTTTATTCCTGTCTTGGCAAGTATGAACAGACCCATAATAATCAAGTCAAAAGGTATTAGAGCTATTAATGGTTGTAATTAGTATGGCACCTGTGTCCAGACTTGTGACATAATTATTGAAAGTATCACCAGTGTGTAAAGATTTTGTTAATCATTGATGTTATATTAGTAAACATTTGACAGATTTTGTGACTCAGTATGATGCTGAGCACTTGTTTCACTTATAGAAACATTAAAAATAGGAATGGAAATAAAAACTCCCTATTACTGTAGTAGTGACTGATCAAACTAAAGAATTAAGGTGAAGACACCATCATCCTTCTTAGTATTCAAGGGTTTGAAATCAGAGCTGACCTGTTGGAAAAATGTCAGTGTTATGTATTGAAATAGCTTGCTGCCAAATAAAATATATGAAACAGGATTTATAGCAAGAGATTAGGGAAGGGGCCTTGGAGTCTCCTTTTTTTTTTTTTTTAAAATGTTGTATGTGTGTTTGATACTTTTATTTATGTATTTATTTTTACGGCTGTGACTCTGAGCATCTGAAACTGAGAAAGAACTAGTCTCTATTTCTTCTTCTTGCTCCTACCATGGGGTCAGGTAAAGATAGCATCAACAGAGATTTAAAGCCAGGTTTATTTGCCAGGTTCTCTCCTGTAACACCATGAGGCTTTGTTCTGGACACCTCTGTAAGGGCTTCTGCTCCAGGGTAACCTGTCTTTCTGCACTGAATGATTAGGAAAATTGGTTTCTCAGTTAAGCATTGAATGCTAAGTAGCATGAATACCACCTTCTTCTTTTCTTTTACCTCCTTTATATGCCATTTCATCGAATGTGTTACGGTGTATACTGTGCTTGGTCTAAAACTGATGTGGCTATTGATCTTCAGTGGTGATGAATGGAATGACGATGATGAATGTGCATCCCACAGTGATTAAAATCATTACACCTGTGAAAGATCAAACCTATGTATGCCAGAAAACTGAGGTCTTTTAACACTTCTCTTCTACACAGTCTTGACATGTAGTGCTACCTGCCTTGAGCAGTGGGTCACAGTCTTTTATTAGTCAACTTCTCTTCCACCCTTTTGATCATTTTGACCTATTATATGCCTAGTTAAAGCTGGTTTCCTGCAGTTCCTGTAGCAGAGATCAAAAAGTGTATTTCATATCTCATGCTCCTTTCAGGACCAGCTCCAGCAGCAGCAGTCCTGAAGCCAAACAAGCTGATATGCAGGTCCGTCTAGCCACAGCCACATATTTTGTATTCTGATGTATGGAATACGGGTCCCGAAGAGATCCAGCATTATGAGGATAAAAATTTACACTTCTAATTACTTGGTGTGTATGCAAGAAAGAAACTAACAAGACCCTCCTTTGGTCATATTTATCAAAAAGAATACGAGACAGCAGTTTTGATTTCACTGATTTAAGATACCATATTCAAGAATTAGGTAAAGAACTCTTATATGAGGGACAACAACAAGGAATATACTTCCTAAAAACCTGTTGTTATCTAGCAAAGAAACATTGCATAGAATAGATTTTGCATATTTGACAAGAAACAAAGTTCTGAAGAAGAAATAGGAAAAAAAAAAAAAAAAAAAAGATATTGCTATATTGTGATTATTTTCTACTAAAAGGGAAAACAAAAAACAATCAAATCAAAACAAACAAACAAACAAACCAAAAAAACCTCCCTGAATTATATATATATATATATTTGTCACAGAAGATTACATCTCTAGGATGAATCTCTAGTTTCTTGACATCTCCCACTGTACTTTTTTCCCCCTCTCCTTCCTCTTTCTGTTTTGTTTTTGTTTGTTTGTTTGTTTTCAATTATCATTTTATTATTGTTAATTTTATTCCAGTGAAATGCCCTTCTTTTCCAGTTTTTCCCTTAAGAGAAGCAATACAGTGTGGGAGATAATTAACATAGCTAAATCTAATGGTGAACTGAGTGTCATGGGAGAAAAAAATATCCTGTATTACTAGCTACTTCAGTAGCAAAACACAGTAATTGTTAGAATGGAGAATGGGAAAGAGTGAGTCAAAAATTGTAGAAAATGTGTGAATCTAAATGACTGAACATCTATACCACGCTGATTAAACTGCATAGCTCCCATGGGAAGTGATGGAAGTCCTTGCAAGAAGAGAAACCTTTTTTCTTCCAGCTGAAACAAACTCCATTTTTCTGGGCTGATGAGAAGTTGTAGCAATTCATCCATGCTGTCTCTTGTATGTATAGATACAAATATGCAGTATATGCATATATATATATATATGTATAATAATACATGGATTATTATACATACCCCTCATGAGAGAGACTAGTTTAGATCTACCTATTCTTCTGAATTGGATTCCAGAAGATCATAAAAACTGTTTTCTCTTCACCATATAATTTGCTAACTTTGCAGTCATCCTACCTCCTATGTGAAACCACTTAAGTAAATCATGAATATACTGCACAATGTTAATGTGATATTTTGATTATTAATGTTATCTCTACATAAAAGAGGTAAAAGAGTGACACTAGGACTCTTCTTCCTACAATAATCTCCCTTTCACCTCTTCCCACTGTGCTGAATTCAGCTGAGCTGCTAAGAGGAAAGGTGTATTTCAAATTATTTGACCTAAAATGCTTTATTTTAATTTATTTATTTACTCTGCTTTTCTTTATTTTTCCAGATTTATGTGAGCATTTTAAATAAAAATAATCCATAGCTTTTGAAGTAAACTGTGATGTACTGAGACTAATCAGAAGATAGGGGAGAAAAAATTAAATGAGATGATAGCTTTATAGTATGTTCTTAATAACTAATCTGCAAATCTAAATAGCTTTTCATTTGCTATTATGTACCATGCAAAATGGCAGCAGTATCTGCAGAACATGGATTGCTAGTTGAAAGTTCATTGAAGCAGCAGGAGAAAATTGAGACAAGCTGTTTTATCCTATTTGAGGTTGGTTGTCTTGAAAAATTAAAGTTGAAACATCTGCCTACCTTTAAAATACTTATAAACAAATAAAGAGAATTTAGAAAAATGTCACATAAAAAATAGCTAAGAGTTGATTTACCCACTAGATTGAACAACAACAAAAACACATGTTTTCACAAATGGAAATTTATAAGAATTGTAATATACAGGATCCAGACCAACATAAATTGAAGAAAAATTAGAAGTATTAGAAAAACAATTCAACAGGACAATCAAAGCATTTGACCTATCCAAAAAGGATATGACATTATTTAGATGCATCAATATGTAAATGTGATGGTGTGATAAAATACATACTTCCACCAAAACCAAGATAATAAAGAAGACAAGAATACCAGTTCTGTATAGCATTTCTGTTGAACAAAATGACAGAAACCCATCAAGGCACATTTGCAATAGCAGTGGATTGTACCATGCAAAGGAAAAGAAACGCCCATGCCTAAAGGAGATAATTACATTAGGCATTATGTTTGAGTACATCACATAGGCAAACAGTGAGGCAGTGGGAGTAATACAGTTGGAGAACACCTACAAGGAAGAAGTTTTAGCAACAATGACACTGTTTGGTTACAAAACAGATTTTTTGAAAGGAAAGTGATGAAGCAAGCTTAAGTGCCGTGATGCTCTAATTCTTGTAACTAATATCTTCCTAGATACAGTTTCTGGAAGAAATAATACAAGCACTTACAGCTGACACTGAGCCACAGTTTTCAGCACTTCCTTCTGAAGATCACATTTTATCACACACACAAATACAAAGGGAAAATGAAACAAACTTACACGTTGTGGACAGGTCTGCCAGAGATGTAAATACAGACATAGTTAAATTGGAAAAAAAAAAGTTATAGAACATTATAGATGGCAAAAGTTTAGTTGGATTCATAATCCTGGAAGAAATAATCATAAAGAGCTATTAAACACAAACTTACCATCCATGGCTCAGCAAATTCGAGAGCTGGAGGCTGGGAAATATCACAGCTTTCTTACTCTTACATTCTTCTCTAGGTTGCACACAGTTGGAGATGGGAAACAGACCATTGGTCTGACCTAGTTTGGCCAATTTTATGTTTTATATTCTTTGCACAGATAGAGAGTATTGATATCAATGCAGGAAAAAAAAAAAAAAAAGAAAAGAAAAAAAAAAAGAAAAAAAAGAAACTTGAATAAGTAGTTAATAAAAACAGTTTCTCTTTGAAGGTCAGAGATTTCATCAAGTTTCTCAAACATACACAGTAGAATAGGAAGACAAAGAGCATGTTAAAAACTTTAGACAGCATTTCATTCCTAGACATAGCTCCAACCTCTACACTACCACTAATTCTGTACATGATTTTAAAATCACAGAGAAGTACAGTTTAAAGATGAATAGAAATTGTAAAAGAAAACCCTGGAGCAGGTTTCTTTGTGTATATGTGTGTGTGTGTGTGTGTGTGTGTGCAATTTCACAGTACAAAAATATGTATGTCAAGATGTCTTGAAGATTTGTTGTTGTTATTGTTAATGAGAAAGAGAAATTGACAGATTAGTATTGAAGATTTAAAAAAAAAAAAAAAAAAAAAAATCACTTGTAGTAAAAATAATGACAGCACATGGTTTTAATCACTGTCCATTGTCCAAGTACATTCCTGGTCCAAAGCATAATGGAAGAAAAAAAAAGTACAAATATTCAAGGAGATGTTAACCAAGAAAAATATGGTCAGTCAAAATACTTAATTAAGGTTTGTAAGGTAGCTAATATTATCTGTGGAAACTAATGCTACATCTGTGCCCAAACTGAAGAGCAAAAACTTTTTATCAGGATTATTTGCAACATAGTCTCTTTCCATTTGCATAGTACAACCATTGTACAAATTGTACATTTGCATAGTACAACCATTGTACAAATACCAATCTAAGACAGTATCTGCACATCTATGAAAATTTTCATGGAATGTTTTGGTACACCAATATGAGGTTCAGATAATTTTTTTAATGGTAGCTGAAAACACAACCTGAATGGGTTATATGAAACATGGACAGCAAGTGCACACCAGTTTAGCTAAGGCCAAAGGTCCCCAAGTGACTACAGCCTGTAAACAAGACTATTTTCAAGGGCTTAGAACAGACAATAGCCCATGAGAAAACTATTACCCTACAAATCTCTGCAGGTAACTGCCAAATATGCTGGTGAAAAAATATATTCCAGTCAGGGCTAGAATGTATAAATGTTAGAAGGTATAAATGCTAGAGGAAACTACCGTATACCTATAATCATAAGGATTGCTAGGATTGTTATCCAGGAAGGTTGGTAAGAGTGCCTCTCAGCTTCTTTTCATTATAGAACACAATCATGGCAATATGGTTAATTGGAAAGTTAAAGCTGCTCTTGATCCATTCACCACTCATTCTTCTGTATTATGTTTGGGGATTTCCCAACCCAGGTGCAGGACCTTGCACTTGGCCTCTTTGAGCTTCATGAGGTTCACATGGGCCCACTCCTAAAACCTGTCAAGATCCCTCTGGATGTCATACCTTCACTCTAGCATATCAACTGCTCCTTCCTCCAAGGTGAGACAGTTTGGGACTTTCTTATTCCCTTCTCTCTTTTTCTTCAGCCCTCTTAAGAAGAAATCAAGAAACTGAAATCTTGGCCTAGCTCTTGACAGTCCATGATCAAAAAGGTTTACAGAGAACGATGCAACTCAGTATCAAAAATCTGATCCTATCAGAAATATAATAAATTAAAAATTTGAAAAGTTTCATTTGAAAATTAAGAGATGTAAATCTGAAACTGAAGAGGACATGCTCTGGGGAGACCAGAAATTTGGAAAGGTGAAGCAAGGAAATGAGGTGCATTATAGAGAGGAATTAAAATGGATGGGGTTATATTGAACTTTTCCAATACTGAATTTGAATTAAAAAGTAATGTACATATAGTTTTGGATGAATTGTGCATATTTCACATTGCTGAATATTGTGTGATTCCTGAAGAGTTAATAAAACATGGAAGTAATAATAAGTAAAAAGTAATAAGACTTGGAAGTAATATATTTCAGGTATCTTCCAGATATATCAGTTCAAGCCACTATATCAAATTTTTACTATTTACAGTTTATCAATCTATCTTTAAAAGTCTGTGAAAATAAAGAAGACCCTCGATTTAAAAAACCCACATAAGATTCAGAATATTGAAAGTGCTTAGTAAGGCTACAAATGAAGAGGGAAATGGAAAGGAAGGAAAGGGAGACTTTAGCCATTCTTTTGGCTGTTGTTAGCTAAAATGTAGTAATGCTTCTCATAATGTTGTATTAGTTTCATCATCAAAGTGAACTTCATGGAAAGAAGAATAAAATCTTCAGTGACAAATACCTAACAAGCTTCTGGAGCCAAAGAGCTGTACACATCAAGGAACTAGAACAGGGCAAGGGAGGGTGGGGGGGTGAGAGAGAGGAAGAGAGAAAGAGAGAGAAATCAGAAGTGAGAAAGAAAGAGAGAAAGAAAAAGATCAAATGAGAATACAGGAGAGAGAAAGAGAGGGGGAGAGAGGAGAGAGAGAGAGAAGGGGAGAGGGGGGAGATAGGGAGGAGAGTGAAAGGGAGGGAGGGGAATGGGGAGAGAGAGAAAGAGTGAAGGGGGAAGAGGAGAGAAAGAAGAGGAGAAGGAGACAGAAGATGAGAGGGAGGGGGGAGAAATGAAAAGAATGCAAAGGACAGAAGGAGAGAGAGAAAAAGAAGAGCAAGAAAAGAAAGAAAGAAAGATAGAAAGAAAGAAAGAAAATGCAAGAATGAAGGAGAAAAAGAGAGTAAGAAGGAGAGAAAGAAGGAGATAGAAAGAAGGCATGAGAGAGAAAGAAAGAGAGAGGAAGAGAGAAGGAGAGAGAGAGAAAGCAAGAAAGAGAGAAAGAAAAGGGAGAGAAAAAGGGGGACAAGAGGAAGAGGGAGAAAACATGAGAGGGGGAAAGAAAGAGAGAGGGAAAGAAAGAAAGAAAGCAAAAGAAAAGAAATTATATGCAAGGAGCAGGGTTACCCATGCTGTAAAGGGAAGAGAATATGCGACTCAAACCCGGAAGTGAATGGCAGCCTGCCAAAGCAACAGTTACACCATCTGCAGCAAGGTCAGAAGTCAAAGCCATCCTTGAAAGTAAGCTCCGTGGAAGATAGCTGAACAGAACCAAGGAAGACACTGTCTCTGCTTCATGAGGATATCCAATATGCTACTGACAGTGCTCCTGCCAGGGCTGTGTGCAGGCACAGCGTGTGGTGATGATGATGCTCAGTGGTGGAGGACCTGCTGCTGCTCCCTCTTGTGTACCACGTGGGGTGTTGCCATCAGGAGCCTCCACAATGGGATGGGATGGGATGGGATGGGATGGGATGGGATGGGGTTGGTGGGTGAAGTCGGGTAGGGATGGGATGAGTGAGGTGGAGTGACTGAAGTCCTAGAGCACCATCAGCTGTTCTGAGATAAACCCACTTCACTGCAGGTCTGAAAAAGGGGCAAAATGACAGAAAAAAAAAAAAAAAAAGGGGGGGGGGTGTCTGCTTGTCTGCTGGCAGGCACAAAGTAACGGTGGAGTGAGCAGTTATGAAAAACATTGTCAGGAAAGGAGGGCTAGGGCACCAAGGAAACACCCAGCTTCATGGACACATCAGAGCTGGATCTGGAGATTCTGATTCTGAATTATTGACAAGTTTTACAAAAACTGGGTTCAAGTAAAAAGAAAAAAAAAAAAAGGAAAGAAAAAGTTGTTCCATCCAGCAGACAGTGGCCTCTTCTGGTATGTGATTTGTATCAAATGAGAGGGATAGGTAATAAAGTGTATTCTTACCAGTACTTCAGTTTATCATCATGCCTGGAAGCCAGTCCTTTTGATATATTTTACCCTGTTGTTATTGTTATTATTATTATTATTTATTTTCTTTTTCATTATTCTATTTTTATTTTTCTTAAGTGCATAGATATTCTGTCTTATTTCAATATATTATTGAAACAAGAATACTAGAGAAACAAGTATTGAAACAAGTATACTAGACAAATCTCAAAACATTTCTGTACTAATCATCTTCTTCCAGAGAGAAAGAACAGGGCAAAAGGCTAGTGAGAAATTTATTGTCTAGCATGCAGTGTGTAATTACCATAACTTAGGGGGAAAAAAAAAAATCCACATGTTAGTGTGTTTGATTTAATGCCATCAGAAGTGTAAGGTTACATGAAATTAATGGCTAATTGGGTTAATTTAATAGTAGGTTAAATCTTTCTTTTATTTTGTGCTAAAGGAACATTAAAAATGGTGCAGTTTTCAAGTGGTCTTGGAAAAGTAAAGTAGAGTTTCTTGATAAAAAAAATATACAGTGTTCCTACTGCTAGGTTTATGGTGGGAGTTACTGGCATTCTTCCAGTTCACCGCATGAAATTCTAAGCTGCCTGTATAAGTACAGAATTTAGTGTTGGGTCTTAAGGTTTTGGTTGGCATGTTGCCAATGATGTTATGTATTTAGCTGGGAAAATTGCCTAGAAGTTAATTGAGAGGAAAACACTAATATACATCCTCTATCACCTTAAAAAATGCTATGGATATGCATATGTTGCTGATCCTTGATAAGAGATGAGTGTTTGCAGTAAAGAATTATTTTTAAATTGATCCCAAAATTGCCTAAATTGAGTATTGCAAGCCTCTCCATTCACTACACTCACAAGGAATATTTCTTCTCATGACCTTTTAATGTTCCTGCTTACACCGTCCTTAGAAACCTCCAGCAGTGAGCCATAATATGGCCACAGGCTTCTTGGGAATGGGCAGAGCTGGAGCACAACACCATTATGACAGTTCTATGCCACCTCTGAGAACCAGGTGACAGTAATTCCATAACCAAAGTCTTAATTCCTTTGCTATTGGCAGTACCATATCTTATAGTGTAACTGCCTGTCCTACCACCTCCACTGTCCAGATTCTGGAAGCCCTGATTAAAAAATGGACCATGACACTCAAAATATTTCAGAGAATCAAATGATTTAACAGTCTCAAGTTGCACTAGAAGTGGTTTAGATTGGATATTAGGAAGAATTTCTTCACAGAGAGGGTGGTTGAGCACAGGAACAGGCTGCCTAGGGAAGCAGTGGAATCCCCATCCCTGGAGTTATTTAAGAGATGTTTGGATGTAGTCAGAAAAAAAAAAAAGAAAAAAAAAAAGAAAAAAAATTCATCTCAAGAAATGAAAATGTCTCTAAATCACACTGAGCAAGTCTGTAGCAACAGACCTTAAGAGGTTAATGATCACATCTGTAAATAGGCTTCAGATCAGACAATAGTCCACCTTTTGGGGCAAAGAAGCTGGGGGGCAAGAGGCACAGGAAAACCAAATTAAGAGCAATGCTGAAAGAAAATGAGGAAAAGGCTTTTCTCCCATTGTGCCCAGCTGTCTTTTTTTTTTTTTTTGTACACCCACAGGATGCTCCTGATGCACTGGGCTAGAAGAGACACGAGCAAAGTAGAAACAATGACATTTTGCTACTGTATGAATTCCCTCTCCCTTCACTTAATCCTGTTCTTACTGGGGCCTTGTGCTGAAAGCTGATAATTTTGATGGCCCCTGAATAAAGCCAGTAGCTTGAATTCCTGCCACCAACCCCTTTATAATGAATAGGGCTAATGAATGCTAGTAAGTGGTAGGAATCTGTGACCAGCTGCATCAAGGCAGGTAATACAGCTCAGATTTAATTGGGAGCAGGTATTGGAAGGCTGTATTACTTTAATTGGTGAGGGGGTTTTCTAAATGGAAAGGACAAAGTATAATGGACAAATTGTGCTGTACAATAGCACTTAAGCCGGGATTGTATGCATTCGTTAATCTGTTGAGGAATGAGGCAATTCTAAACAATTTTCTCAGTGAAACCAACTCCAGAAAGCTTGTCCCTTTTGTTCTCCCTTGGGAAAATGCAAGATTGAAACAGAAAATACCTTTACCAAGGCAATCATTTGCCACGTGTGGAAAGCGGATACAGCTGTAAACTATGAAAAAGGGATCTTTGTAGTACAATAAAGGATGGAAAAAGAGATAAAGCTGGGGATAAGAGTGGGCCTGTCACTGCATCCAAAGGAGGAATAAAGTGATGACATTTACAGTGACAGATGAGACTGTAAAGAGAACTCAGGACAATTTAGAGAGGGAAATTTGATATTTAAAAGAAAGGGCTCTGATAATTAAAAGTAGCATTACATTAAACTGTTACGCATGTCATTAGTGACAGAAGGGAACTGGTGCCTTTTGAAAAGTTAATGATTCGCACAGACCTGATCTTGAAACTTTGTATTTAGTAAAGTTCACTTGAACACAGCATACTGTATGCAACGCAGCATAAATTTTCTTCATGTTTCATAGTGGGAAATAAGAAAGTTATATGATAATATGGAAGGTGTACTGTAAATACCATATGCCAATGTGTGTACAGTGTGGGTGTGTATGTGTAGAATCGTTGTACGCTGGAGGTCCGAGGTAGAGTTGAAAACCTAGCGTATATAAATATTGTCAAAAATGCTCATTCTGTGGAATCCTTGCAAAAGACAGGGTGTCTTTTTTCTCAAGGCATAGGTTCACACATTTTATTTTTGCCTACTTTGTGTTTAACTAGATCTGTTCAACCTAGTGTACTGATGGAAACAGAATGTAGCTTTAAAAGTAACCTCCAAAGGTGGAGCTTGTTTACAGTGAAGAAACACAGAGCATACACCCAATTTATGTGACTGATGCAGCTGTAATGGGTTAAGAGAGCATTAGGAACTGCGTTCTTCTAACAGGGCTATTGCTCTGGTATACTTCGTTACAGGTGGGAAAATGAGAAGGATTGTATGTCCTTCAAGGTCCATGTAGGCTGGGTAGTGGGAAGAGAAAAACAAAATGAAGCTGAAAGTGTGTGTTGAATGGGCTTTCCCAGGATCCCCAGGTGGGTTTCATATATTGCCTAATGCTGAAAATGAGAGATTCAGCTTTCTGTACTGGTTGCAAAGGCTGAATTATCTTACATTTACTATTGTTCACAACTAAAAGTCAATGCACAAAGCTGCAGCCTTATTTCTAAAATTCTTTGTCAGTAAGAACTGTTTTGTTTTCTTCAACATTTCTCTTCATTTTTACAGATAAGAAGGGGATTTGGTCTCAAGCTCACAAAATATTTATATATACATATAAGGTGAATTCTAAATTAAAACTGACATGCAAGAGTAACATCATTAAATTCTAAAAAGGAGCATGAAATTAATACTTGTTCATTTGTGTGAAGAGGTATCAAAAATGCCTTTGCAGAAATCTGCAGTTAGCACTGTGTGAACTGTAGCAAAGTTTGCCTGAAAGTAGGTGAGGTACACAATAAAATAATCCATGACAGGAAAACAAAATGACACACAGGACTAACTATGTGATAAGTTATCATTTCCTTAGCTCTCTAAATAAGATGTTTGAACAGTGACAGACCTAGAAGAATGCAAGTGGAAAATAAGTTAGATTTAAAAATAAAACATTATTTTGGGGTTCTGAACAGCCCTCTCATTTTTTGGGCTTTTTTAAAATCCTAAGAGGGTGTACTGATCAATCATTAAGAGTGTCCTAAGATCAATGTTATGCAATAATCATGTTTATTTGATATGGAGAAAATAAGATAGTTTAATGTTACCTTGTCTCCTGTCATATACAATATCCCCGTAGAGCTTCTCTGTCCCTAATCACACAACATTCAAAAAACATTCAGAAAAGCTAACATTGCAAAGGAAAAATGAGTTTCTTCCAAAACTTCATTCCCGATCTTAAAACAAAACAAAAACTTAAACAGAGTCAGAAAATACAGTGATTATTGTAGTTTTTTTGGATATTTTTAAGGAACTTGGGACCATCAACTCTATATAACTATGGATATTTGAGGCTCCGATAAATTTCTAAACACAAAGAAAAAACAAACAAACAAACAAAACAACAACAAAAAATGTTTTCTCCTTTAGCCTGAAAAGAAATACCAAGATTTTCTTAAAGTTTGAATGGCTTCCTTTCTCCATTGGTATACTAGTCCCATCACAGAGCTTCATTACTTTTGTGTGATTACTACCATTGACTTCTTCAGGCTAGACCCCTTCATTCTCTGCATAACCTGAAGGAACCCTAAGGGTCGAGGGGAAAAAGAAGAAAAAAATGCAAAAAACAGTTAATTTACAAATTGTGAAAAGCCAGAGACCAGTATGCCTTGATACCAAAGTCCTTGGGAAAATAAACATGTCCATATCATGTCCTAAATTTCCTAGTTAATGAGCCTGAATGATGACTTTTAAAAGGCAAACCTATGGTCTTTGTAGTTTTCCCTGGCACCTAGCCTTCATAGCAAGGCTGGAGTGCTGAGCTATGTCGCCTCTCCAGTGTGCAACAAAACCACCAAATTTTTTACAGTCTATAAGGAGCTAATTTATGGTAGTGATAAACGGTTATTATTAACCTGAATTAGGTTGAAAGAGAGGAGCCACCACTGAGTAGTTGCACTTATTCTCATCAGATCCTAAAACAGATGTTGCTACACTGTTCTGTGGCCCTTGAACTTTGGTAGAGTTCTTCTCTTTCTGGAACACCCATGGTTTTCCATGCAAATTGGCATACAGGATTTCTTATGTTTGCTTCTCATATAAAAGATCTGCTAATTGATAAATTAAGCATATTAAATATCTTCCTGAAACATTATTTTTCATGAAATCTATTGGGCTGCCTGAGGGATTTGATGTAGGTGGGACTGAGATAAGATACTGCCAATGATAGCAACATGTGGTCTATATGTTGGAAGAACTTAAGGATACAATCATACACCATATTTAAAACTTAACACCTTTTGTATCAGTGTGCCAAAACATGTTTTTTATCTCCTTTTAACAGCTACTCCTTGCCCCTTCTGTTAGTCAGCATGATCAAGTGACTGAGTAACTTAAGATTGCTTGTTTAGCTGCAACATCTGGAACTAGGGCAACAGCCTCCATTAAATTCCCATCATGTCTGGGCTGCACACGGAAATACATGTGAAAACAGCAACTTGTGCCCTCATCAGGACACCATAGCATCTCTGTTGAAAGAGCCCACTACAGCAAGAGAAGTAGAGTGCCCAAACTGATCCCAAGTTTGATTCACAGAGACAGGATCCTCTTAATGTTTTCCCTGGGAAAATGTTGCATTTACCCATGGTAGGAGTTTTTATTAATGGGCCAGTTTACCTTAGGTGACAATTTATTTTTTTTACTTTATTTTTTCACACAAAGAGATGAAATAAAGCTTAAATGTGGAAGAAGCTGTAGAAAAAAAAAAAAAAAAAAAAAAAAAAGGAAAGGAAAAATAAAATTTAGGAAGAAAATCGAAGAAAGGGAATCTATTGAATGTAAATCAATCTCTGGAATTTGCATGCAGGATTTTCTTCATTGCTACAGATATTTGAGAATTTTTTATATTCATTCTGCATCAGGAAATTCTTAAAATATATAGATTCTCTTTCTGCCTCTATATAAAATATTAAATCAAAGGACAGGTCAGAAGCTAAGGCAGATTGGTTTACTCCTGTCTCTCCTTATTTTTTTGTGTTATTCTGCTTACATCTCTCCTGGTTTCATACTTTCAAAGTAAAACAAAATAAAATAGATTCAGATTCCTAGTGCAATTCCAGAGATAAAAAAAATTAAAAAAAATAAAAGAAAAAAAAACTTTGACCATAAAAAAAATAATTTTCTCCATCTATGAAGATATATTGAGACAGTTCAGGTACATAGACGATAAGAGTGTGAATTCTTCAGAAAATTGTGTATTTTGCACAGTTGAACGATGGAAAAAATAAAAAGGAGAGTTCTTCATTGAGAAGTATTTTCTAGTCAAAGTAGATAATGAATCACGAGAAATTAAGAGAAAAAAAAAAGTAGTTTTGTTCTACTTCAGGTCAAACTAGAATAAGATTGGAGAAACTGGAGAGGTCAAGGGAGTGTTTATGCATTTAGAGCTCATGTGTAATGTGTTTGGAGTTCATGAAATATGCCTGAGTATTACTGTGCACTTTTACTTTGCAATTTATGCTAGGGGAAGACTGTTTAGATGGATGAATATTTAGGAGCAATTTGGCAAATGTAATGGGAATGGTTGACTTAATGTTTGTTTGACAAGCAAAAACCATTAACAAATAATTTTCTTAGTAGAAAAGGCCTTTGTAGGCCTTCCTTGTTTTATTTTTAAAACTTATCACATACTTTTGTCTTCCACTTTAGCCTACAAATAACTTTCCAAGAGCAAAAATTTATCTTGCAGCACAGATTAAAATGTAAAAGAAATTAAAATATTTTAGGTGGAGTTTAGATTTTGGAAGGATATTTCTTTTTAAGTTATCATTATTACTGAGTTCAGTTTTTCTTTTCTTACTCATTAACTTTCTTCCTAGAAATTGAGGCAATCCAAGCTTAACATCCTACAAGGGAACAGTGTAAGCTTATCCTTATGTACAATTTGAAAAGTGGAAAAATAATTGAGAATCAAAGTAAATGAATTTTGAAAACCTCTGAAGTAAAAATGTACTCTGGGTATTTTGATTATGTGTTATGTGTGTTTGAATGAGCAGCCATTGCCATGTGAAAGTTAGTAAATCATGAAAATGTTGTTATATGTGCTTCTAATGATGTTGTAGGTGAAATTTTATTTAAACTAGAATATGAGGGTTGTCTTGTTTGTTTGTTTGTTTTTCCATCTGACTTGGTCTAAATTCCCTCCCGTCCTATCAACAAATTTTTGTTCTGATTTTGGTTTCAGTTTCCATATACAACAGGAAAGAGATGTTTAACTTTTTTTGCTAGCATTAATCTACATCAGTCCCTGCCTAATCTTTCCCAATCTAATCATTGCTGATTTTTTCTATAGAAAAAAGTTTTTTTTGCCCACCACTTATGACAATATTTGAACCTAACAGAAAGGTTACTGAATAGAAAAAGAAAGGAAAAGAGAAAGGGAAAAGGAAAAGGAAAAAAAATGAAAAGGAAAAAAAAAGGAGAAGGAGAAGGGAGAGGAAGAGAAAGAGGAAGGCATGTAATAGTTAGACAACTATAATTTCCAAAGAGTTTTGTAAGACTGTTCTGTGTAGGTTCCTCTTGACATGAAACAGTATCTGAAGTCCTGAGTATCTGAGATCCTTATTTTGTCACAACTGGCTGAGCATTTTGATAAACTCAATTCCAAAATTAACTTCAACAACTGTTTCTCTTCTTATTCTTTCTTCTGATATCTTGTAGTTTTGAGAAACATTTTAATTTCTTAGCATGGGTCCCTGATAATAGCAGCTAATCCCTCTTAATCACCTAAATGGACAGAAGAGACTGGTATTAATTATATAATAAAGGTTATTTAAATTTTAGATGACTTGAAGATGATCTGCTGTTTGTGCTGTACTCAAGCATTCTGGAAGCATGGCTCATTAGGAACATTCAGCAATAATCAATATGCTTCTTTAGGCAAAAAGCACTCATTAACAATGATCTTTCATCGGGTCCCTTCGGTCTTCTACATGGCTGGCAGAGGACATGGACACTCACCTATTCTCTTGGTGCTGAACAACATCAGAAAAGGGTGTCTGGAATGGGGAGGAAACTCATGCTTGCTGTATCCAAATTTGTCCATTTCTTTTTCAGTTTGTGTTTCTTTCTCTCTCTTTGGGGTGAAGTTAGATTCATACATGTATTTTAAATAGGAAAGTTTTCCAGCTCAAAATCCTGCATACTAGTTGAACCTGTACATCTGGATGAATCAGGGCATATGCTGTAGCTAGTGACTGTTGGTGTTTGTTATGAAATACCAGCCTACTTCAACTAAGTACAGTGCTTCACTCTATACACACCAATGCTGTATGGTTACATATTTCTCTTCCACATTTCTTAAGGCAAAATTCACTGATGTTTTTCTCTGATGTGCTTGTAATCCAAATATCATATTCACTGTCAACAAGTCATCTGATTCAAGAACCTTTCACTTTTTATTTTTTTTTTTTTTCCTGAAGGGAAGGTGGGGAGCAGCAACCTTCACATCTTAAAATCATTTATGCCTCTAGGAGACCAATCATTATCCTGAAATAGGTATTTCAAGTTGACAAATCAATGGGTAAGATCAGGGATGAAGATGAAAGACCCAGCTGGTCTTGACCCTTGTCACTTTTTTTTTTTTTTTTAAGTATTCTTCAGTGTTGATCATGCAAAAAGTTGCACTTAGGCTCTTAGGCTTATTTTACCACCAGCCAAGATGGAGAGAACTCATCCTCTTTTTGAACTTATTCTTCTTTTCTCCAAAGGCTTTTTGAAGCTGCCTCAGGTTTAGGGTTAATGTTTTGTCTTTCTCAAGTCTTTATTCTTTGCCTGAAGAATCTGTGAGAATATTTCTGTCTTTTTCCTTATGTTGTATTAACCATCATGTAATGACTATACTGGCATACATGGTCCAGTTTTACAGCCCTAGATCTAGGAAACAGAATGCTGGTATGTCACCATAAAAGTTTTTGTTCTGAAATAGGGCTAACACAATAAGTAAATAATTTACTTTGGGGATTGCTGGTGATGGCTCTTTTAATCCAGAAACATACTCTGTTTTACAGGAAACCACAAACTGTGAAAGTGTGTCAGTGATTAGGAAATGGAAAGCTTCTTCATGTGGAAGTGAACCATGCTATTCTTTCTGCTAAGCAAGTTTAAAAAAGTGCAATTTATTTTATAATGATGAAAGTCTACTTGTTTTTGTAATTATTGCTTCTATTTGGCAATCTTGTTGCAGTTGTCTGTACAAAACCAAATCAGCAGCAGTTTGTGTGAGCAAAGGTAAAAAACAACTAAAATCTAATCTCTTTTTCCAACAAATATTACCATGTATTATTCATTATCCTTACTGTGACACTCAAAATAAATAAATAAAGTGAGAAGAGAAGAGAAGAGAAGAGAAGAGAAGAGAAGAGAAGAGAAGAGAAGAGAAGAGAAGAGAAGAGAAGAGAAGAGAAGAGAAGAGAAGAGAAGAGAAGAGAAGAGAAGAGAAGAGAAGAGAAGAGAAGAGAAGAGAAGAGAAGAGAAGAGAAGAGAAGAGAAGAGAAGAGAAGAGAAGAGAAGAGAAGAGAAGAGAAGAGAAGATACTTTTAAAGGGAACAATGAAGATCCCCAAATAAGGTTTATGAAAAGTTCCAGAAATACAAAATTACTGAAAGAGTCTGTTAGTCTGCTGAAGACAAAGATATATTTTACTGCATAGTTTGAAACTCCTTAAATTTTCCAGACTTCAGAAAGTGTCCAAAACATCTTTGTAAATATAAAAACTTTCAAAATTACTTCTGTAAACCATCAAAAACTATATGCCCTAACCTTCACATGTCACAGCTTGTAGGATGGAGATGTTGTAGGTTTTAAAGTTATTTTAGTCATCAAAATGCTGTGTTTTTTTTTTGTTTGTTTGTTTGTTTTTGTTTTTGTTTTTTTACTTTTAAATTTAACCTGGGTAAAGAGGTATTCATGCTTTCCAGGCTCAGATGTCACATGGTGGTTGAACATAGGAACTCTGTTTTGGTATCATGAATGAAAAGACTTTATAATTTATAAAATCAATTCCTAAGAAGAAGAAAGTGTTTTCCAATAATATGTCAATTTTCTTCACAAACACTTTTCTCAGAGGAGATCAATTGCTAATACTGTTGTACTTGGACATATAGTAAGACAGTTATGACTGAGAAGATGCTTTAATGTAACTGGTGGAGCAAGTTCCACTCATCACAAAAGTGTGTTAGTCACAGCTTTAGCTTAATTTTTTCATTAAACATTACTTAAGGTTTTAGCAATCTCATAGATTCCGGGTTCTTCACGGTCTACAAAATTGTTTATTAAACTTCCACCACTCTGTAGCCAGCTTCTCCAAAGATGTGAACTGATCTGTTGCTGGTAGTATCAAAATCATACCCTGACTGATCAGTTCTTAGTGTGGAAGGATGAGAGAAACAAGCCAGTGAAGACTTGTTAGTCTCCCATTCAGGCATGTTTTCAGTGATCATCACCAAAATTCCTTCCTCTGTTGTTTGAAGAAGAGCAGAGAAGTTTTTGGCTCTAAAATCAAAACCCCAACTTATATTTCTATTACATGCAAATATATTTCTTAAATTTGGTAGGAGATGCAGAAGTTTAAGTCTCAAGTATAACAAATAGTTATGGATTAAGAAAAGTTAATAGGTTTTAGATGAGCCCAACCTGAGTCAATCCTGACACAGTTGCTTGCTTAAGAAGATATCTGAGTAACATATTATTAGCCCCTTTCTGGTACATCCATATTGCATTAACATAGGAGAACTATTTATAGACTTTGTGCTGTGCAACTAGCTGTTCATACTCATAAATATAGTGTGATTTTTTGTTGTTGTTGTTTTGTTTTTGTTTTAAATTGAAGTTATCGAAAAGTGAGTCAATGCCCTATTGCTTGTAATAGTAGAAGACATCATTTGACTAATCCTGTAAAAATAAATCAAAGAAAATTTGCATGTGTTCTGGACATTTGAAAGGCCATTTTCTTACATTTGTTTTTATATTTTCCTGTACTTCTCAACAGAGATCTGAATAACTATTTATATTCATATTTTTGTATTTCTTATTGGTTAGTCCAGGGATTAAGTATTTTATTGGTACAACTTTATAAACTTTGCTTCTTAATGAAATTCCTTGGGGAGGAGGAAAAAAAAAAAAAAAAAAAAAAAAACAAATAAAAACACTTAACGCCTTCTCATGCTTAGGCATTTTGAGCCCCAACTCTTTACTCTTAACAGAAGACCTCATGATGCAAGTCTCATTGTCATCTCTAAAATGTAGTTACAGCATCAGAGAATGTGGAGGCAGCATTGTCCCATTGAAGAATGAAAGCAGCTACATCGATGCTCTAGTTTACTTCTCTTAAAGAGTAGATCTTACTGCTAATTTAATACCTGTGTTACCTCACATACATGAGACTGAAATAGGTAATATATGTTTTGTTTGGTTTTAGTATTACAGTGTTTCGCTCACTTCTCCACTGAACGTCAGTGTTCAGCCTACATAAAATCTTTTATGGTGCAAAATTTACTGATTCACTTCTGCAACGTGTAGTTGATTCCTATGGGTTTGTTGGCCAAAGACTTTTATTAATAATGTCACACAAACTTCACCTACAACTATCAGGAGAGGTTTCAAAATCTAGGAGCACAAGCAACTATGTCAATAAATCATATTTAAATTTTAGACATGATAAATACCTCATGATCTGGGAATAGAGGAATTTTATCACTGAGGCTGAATTGTTGAACACAGTAGTATTACTAGTTAGCAGGCAAAATTGATCTGAAATAATAGTTTGCATTATCTGTTACTTTTCTGTCAACCTTCTATTGCTCTTGATCAAGAAATGAAATTCTTGGAAAATGAATATACAAAACAAATGTCTGTTGTACAGCAAGATGTTCTTTAATTTACTTCCTTTTGTTTAAAAGTGACGTCTGTTTAGCACATCGGTTTAGATATGATTTAAAGCAGTTGACATGACAGATTGAAAACTTAAAATGTAGCATGAATAATACACAGTAAATTTATGTTGGGATGTTTTTATTCACTAGGGAGCCCTGAATAAGTTAGCGGCACTAGCAGCCACAACTTGTATACAGGGGAATAATTTGTATTTATTCCATTCTTCCAAGGAGCTGACTGACATGTGTGTACATATATGTATATGTATGTATGTGTATATATATATACATGCATAACATATGTATGCATGTGTATACATATATAGTCAGAAAACTGTCATTCACATACACACACCAAAAGAAAAGAAAAGAAAACAAAAATCATGCAGTTTATTAACAGTTAGCATATAATCTCTAAATGGAGCTCACTGCAATTTGAGATGTGCCCTGCTAGGAGCTAATGAGCAAACTCCTGCCTAATATTGACAATTAATCAGGCATAAAAGCATCTAGGATCAGGACCCATTGCCAAGCATAGAAGACTCATACAGACTTCAATGAAACATGATATGTGAACAAATTTGTCTAATTGTATATCAGTCCTATGAACAAATTCCCACAAAAACACTTAATTATCTACAGTACAGAAGCAATGCATCCATCTCAGAATCTGTTAGAGGCTTTTTGGTTTGTTGTAAGTCATTTGCCGTAACTAATAAACTGAGGAAAGTATTATTATGTTTTCTTTCTAGTGTTCCTGTTTTAATTGGTCTTGTATACTTGAGCCAATGTCTGTGCATCATCTAGAGTAACCAAGTAGTAGTTACACAATAAAAAGTAATCATTGTTCGTTGAATAAATTTCTTATGCCGAAGACAGAAGATTTGGTCTCAAGCTGAAAAAAAAATAAGCTCAAAAGTTCCCAAAACAATCAGTGCATAAAAGTGTCATCCTTGCAGAATATAGCAAAAGGATTAAAGCTATTATTGGTCATACACAGAACACTTAAATGTTCAGTTTCTGTGAGCTTAATACTGATAACATATCTCGTATAACAGTTTATGCACACACACACACACATACCCCAGAATAAAACATTTATGCTCCTTTCTAGTTTAAAATCATGGCAGAGGCAACACCAATAGAAAGCCTGTTATGACACGCAACAGAAAATCACTTGAAAAAGTATTGCTGTTACTCACTACAGAAGAATGATTTGTGCAAAGATAAGATGCTTTGGCCTTGAGACACACACAAGTAAATTGGGTAGTTTTCCTAAGAAGCATTCTTGTTGAACTGTTTTTCTTTTCCCTTTCAGTTGACAATATGGATCTGTAGTATATTGTTGGATCTGCTGTGTGATAACACAACAAAGCCTGTGTTCTGCTCTCAGCGGTGCTATTTATACATTGTAACATTTTTCAAAGTATTGCTTTGGTGTTCTTCCAGTGTTTTTAAAAAAGACAAGATAACCTGCCCCCTTATCACGTAAATAAATAAATAAATAGAGGAGCTATAAGTCAGATTCAAGTCTGGATATTTCACTGACAGTAAAGCACAGTGTTCAAAGTTTGTTTGGAAATGAAAAGCTGCATCTTACAAATAATGTAATGTGAGCCAGATGACTGGAGAAGGCAAGAGTTACTGAAGACTATTTCTTTAACTTTTTAAAAAATATATTTTTTATTATTATTGTTGTTTTTTGGTTTTTTTTACTTTGTCACCAAGGACCAGCTCTGTATTGGGCTAGAGCAGTAAGGATACAATCTGCAGTCTTAAGTGGAAGACATTGCACAGAAGTTTTGTTGCTGAACGTCCACGTTGAAGTGTGTCTTCATGTGGTCTCCAGGAGAGACCCTTCTGTCCTGGTTGCCAATCAGTTCTGCTCAGACAGAAGCTGAAGTAACACTTACTCATTAATGGAAATTAGGGAAAGAAATAGGAAGGAATTTATGTTAGGCAAAATCACAAGTCTTAAGTCATCTTTAGGCACTAAAGAAAGGGGGAAAAAGATTGTTTTAAAAACATAATGTTTCTGTACTTTTGAGTACACAGTGATAATTAAAATAAGGATAATAATTATTTGACCTTATATTCAGTTTTACATTTTCATGGTCACCGCTGCACTGTTAGGAAGTAGTTTTATTGTTGTTGTTGTTTTGTTTGTTTGTTTTATTTTTATTTTTACCACTTGGTGTGAGTATATGGTGTGTCTGGGCATGTTCATGTCTCAGATAAAATTCATAATAAATGTGATGGTTGTTTGTTTAATGCTGAATTTCACTTGTGATTATATTATAAAAGAGTAAACGGTGAGATAGCAAATCAGAATGAAATACAGTCACTTAGTTATATTTCATGGTTGGGGGAAGGTTTTTATTATTATTTGTAATTATCCTAATGTCCTAAAGCAAAGATAAAAAACAACAACAAAAAAAAACAGCCCCTCCCCCCCCCCAAAAAAAAGGAAAAAAAAAAAAGACAAAAAAAAATGACAAGGAAGAAAGAAGGAGGTTCAGTACTTCATGAATTGTTAACTGTTTACTTTAGCATCCCAATGTTCTTTAAAAATGCCTGTGTAGCTTCTGTGACTCCAACACAGATAATGTGCAATTTCCAAGTGCAGAAAGAATATGTATTCTGATGTACTCTGAATAAACAAAATAAATTCATATGTAGTACATTGTATTCTTGAACATAAACTTTGAAAAATGTGTGATCTTTCTATTAGGGCATTTTTAGAGGTAGTTAATTTCTTCGCTTTTTAAAATATTGTTTGCTTTGGTTAATCAAAAACTAAAGAAATGTATTAACAGCTGTACTGTCATAGATTTGTTTTTCTCTTAATTCATGGTTAGTCAATAGTTTCATGGATAATTTGCTATACTTGAAGCATACAGATAAGGCACTACAACATTCATAGAAGATGTTTAACTGTAAGGAACAAGAGTAACAACCCTTTGCTTACACATGGATAGCCTATATAAACATCTTCCTTTTCCTCACACCTTTTCTAAATAGATTTTGAACTTGTAGTGTCTCTGGATACAGTAAAGTGCATTTCTTTCTCATCATTAAAAATATTTTCTCAACAAAATCATGTTTTTACAATAGGTATGAAGATGAAACTGTGCTGTGCTCAGGATCAGGTGTAACACTCTGAGGGAAGAAGTTTCTGCAACTGGTTGCTCTCTTCTTTACTTCCATTGCAGCTCACGCTATTCTGCTACAAAATTTTGACACTGTCATGGAACTACAAAGCATTCTTAGAAAGTAAGGATACCTTCCTCTGCTCAGCATTATATAGGTCAATTTCCCTGAATATCCATCCTCTTAACCACTGTAATGTACTAATTCAAGGTATGTTTTGAATGAAAAATGGAAAAAGTTTTACCATAACACATATATTGCAATTGAAATAGAAAAGACCTGTGAGTGTATGCGCAGGTATATTTATATATTTATATAGATACACAAATGTAAATATTTATAATAACATATGCATTTATAAATGCATATATCAAGTTGACATCAGATTCAAAATTGTGGAATACTTTTGTTAATTTCTGGGTTTTTAGTTTTTATATATGTTTAATTATAAAATGTTTAATAAATTTTATTGACTGACCTTCTGTTCTGCCTTGTGCATGAGCTAGACCCATTTGGACAGAACAGTGACATCAGAGAAGGGTAGTAATGTCAGAAAAGGATAGTCATGAACAGCAGCCATGAACAGCAGCCTGTAGGGGAGAAACCAGTTGCCAAGGGAATAGGTGACATCACAAAAGGGAAGATCCCTCCCTTTGCAAGGCACATAGAGTTGCCTGAGAATCTAGGAACCTAGGGGAAACTGTCCTCAACTCAAACCAGTGCTTGAAGAACTAAATAAAATATTTAGCAATTGAAAGCAAACTTATGAAATCTTAAAAACAAACAAACAAACAAACAAAAAAACCAACATTTTTCTGTTGAAAAATGTATTGAAAAAAATAAGGAAACAATCTTTATTTCAAAACTGTTTATGTTTCAAAATATGTTTACCACAGAGAGGAAGGCTGAGCTATTCATGAGCTGCCTCCAGGTTCTGTCAAGTGTCCTGAAGGCTGATCTACAATTCCAAATGAAGTCTGGGGAAAGATAGACAGTGCTTACCTCAACCATCCAACAGGCTCAGGACAGCTATAAACTTAGGTCAAATGTTGAGTCACCATGATGGTTTGTCATCTACATTCACTGCTGACATGAAGCTTTAACTCCTTCAGTTCTGTCTAAAATCAATGGCATTTGGAGGTAAGGGCAGATTCATATTGCTTTTCCCTATTCTAGAAATAGTTCATCAATATAAGGTCCAACTGCTCTTGGTAATTCCCACTTGAAAAGCAGCTAGACAAACAGCTGGCTAAGGTAACCACTGACATAGTTTAAGGTAACAGAAAAAAAGCCATGAAGGTGGTGTATAGGTGAAGTGAAAAAATGTTGTTAGAGCTGTAGTTTAGTTTGATGGATACAAAAATTCTTGACCTCTGAAAGGGAAGATATTATCCAGCCTAGCAGCCTTCTTCAGAGAAGTCACTGTAGTAAAAAACTTCTATCCAAGCAACCTAATGTGCCTGTTTCTCCAGAAAGGCTTGAAGTTCCAATTGAAATGGTGTAATAAAAGTGTAACAAAATGTCGTGGGATTAGAAGCAGAGTTCTTTCATGAGTTTCAATCTGATTAAAAATAAATAAATAAATAAAATTAATAAATCATAACAACAATTGATTAACTTTCAATGTAGAAGGATAGGTTGGAACCAAACCTTGTTCCTGAGGACTGAATTTGCCTTTGAGCTGCATCTGTCGTATGGCTTTCAGCACTGCATGTGGTTACCATGTTATGCATGCAGCACATATTATTTTACTTGAATGACACACACCTTCTCATAATCAGACTCTGTAATGAGCACTGAGGAAAAACTTAGTCAAATTGCTGACATAATTACAAAGCACTGAAAAAAATCCTAGAAACATCTATGTAGTCCCTATATTTCAGAAGTTTCAGAAGTTCAGAAGATGACTAAAATGAAGGTGATGTTCTTTGTGCAAATATTCAATATTTTAAAGACCTAAAAATAAATTATAAAAAGGAAGAAGTAAACTGTGCAGAAGATAGTGTAAGACTGTGCTTAGGCTCTGAGACTATGGAATAGATTTTATGAAAAATTTGTAAAGCTACAGTATAGCTTTTTTTAAACCAGTTGGGAGATTTGGAAGAAACAGACAAACTTCTAAATATTCAAGACTTTCTCAATTCTGAGGTAGAAAAACACAGAACTTCATAATAACAAAGTCATTATTGATTAAATTAAAAAGTAAATTTCATTATTTATGTACTATAGCAAATAATACTGGGTCAGAAGATAATCACAGAAACAATTTTTATTAGTATTTATTGCACTAAAATATCATTTTTGGCTTCCAACTTAGAATTATAAAGGAAAGTATTAGAAGCCCAAGGAAGATTATTTACCATTACGTATCTGTCTTTTTTATATAATAAATAAGTTTTTAAAAATTTATATAAGTTATGCTTGCAAATATCCTTTAAATCATCTTTAAGCATTTCTTCCATATACTGAAGATAAAGGAGGAACTTGATTTTGATATTTTCTTGCTTGTAAATGTCATACAGAAATACATGTATTTATTTCATGGTTTAAACATGTATAAGCTTTATATATTCTTTTAATGAGGACATTAAAAGCAAAAATGGCATGTTTGTATAATGTTACTGCCAAAGAAGTAGGAAAGAAAAAGAGTACTAAAGTTAAGATTTCTGTCAGTTATAACGAGAGTACTTTGGATAAGAGCACTGTTAACTTTTGCTATAGCTAAAAGTAGTTGGGTGCCACGTTGGCCCTGAGTGGACTATGTGAGTCACTGCTCCAAGTACATGTTCTCTGTGTGCATGAAAAGTCAGGTGAACTTGGGGTGAATGAAACCTAAGCTGTCAGCAAACAAAGCTGTCTGGAATTTGCCAGCCAATAAAACGGGTGATTGCAACTGGAAAATGTGCCCGCAAAAAGCAAGGCAATGAGGGGAAGAGCTGGAATAACAAAATAAGTCCCTGAAGGTTCCCTTGGAGCTGTCCAGTGTGGTGCTCCTTCCCCATCAAACCCAACTGCATATAGTGCAGTAGCATAAACATGAATCTAATTTTTTTTGGAGTGTTTCTTTCAAAGAAATGATATGCTTATAATTTTCTTTAGAAATTTGCACTTGGCTGGAGATAACTCCTCCTAAAAGGATGTGAATGAAACTTTAATTGAAGAAATTTAGGCTGGACATCAGGAAGGGGTTCTTCACAGAGAGAGTGGTTGCACACTGGAACAGGCTCCCCAGGGAAGTGGTCACTGCACCGAGCCTGACTGAATTTAAGAAGAGATTGGACTGTGCACTTAGTCACATGGTCTGAACTTGGGTAGACCTGTGCGGTGTCAAGAGTTGGACTTGATGATCCTTAAGGGTCCCTTCCAACTCAGGATATTCTATGATTCTATGATTCTAAATGTTGCAACTATGTTTATTAAGAGCAGAAGAGTCAATAAATACATCCTAGCTCACCCAAATGTATCAGAAGCTATATTTAAATTGATTTTTATTAAAAAAAAAAAAAAAGTCAGGGAAAGCAAACAGAATTTTTAATTAAGATATTTTCAAACAAAATTGAAACTTCTGTAACTTTTCATTTGGTGAAGGAAGTGTCCACGTTTTTGTTTTGTCTTCATTAATTTAGATTATGAGACACTTTTAAAGTGTCTAGGCTCAATTGTTCAACAAGTCCTAACACAACACATGGGAGGAAAATGGAGAGAATCTTTTTCTTTTTTCCCAGAATACATGCAGTGAAAGGTGGCTGCAACAAACTTGCTCACTCCCTCTTTAGAAATAAAAGTCACCTTTTGTCTGAGATAAAGAATCAAAAATTTCAGATCCTGAAAAATTGATTGAGAAAACTAAGAACAACTGAAACAGGTGATAAAGCCAACATTTCCCAAGTCTTCCAGAACTAGTGAAAAAAAAAAATAAAAAAAAATCTGTGTATATATAAAAAACTTTCAAAAAACAAATCTGAATAACCATGTCAAATATAATTTCTCATTAGCTTTCTATAGGTAAAAATGTTTAGCAACACTAAATAATATGGTATTCAAAATATAGAACATCTAGTTTAATGCAGATTAATTTTTAACAAGAATTCCTATGCAGTAGGCAGATAGTTCCCACATTCCATTGTGATTGACAAGCCTGACATATGGAATAGTTCACAAATTCCCAGGTGACTGACAGATGGAGAATAGAAAGGCGGATAAAGTTGCCTAGAGAGCTGAGGACGATTTCATATTCAGCGGTTTTGATCAAAAGGATTCCAGATCTCACACTAAATTTAGCACCGCTGGCAATTAGTGCATGATTTATTCAGTCCTTTCATTTGCTGGTTGACAAATGGAAAACAAGCACAAAATTAAAAATAAGTTTATTTCCAGCATTTCGGATATTTAAAATGTGTGTGTCTTTGTTTGCACATAAATTAACATGAGATGAATTTATAGTGAGATTAAATCTGAAATGGAGATGCAAGCAATAAATAAGAGCTTTTTTATGTATCTTTCGGGTAGAACAGGTGTTTGAATTAAGAAATACTAATATGTTTAGCAGCATGACTCCACCTTTAGCATTAGGGAGTTGATGCTTCCCTAAATTTAGAATAATCTTTCCACAATTTAAGATTCTTTCATAAGCTTCCAGCATAGGTGACCATCTGTAAGTCAATACTAATGCTTTTTAGACCAATAATAATAAAGAAAAGCTATCCCCATGTATTCTGAACACAATGGAGGAACTGCATTTTTCCTACTGATGTGACTGCATAATTCTTACAAGTGGCAGTTAAACACGGAGTACAAAAAATGTCTCAATAGTGGATAACAATGCTCTTTTCTTTAAAAAAAAAAAATATAGATAAACTTTTCAGATATACAGATGAAAATTGTTGAAAATAAAATTCCTTTCTCTCAGTCATTCTACTCAATTTGGGGTGAAGAACAATTCACTCCAAAACAGCGGGTTCATGTGAACCTTTTGGATAAAGTATGGCAATATCTCATCTGGAAATAGAGAAAACAGCATGGTATGGCCACTCTTGGGGGAATCTACAATCCAGGAAATTTCATATACATACTTTCAATGCAGAAAACAATCTATCTTATAGTATGAAGATTGATAAAAATGTTCATTTCTATATCTAATTCTGAATTTAGTGTGAGCTTGTGCTCATTTTCTGAGGGATAATGGCAGGTAATGTAAAGCTACGGATATATCTTTTATATACCCAAGTACAGTGCTGAATGGCTATGGAAAATATGATGATTTGCAGCTTGTAATGTTGTAAGCCTGTAAGTCTACAAAAGGTTCTCTTTTGCAACTAACGCAGAGATATTAAGCAAATCTGAACAGAAAAATAAATCACTGTCTTTAGTGGAAAGGTGGAGATAACTGAAAATAAATGTTTAAAATACTAAAGGATAGAGGGGTTTATTATGAATTGGGACTAAACTCTCTAGCCTACCATTTAACTTTATTACCTACTCGCTAGTGGAATTATTTTAATTTTTTGACGCTTCAGAAACTTGGAACCAGTAACAGAAAAAAAAAGTGCAGTCTAACTCTGTAGTTGCACCTACCTTTCAAGAAAGAAATGTCTGTTCCAAAGTTTCCATGAACATTCAACCCCAATTCTAGCTCATGGCTTGAAGAAGTCAATAAGTTAGCATAACACTAACACAGCACAGCCTGAGGAGCACAGCATACTTTGTGCTTCATTGCACTTTGTTTCCCCTCTTCGCAAGACCCCGTGGCTTAATATTGCCATTTTCTCCTCCCCTGGATATCTTTTCCTTGCTCCCAGCAGCAACACAAAGTAATTCCCATCCAAGCAGTCTCCGAGCAGTCATGTTTTTATTTTCTTTTACAGACTTCTCTCTCCATTTTCCTCAGAAACTACAGCAAAATAAAATCATTGTCTTTCCATAAATGCAAATCCCCATGTCTTTTCTGCACCTCTGAAAAATAATAATTAAGCCTCCAAGCTCTTCCTTTTACTTTATACTACTTTTTATATTTAATAAAGCAATAATAATAAAAAATCTATTGCATTTCCAGTATTCACAATTGTGTGGTTTGGATGACAGCATTTAGGTGAATGGGTAGGTTATCCAAATGCCTCGGGGGAGTATGAAGGAAGGGAGGAAGACCTCATTGAGAAAATGTGCATGCTGGATTATGCTCAGAAGTTCTAGATAGACTTTTCATCTGCTAGTTTATTTTCTGGTATCTCCCCAACCTTCTCTAAATCCTAAAAGATTAACATTGGATTCACTGAATCACTGACATCAATTTCATTTTGTCCATATTTGTTTTCTGTTTCTTAAGAGTGGGAGAGAAGGCAGCAGGAATGAAAAGCAAAGAACCGCATGTTCACAGAATTTCTTGGGAGTCCAAAAGCCCAGAAAATCTGCCCCATTTAGGATCAGTAGACAGATGAGCTGCATTGCTGTTCTTTCCTGTATTATATGCAACAGCAAATGCTACCCTCTTTTGAAACCTGCAGACTTTCTGCTTTCATGGGCACAGCCATGCTTAGAAGGCTCTAAGTGGTAGCCCTGTAAGTATTTTTCAAGACATGCATATTCCATTCTTTTCATTTTTTTCTTCATGCCTTTCTTACTTTCCCCACCACTACCCTCACTCCCTTCTTTTTGACATACATGAAGGCAAGGCTTAGTGGTTTCCAGTAAGACATCTCATTTTATTTGTAGCTACACAGACTAAAGTCATGTCTTTAAAACATAATGTGAAATTCTGTAATTTCAAATTATACCAAGCAGGTTGGATCCAGTCCAGATACTGAATTTTTTATGCTTCTGTCCTGTGGTTACCCATGTTTCAAAGTTCTTCATTACACTGTGACTAGTATTATTGTTAGCTTTTCACTAATAGGCTAAAAAGGGAGTTTTGTTAAACTGGAAATGGAGTTAAATCTATGCAAAACAAGCTCATCTTTCTTTTGTTGCAATCATTGTTAGAAGTGATCAACATTCTCAGTATATATTTTTCTCTGTGTTCTGTAGAAAACAGATTTTAAATACTTGAGTTATATCTAAAGATTATTCTTGTTCTTCTGCTAGTAAAGCCTTGTACCTACTGAGAGTATGTTCACACTAGAGATGGTTGAATAATGGTAGAGGAATCAAAGAGGCAATGATTTTTTTTGTGTCCTTATGCATTTGTTGCCCAGCTAACCATTGATTACTGACCAAAAAAAATAAAATTATTTAATTAAAAAAATAAAATAATCTTTATTTTTTTCCTGTGTAGTTCATTTGATTCATTTTGTGAATTGTTTACTACATTTACAGTTTTCACACAGTATTGTTTCTTTGCCATGACTGGATGACTAAACTTTTAAATAGAAGACTGGGAGAATCATGAAGAGTATGACTCTACTGGTAGCAAAAAAAAATCAGATTTGAGTCACATCTTCATGAATCTGTCTTTCATTATTTGACCAGCTGGAGTTTATATCCATCACTATTTTAGCCTCTGCTGATTTTTCACTTCATCATAATGTTTTGGTTAAATTCAAGAATCCACTTTCTGGGCCAGATTCTGCTTTCAATTATGTTAGTGTAAATCTAGAAGAACATCACCGAAAGCCAGTGAAGTTATTTTTATTTATTCCAGGGCAACACAAAATGGAGTCTGACCCCTCTGCATGTGCTGCAATCCCTTATATTCATCTTTACAATCTTTGTATTTGTTTACAGACAATTTACAATTTTCCCTAAGAGACCTTATCACATGTTCAGTGTGTGTTGTAAAGAAGGAAAGAAGGGTTCTTGCTTGATTTTTTTTCTTAGCCCTTTTATTTTTCTCTCCAGACACTATATTATGTGTTTAACTACTTAATATTATTTCCTCCCTGTCCACCCATCTGTTTATTTTTGTTGCTTCTTCCTCTTGGCTGGCTTCTGTATAGACTTTCCCCATATGCCTGCTAGTAATGTGAGTGAATATGATTAACAAGCACTGAAATGCACAAATAAGATCCTACTTGAAACTCTGTTTCAGGATCTGCACATCGTAGAGGTTTCAGACCATATCAATTTCTTAGTACATTAAATACATTTATCATAGGTGTACAGATGAGAGCTACTCCACATGATGAGATAGTTTCCCTGTAACTGATGAGTAAGTCTTATAATGTGATACTTTCTGCCCAATAACTGTCTTCATCCATTGTAGCAAGACAGTGGCGAACAGCTCTGCAGAGAAGCATGTGCTGCACATTTGTATCTGTGTGGCAGATACACAGAGCGGAGCCATGCCAAAGCCTCTGGAACTGTCACATCTTACATGGGTGTTGCAACTTCCTCTGCCTCTGCAAAAGCCCTACCGCTGCTGAATTCTTCCAGAGCTCTGCTTGTTTTTACACATATAATTTAATCCAGTGTTACTTCTCTGCATGAAAGTATCATGTGGAGGCCCCACTAAAAGATGGCTTCTTATTGTATCGGATGTTACAGCTGGCATGCAATAGATGTTACTATTAGAGATGAAGCAACAGGTTGAGAGAATTGAGAAATTTGGAATGTGGGGAAAAAGAGGCAAAGACCAAGGCTACCAAAGCTTATATAGTATATTGATTTCTGTGACTAGGGATAGACACTGGCAATGCAAGTTATTCAAAATAAATCCTGCATCCTTCTATAGTTCTTTTTGAATGATCTATTTGAAACCTCTTTAGACTGATTTTTAGAATTCCTTAACTGTTTTTCAATTGATTTTGTCTCAGCTGCGGGCAAGAATGACATACAATCTGTCCCACAAAGAATCACGGAATTTCTGCCAGGTAAGGGGTGCTCCAGGTCCCAAACCAGCTGTCCTGTTTCAGTATTAATAACTCAAGCAGCAGATAGCTGCTACTTCTAACATTTCTACCCAAGGAAAAAATAGTACTTGTCTTCCAGGTACTGAACAGTCAGTGTGTACAAGTGTTGCCATAAATGGTCAGTTCCTTGATCACTGTCAGCAATAGTGGAAAACCCTTGCTATAAATGATTATGTATAATCATTCATTTACATTTTCATAGTAAATATATTTGTCTGTGTTTGCATCCTCTTTGTGCATGAACTCTGTGCATCTGATTTAGTTTTACTGGCACCACATTTTATGGAAAAAGACCTTTAAAATCATCTGCTGCTGAGTGCTTATACTAGGAAGCCCAATCACAAGGGTCATATCCATCCAACAGCAACACAGAAGCGGTGCCAGCCGGCTCGTGCCTGCTCACTGTTCAACTCTACAACTTAAACAGAAATTCAAAGACATAACATGTTGCCTTCATTTAGGAGATAGTACATATATTTCATAAATGTAAAAGGAGGTTACTACTACTACTACTACTCCTAGTAATAATAATAAAATATTGTTGAACATAATAGAAATATTGAATATAATAGAAAATTAATTAATTAAACGTATTATTTACTTATGGATAAGCCCTACGTGTTGATCAAATTCCAGAATTTGCCAAGGGAAAACTTGGGAAAAAATAAATAAATAAATAAATAAATAAATAAATAAAACAGAATGCAGTCTGACCTCAGTTATCCAGCAAGTGAGACCTGTACATGAGTCTGAATGGTGCAGGTCCACCCACTGGTCCCTCAACCTACCTTACAGCATGAACCTTTGGAAAGAAAATGGGTATGCCTCTGAGTATGTGTAACTAGTTACATTTTGGAACTCAGATTTTATAATTAATAATAAAGTCAAAGCTAAATGGTTGTTGATAAGATGTTGAAATTCAGACTAAAATTTGAAAACATATGGTAAGTGTTGGGTGAAATCCAATGGAATAAAGTAATAGAATTTTGTACAAAGGCCACAGAAGGGAAATGGAAAATGTGTGATGATAAATTAATGTATGTCCAAGGGTTATATGTCCTATCCAGCAATATATACACTAGGAAGTAAAAAAGGTCAATGTGAGTAAATAAAGATGTGAAAAAGTAATTAAGGGTTGAGACACAGGCATATGTGAGGTATAAAACACACAGGTATGAGCATTATCTGGAAGTACTGCAGAATGAATTTCACTAAAAAAAAAAAAATATGATGAAAGCAAAGGTGAAAATGAAATGAAGATCACAGAAAAGTTTAGATATATATTAAGGCTTTTTTTTTCAAGTGCCTAAGGAACGGGAGGTCAGTAAAGGAGACAGCAGTGCCTCAAAGAGAATAGAAGGGTAATTTATTGAGAGGTAGACATTTCAGAAGAATTAAATGTTTTCTTTGATTTATTGTTCATAAAAGAAATGGGAGACATATGCCAGGAATAGACAAATACCAAAGGAAAACAGGATCATGCCAGAACAAAATCAGAAAGACTGAAAACTTTGGCATAGGTTCTCAGTTGGTGAAAATCTGCCAGGTTCTTTTGCCCTTGGTAGAGCCAGTTAACCCATTAATGTTGCTACAAAAGATTTATCCCCGTATTTTCTTTATCTATGTAGAATGGCTTAGACAAATATCTTAATATGTTCATATTTTTTTTTCTTTTTTTTTCTTTTTGTTTTTCTCACTGACTTAGCTGAGAGCTTGTTGCATGTGCTTCAGATTTCCTTCTATTCCCTCATCTATTTGTTGCATACACTTACGTAGAACCTGAGGATGATAACTGAGGGTTTTATATGTATCATAGATTTGTTGATAAGCAAAGTAATATAAGAATAGAAAAAAAGCAGACATACCTAATTCAGACAGGATTCACAAAAAAAGGAGAGACCATTTTGGCCAACACCAGTGTATATGATTTATGGAGTACAGAATTTGTTTTCCTTCTGGCGTTTTCAGTGCAGGGACTGGCTGTGTAAGTCTGCAAGTTAGATAGTGTAACACTTCAGCTGTGAGCAGTGAGACGTGCGACGGTGGAGGAGCAAGTTAGAAGTTCTGTAAAAGAAGGCTCCTGTGTGAATTTAACAATTTTTGGTAGCACATTTAATGAGTCATCGTACTGACTTGTAGGACTTCAGGATTCCATAGCTTCTCAGGATCAGATAGATATACACCAGTACCCCTGGGAATCCAATGGCAGAGCAGTCCTAACATAATGTTTTGCGTATGTAGTGCCATGTGTGCACCAGGAAAGTGTCTGCTTTTTTTTTTTTTCTTCCCATCAGTCCTGCTGCTAATGCGAGAGGAAGATGAATCTTTTTCTTGTGTTCTTGTGACCAAAATCCTACATATATATATACTTATATATATTTTTTTAATATAGTTTCCTTTGTTGCTTTCATTTTCACAAAGCTCTAAAATTATCCAGTCCCTGAAAACCTTAAGGATTATTTCTACATTTTGTTGTTTGATTAACTTAAACAAAATATCTCCATTGAACAATAATGATTAGATTCTTGATGCCAGCATTACATTACTGCTATATGGGAATCTATGAAGAAAAGACTTTGCCAGGTGAAAACACCTGGGTCAGGACTTCATAGTCACGTTCATTGGGTCAGGCTTGGGAGGAGGAAATTGAGCAGGGAGAAGGGGAGTACTAGAAATGTAACACAGTTACTTCCAGTTTTATTTTCCTTCCTTTAAGTACCCAGAAGCAAGGCAAGCAAAGAAGTACCTTGATTGCTTCCATTTAATATTACAAAAATAAAAAATAAAATGTTGTGAGACTGTAAACAGAGTGAGCAGGAAAAAAAACTGTGTTCTGCAGGTGTTGCATTGCCAGTAACAAAATGGAAATCTACCAGCCAAATTTTTGTGAAAACATCTTAATCGTTTTCATACAGCTCTAAAATTAGCCCCACTGACAGAAAACTAAACTTAGTTAATGTATTTGTAGCTGTAAGGTGCTTTGATTTATTTATGAACAGTGAATATTTTATGGAGTTGAATGAGTCTTGCAAAAAGGAGATGAATATTCACTTCACTTTTAGAAACGGGTTGTTGTGTATATGCCTCTTCTATGCTCACTTTCTATGAACCTTCCAGTGACTGAAATTTGATTCTTCCGAACTGGTATCAGACTGTAGTGTCTGAGGGCATTCAAGGATAATGAATATAAAACTCAACCTAAATGAATCACATAAGGACCTGACCACATCTGTTGCAGCTAGGATAAGGCTGCATACAAATGTACAGTCACTAGATTTGGATTATTATTATTTTTTCTAGCAAATTACTTGTTTGTTTGTTTGTTTTCTATTAAAAAAAAAAAAATGTCATTTAACCAACATAAAACATTTTCAGTTGCACAGGTTTACTTCTGGAAAAAAAAAAAAAATCAAGAAAAAATATTTCACTAAGGATGAAACATTCTGCTTTAACACTTTCAGAATGTAAAATTTCAAATTTTTAAAATCTTTAAAATTATTTTCCATGTAGAAATACATTTTTCTACCCTACAACTTTTTACATATAGCATTGTCATTCATTGTGATAAAAATATTAGCCTTATGTATGAAGGTCCTATGTACTCTTCTAACAAATACCTTCTAGACAAATTTTCATGACAGAACATCACTCATAGCAGTGCTTTTTGCAATTAGGTCAAATATTAAAAGGTGTTTTGGATCAATACAGCAGAGGAAAACTATACTAAAAGTACTTATAGAAAAGAACAATGTGAAAAATTACTATGGATGCTGTTTCAATAATCTGTCCAAGCAGAGGGTTACCAGTTAAGGAAACTTTCTGGTAAAAACACAGTTTCTTTAGCAATGTACTAATAGGCAATGAAAGATTTTTTTCTCCCAAGTTTCTTCATACTTTTTTTCTCCCAGGTATGCATGAACATTTGTATGCCATATAAAAAGATTACTTGTAAGGCAAGGAAAACAAATTTGTGCATTTGCATATGCTGTGCTAAAAGCAACACCATATATCAGCCATCCTGTTCAACAGTTTGCCAGAAAACCTACCTTTGCTGCTAATCTGCTCTAATACACTTAAGTGCAATCTGAAGCGGAGGGAGGATGCTTCTCCACCTCTGGAATACACTGGCCCTTTTGTGAGATGTTAAGTAATCTATTTATTAGATTAATAATTTGTCTCAGTGCCTTAATTTCAAATAAATCATCTACAGCTTAATTTTGTGTGATGTCCTTAAAAGGATACAACAGTAGAAAGGGAGCATGCTAGACTTCCACAGCATGTTGAGTCCCTGTTTATGACAAAAATAGAAAAGGTGCACCATGTGTTGACCTTGGCCACCAGCCTGTTAGTAAGTACAATCTGGGCAGATACATTTTACTAGATGTGATCATCAAAAAGTGGATTATGTAGCTGAACTCTGTTCCAATGCTGAAGCATTCAAAATCTATTTGGAAAAGTGTCAGCAATATAGTGCTTGTATCCATAAGAAGCCCCTGGCAGCAGCGTCTGCACAGGTTATTATGCTATCACCTGAAACCAATTGCCTGAAACAAGCTGAAATAAGTTCTTCCTTAAAACATCCTACTCTGAATTCTCATTACGTTTTTGCACTAGCTTAGCAGCTGGTTTCAGACTTCCTTAAACAAACAGAAAGATGACGGATTGCTGGGCAGAGATCTCCATGAGTTGGTGTTTTTTGTTTGTTTATTTTGATATTATTGTCAATGATGTTTTCTGCCCTCTAGGTATGGAGGCTTTTTGGTTTCTTTAGAAATGACTGATAAATTCCTGTGCATTGGTCTATTTATTTAATTTCTGTAATGTGCCCATTTATAGGACAAAAGATTAAGTTTTAATGTAATGATGCACAGCTATGGTCAAGGTTCTCCATTAATTAGGAATAGAAGAGAAACTAATGACATGTTCACAACATGCAGTGAAACATGTTTAATTAACATGGAGAGGCCTCCAAAAATAGTATCTAACTGAGCTAGCTCCAAAAGCAGTAATATTGCATTTACTTGGCAAACCACTTAAGCTAATTAGCCTTGCAATGAGAGTGGGCTTAGTAGCTCAGTTATATTGTCCTTCCTCTGCAGGCATATTGCTTCTGGGCCTAAGTGAGGGATCTGGCTCTGTTTTTCACCCTGTGAACCTGCTACCATACATGTACTCCTGCTTGCTGCTTGCCTCCCAGACTTTGCCACATGTTTCTCTATATTTACAGCAGACTCGTGTGATCTGGTCACTGGATACTGTTGTCTCATGTGCTGACCATACTGATATTGTCAAGTTCAACATATGCTTAAATGTTCAGGGTATTATGATATATATATCATATATATATTATATATCATAATGACATAATATATTGATATATATATAGCTGCATTTTGTATCACTGAAAAGGAAAATTAACTAAAAGACAAATTAGAATGATATCCGTAAAGGACAATAACTGAAAGTGTAACATTATGCACAGTCTATTTACAATAAAGACTGAATACTCTGTAGAAGTAGAAAGAAAAGAATACCAGTAGGAATTACAGAATCACAGAATGGCTGAGGTTGTAAGGGGTCTCTGAAGATCATCTACTCCAACCCCTCCGCTGAGCAGGATCACCTAAAGCACATTGCACAGGACAGCATCCAGGCAGGTTTTGAATATCTCCAGAGAAGAAGACTCCACAACATCTCTGGGCAACCTGTGCCAGTGCTCTGTCACCCTCACAGTAAAGAAGTGCCCTCTCGTATTCAGCTGGAACCTCCTGTGCTTCAGTTTGTTCAAATGATAACAGACATTTGTGGCAAGATGGCATTTGTGGAGTTGTTGCACTTGCTTGGCAAGCAGAAGAGTATCCCAAATAGGGCATCACAGGACAACAGAATCAAAATTCATAGTTGGAACATAATAGTAAGTGCCCAGAGAATTGTAATGGCTAGCTTCTGCTGTTCGAAGTTTCTACAAAGAGACCATAATTATATTTCTAAAGCTATGACAACCTACATGTGGGAATGTAGGAGGCCTTAACCCCATAGCTCATCAACATGTTAGTTTCTAATGTATGCAGAGACATTTAAAAGTATTGTATTTAATCATCATAATCATAGAATGGCTTGGGTTGGAAGGGACCTTACAGATCATTTTGTTCCAACATCCATGACATGGACAGGGATGTCACCTACTAGATCAAGTTACTAAAAGTCCCATCCAACCTGGCCTTGAACACTTCCAGGGATGGGGCATTCACAGCTTCTCTGGGCAACCTGGTCTTGTGCTTCACCACCCTCATAGTGAAGAATTTCCTCCTAACATCTAATCTAAATCTACTCTCTTTTAGTTTAAAGCCATTCCCCCTTCTCCTGTCATTGTCTGCCTGAACAAAAAGTTGCTCTTCATTTTTTTAAGCCCCCTTTAAGTATTGAAAAGCTGCAATGAGGTCTCCCCAAGTTTTCTCTTCTTCAGGCTGAACATCCTTAGCTCTCTTAGACTTTCTTCATAGGAAAGATGTTCCAGCCCTCTGATCAACTTTGTAGCCCTCCTCTAGACCCACTCTAGCAGATCAATATCCTTCTTGTGCTGGGGGCTTACATATGCTATTCAACATGCTTCATGTGTAGATTAGGTATCTTGGTTTTCCATAAAAATTCTGGAGCAATATTTACAAAAGAACATTTGTGCGTATATAAAAGTAATACATTAATAATAAGTAATAGTGCAGTAATAATACAACTAGTGTTTTTTGTTTGTTTGTTTGTTTGTTTGTTTGTTTTGTGAACATCCTGCCTGCTTTGTGTGGAAGCAAACAACAAAAATTTTTCATTTATAGTAAAGGAGAAAAAAAAATGAAAAAAAAAAAGTACTACACTTTAAGAGTGATACCAAATTTGAATAAGAAGTATATTTAGCTAGTGGGTTAAGGTGTCTTTGTTTACTTCCTAATATCTTTGCAAAACAAAGGCATCTGTGAATTAAGATTTTATATAATTCCACATTTTGTCAGAAAGACACAAAGATGTTATTACCAACACAATATATTAAATAATAGAAATTGTATGGAAAGAGAGCTGAGTCCCCCAAAGCTTTTTCCGTTGTTCTTTTTCTTTTCAAAAATAAAATAAAATAAAATAAAATAAAATAAAATAAAATAAAATAAAATAAAATAAAATAAAATAAAATAAAAATGAAGTAGAGAAAAATAAAAATGCATTCTTGGTGTTATTGTGTTTTAAAAAGGAGAAAATTTGTTTTTATGCAGATGCATTTTGCTAGATTTCATCCTTGAGTAGATTCTTAAAGGCTAGTTTTTTGTCAAAGAAATGATGGCTGAAACTGAACCGCTACAACTCAGGTAGACAACACTATAATAAAGTGAGTAACATTCCTCTAAAATATAAGGAGAACTGATTGTTGTATTTATTACCTTGAGACTAAATCCAGAAATGAAAGTGATTTTTTTTTTCTTAGTATTGTTTTGTTAAAAAAATAAAATGTGTAGGCAGTTCATTTATAGTGACTTCATCTCAAAATCCCTTGGGAATGAGAGCTGTGAATCAGCTGGCCTGTTATTTGATGCCAATATTCAGAAAATTACAAACTGAAAGCCACAGCCCTGTCTCAAGTGTTCAGATCCTCAACTCAAGGGGTAGAGAATAAAACTTTTTAGAAAGTGTTTCCCAACAGAATGACAGCTGTCACCACTAGTTTATGAAGATCTCACAGTCTCACTGGCACTCATGAATGACTAACTGGTTGAGACTTCTGATTTATAGACAGAGAAATAAAATTAATATAAGAATTTTGAAAACAGCACCCTTCCTCTACCAGAAAGATAACCTGAATAAGAAGACAGATCGTTTGGTTATATGAATGACAATTTTGAAGGTATTTTTGGCATATCTGTCCCAACTGTGAGCTAAATTTTAGTTTGAATAAGGACATAATCATAAGTTAATTATAATCAACATACTTCTCTTTTTAAGTAATGTCACCTGCATACATAATCTGCAATATAGTCCAAAAAGTTTTCCTTCAGCAAGTGAAATAACATATAGGTGTAATGTAACTCACGACTCTTAAAGCACAAAGAAACACCAGATTTTTACCAAGGTGGGCACAGGCTAACAGAACTTTACCCAGGTTCTAGCTCAAATTTTCCAGTGAATGTTGACATTTATGTTACCTCAGATGGGCTACTACTTGTATCCAATGAGCTAGTTTATGGCTAGATTGCTGGATTGGGGTAACTGCTAGAAGATAGGGAAACACAGATGCTCTGGTAGATACACTGTTGGCATGTGGGATTTTCCTAATAAAGTTTGGTGGCAATTGTAGCAGAAATGACAGCTCACAGATATTGCTGTGAGAAACAAAAATGTATAAAGTAAACTTAAGCTCCTGCTCATTGGAGATTCAAGGGTGGTACTATTAAGTTGCAAGTTAGTGGTGAAAGGACACCAGTGTTTGCTCTTGTTTTCCTCTTACAACACAAGACTGAAAATCAGAAATAGCTGATGGTAGTAATACTTAAGTCAAGCTTAAAAATCTCAAAATGCAGTGTAAGAATGGGGACCACAGTCTACAGCCCCTGTGTATTTTAGCCAAGTGAAAGATGAATAACTTGGCTTTTCAACTGACTGTCCCTAAAACACTCTCAGGATGTATTTTTGTCTGAAAACAGCAAAAAGAAACAAAGGAACTTAAGAATGTTGAAACTGACTACATCTTAAAGAGAGAGTTCATTGTTCATTTTGCAACTATATGTTTCAGTACTAAAAAGAAAGAAACTAGGATACAATTACATTGTTATTTTTCAGGGGTTATAATGAAGTTTCTAAACTATCAAAGAATGAACTGAATTGTATCTGAAAAAGAGGTAGTGAATCTACTGTATAAAACAAGTAAACACTTGATAAACTTTACTTTTAGCTGTCAAGATCAGATTTTTCTTTATCAATTTACTTAGAAATCCAAATAGTCAGAAGTTTTTAAAGGCTCACCAGATAGTTTACCTGGGTGATTTCTGAATCATCATATATCATGAGAAAAGGTAGCATTTTTCCCTGGCCTTCATTATTTATTTATTTTTTCTAGTTGAGTTTGAGCATTGCATAGAGTGGTAGACTTTTCAGTGTCTGTTCTTTTCACCTATACTCCAAACTCCTTTAAAATTAACAAAATTGCACTATGAGCTTTAAGTATACAGCACTGGAATAGGATATGAAAGGTTATTTTTTTTTGTCACTAATTACTGCTCTTTTGACAGTACTTTTTTTTTTTTACATTTTTTTTTTCTTTAATCTGGTATTAATTCCATCCCTAACCTTGCTCCTGAGATCGCTTATTGTGAGTGTAAAACAAGAACCCCTCTTCATCCTCTGCATTGTGATCTTTGAATTAAACCATTTGAATGGGCTGTGTGCTAGGTATGGTTCCACAGGGTTTATTAAAGGAAATTGTCTTAACAAATATGTCTGTTTCATTTGATTCTGAGGAATAATTGGTTAATGAGAGAATGATTATTTTGTTCAGACACGATTACTGAAGAAATGTTTAGTCCATATGTTGCTGAATAATAGGAAATTCTCCAGTGAAAGGGGACAATGATTAGAAGAAATAAGATAGCTGGAGAATATATTCCCCAAAGTGTTACACTAGTTTTTGTTAACAAGCCAACTCTAAGGATAGTGTTTCCCTCAATAGACATGGAAGTTCAAAATATCTAATCGGTTTAAAATGTTTGTTGAAAAAACACTAGGTAATTTTCTTTTTTTTTTCTTAGATCAAAGAAACACAACTCTCTCTGATAAATGATGTGACTATCACAGCTGCTTCTCTCCTTTAACGCAATGTTAATTGGTTATTGTTGCCTTAATGGACATATACTAATACAACTATATGTTAAGAATTATCCCATCCCCCTCTGCTGCTTATTACTTGCATCTTGCCATAGGAATTTATTGGTTTGGCACTGTGAAATATATAGTGTGCCTGCATGCATGCGTGCATGCACACACATACAGACATTCTAACTGGAGTGCATTGCAATGCTTATTGTTAATTAAGAATGCTTAAGTGTTTTCATTATCCAAGGTCATTTTCAGTTGCTTGTACATTTCTCTAAGTCTTACTTTAAAGCTCAGACTTGGTGTGCTTGCTTGCAAATATGAAGCTCTTTTTCTCCCCCCAGTAAAAATAGCTGCACACTCCAAGAAGTAATAAAATATATCTAAGAAAATATACAAATACACATACATACAAATGTATAGTTGTATATATATATGATATGTATATATTTATATATTTTACTGAAGACTTCAAAACTGACAAGTACTAAAGATCCATCTCAGGAAATCTGACGAAGCCTGTGAACATTCCTGCAGAATTGTATTGCAGGGATGAGAAGCAAGCAATGGCAAAAGGTGAGATCTGCAACACTGTTTAGGAAGCTAGAGATACAGATCTCCAAATTTTCAGAAATTTCAGGCTGGAATGTCTGATTTTCATTGCTTTAAGCTTGCGTTGAAATGTTCAAAGCTATTGAAGATGTCTCTGACAGTTAACTTTAAACATCTGCCAGATACCCTAAAATGCACCTTGGACCAAAGTCATTTGCCCAAGGTTATACCACAAATATGTGGCTTCTTTTCCAAAGCTGGGTAAATAACTATTTAATAAGAAAAATGCTATGCATTTTAAATATTTTTTTTCCTCTTTTCTTTATGTCCAGTTAACTCTTTTATCAGATCTGCTTATCAACAACGAATATCTAGAATTACACTTCATCACTTCTGCCAGAAAATTTCTTGTTTCATTTCCTGTGAGGAAAGTAGCCACTATTTGGCAGTTAAATCCCTACGTAGTTAGCTTTTGTATAGTCAAGAATAAGTGTCATAAATTAAACATCTGTCCAACACTGCTATTATATAATAACATTAATTGGAAGATGTCTTTAGATGACAAAGCAAAGTGTATCAGTTCTGATTTGTTCTTTTCCACTGAGCTGAGCTTGTGGTCATTGAAAAGTACTTACCTAGAAGACTGTCTCAGCATGAGCAATAATTCACTGAGTTCAGTAATATGAGATTTTCCATGCAGAAATGTATGAATTATAAAGGCCAACTGCCCACTGAAAAAAAATGTTAATGTATTGTCCAAAAACATACTTGTGTGGAGAAAGTTACCCTCTCCATTGGCAGGACTGGTATTTCAATCTACAAATAGTTTGCACAGAAGTGCTGTGCCAATTCAATTACTGTCTGATTAATGAAGTGTAGCAGGTTTATTTCAGGGGTCTAGCTAGCTATTAATTAGCATATTGGGGCCTATACTCTACTGTTTTGCCCTGATATGCTTTGAAAAATCCCAATGCAATTAAATAAACTCTAATATGCTTTAAATAGTTACTTGAGAAAACACATTCAGATTTTTTTGTTAACTCTTATGGGATTTTTAAACATATTCAAATTTATTTTAAAGCATCTGAAGTTCTTTTTAAACACTAGTCGTATGTTGGTTTGTGCTGTTCAGCAAAATAGCACTCCTCTCACCTTAACAGAAGACATCCTTTTCTCATCTGACATGAGAAGCTGGTGATGTTTGCTTGGGATCCCTTTTAGCAATTAATGAGAATGTTGATACCCCAAAAAATAGATTGAAGTGGTTTGCTTTTTTAGCTGTCTAACTAGCCTTTGCTGGATTTCTTCACATCTACAGTCACTGTGTTTTTGTTTTTGTTTTCATTTAATATTTGTTGTTGTTGTTGTTGTTGTTGTTGTTGTTGTTGTTTTCAAAGACAATAGTGGTAAAACAGCGTGGAAAACTGGAAAGCTTGTTAGAATAGTGTTTGAGGCCAGGCAATGAAGACCGGGAAACATCACATTGCATAAACTAGAAGTAACTGAACTCCTTCTGCCCTGGACTGTATCATACTGCGCTAGCAAATGCACTATATGTTCCTAGGGTCAGAGAGACTGTGTGAGAAGGCACATTTCAACACAAACAGTTCACAAGTGGGCTGTAGAGATGTTTTATTCAGAGCATTAACTATTTAGTATTTTTGCATTCTGGGAGAGAAAGGAGTGTGAGACAAGTTAATAGAACAATGGAATTATTGGTTAGAATAGCGATGTACTTTGTTTAAAGATTTTAGTAGCCCATCAATTTTAAAATCTTTCAAGGGTGTCCCATGAGTCAGAAGAGAATTGCTCAGTCCTGTATCCCATGTACTGCACAGTCCAGAGATACACTTTGTACTCTTGCTTTTACTACTCTTCCTACTCCCTTCTCTTTTGCCTCTTTCCCTTACTATAACATACTTCATCCAGATATCAGATAGCCCCCAAATTTTCATCTCTTGTTCTCCCTTGTCCTCTGCTTTAATACTTATAAAATTTAAATCCCTTACCTACTTATTTCATTTTATTTTTTCCCCTGAAAACATCAAGTTAAAATACATTTTGCTCAGGAGGTCTTCCTTAGTTTGCTTACACACCAGTATCATCTGTATGCTCTCTTGCCTTGTGTTTGCCCATGCCTGATTTAAATCCTACATTCATCGAGTCTTCTTTTTGCCTCTGGAGTATCCCATGGGACCTTCAGTCCCATTCTTCAATCACAACAAGTCCAGGTTATTAGTGTCCAAATTTCTATGTTCCATCAAACGTTCTGGGCATTTATAGTGTTACCTACACATAAATTTAACTACTTTTGTTCCCTTTGTCCCAGCAAAAATTGCTAAGAAGTCTTCTACAAGAGCAGGTTTGTATGAGGACCCTCTGTATTATATCTGTCATTATCCCCACCCTAGTTTCTAAAATATATTGTAAATTATCATTTTGTATGGATCCATATTTGTGTATGCTAATATAATGTTTTGTTTGGAACAGGTAGCTGACAGTTATTTCCTTCAGGTTCTAGTTCAATTAGAAGTTTGCATCAACCTGCACATTTGTGCCCTAATGTTGTCCCCCTCGTGTTTGCTGCTACAGTGGTTTGATTAGCCACAATTAAGAAAACTTTTAGAAAGAGTCTACTAAAAGGAAGGTGCCATTGCAGGCCCAGTGTACAGATCAGTGCATCTGAAAGGAAATCAAAGGGCAAGGTGAAACGAAGCCACCTCCCAGCTCCTCAGCCTGTCCCTGACAAAGCAGCATACTGAAACCCATGCCACAGAGCAGCACCACAGACCTTTCCAAGGGGCTTGCACCTCAGCAAGCACCTTATACATGTAATGCTACTCTTTACATGTTCTTTTTCTTGATATCCCTTTTTTATGTTTTGTATATTTTTACTTGCACATTGTGGGTATACATACAATCTTAACATTCACCTCACAAACCTTCTGTATGTTCTCATAACCAAAGGAAGCATTGATTCATCAAACAATTCAAGTACATGCTGAACTTCAGGCACATGTAGAGTGCTTTTGAATCGATAGAGTGATTCATGCGCTTCAATCCATGCACATGTTTCATTACCTGGCTGAACCATGGCTGAACGCCATTTACTTAACATTAAGCCTGTTTTATTTTATAAATAACATTATGAAATTCCTGTCTCTGTTATTTGCATACAAAATATAGTATATATATTTTGCATAACAGAAGCCAGCTACAATGTTATAATGATGTTTTAAATGGTTGTAAAGAGCTAAATAACCTGGATTTAGTGATGGTTTCTAAGGGCGATTATTAAACAAATGATTGATTGATGGATTGGTCTAACGGGGTAGCAGTGAGATGGTATGATAACCATGTTCCATTACAAATAGTGCTCTCACTCGCCTTTAGCTCTGTCTTTACCATATTCAAACACACACCCTTTTTATGAGGTGGACTTAGAACTATCTTTCCGTAGTTATTTGAAAAGGCACAATGAATGCATTGTGTGACTATTCATTGCAGCAAAGTTAGCACATAATAACTTACAATTTTATGGAACTGTCAGGATTAGCTATGTATCATCTATTTTTAATACAAATCATTGTGGTATGTGAGCAATAATAAATGTATTCAAATAAATCAAAAAGAAAAACAAATGAATGCTGAGTTGTTGTCAATCACTTGCAGATGAGCCTACCCTGGTGAGAAGGTATAATGGAGATATTTCTGAGGATGATTTATGGAGTCAACCAACATTATCTAGAAGAACTGATACCTTTCCAGAATATGGCTACACAGGTAGGTAAAGTTTATTTAGAACACCAAAGTGGCAGATCTGAGAATAAAATTTTGTTGATTTTTTTTTTTTTTTTTAATCTGATTTGTTCTTGTCATTTTGAGCTACAGGGCAAAATGTAAGAAAAAACTTGCATAAAAAAAAAAAATCAAAAATCAAAAGCAGAATAAGAAAGGAGTATAGCCATGTCTAATGTGTAACTTATAAGCACTGGAGAGCTTTGCACCTCCTATACATTAATGTATTGATTTACTGAGATGAAGAAAAAAGTCTTTTTTTTTTTTTTTCAGAAAAGAAAAAAAAAGTTTAAGCAGCTTCATAGGAAAGAATATTAAATGTAGGCTTTGCATTAGATTTATTGCATTTTCTTTATGGACTGTTTTTTTTTTTCTTTTTCTATTAGACAGTTACTGTCTTATGGTGTACCATAATCAGCTGTCTTAAGGTAATGAAATATAATTGTTCTAACCATTGTGATATAAGACACATCAAATATTATATGCAATGATATCTAGTCCTGCAAGGTTAAATGTTTGTTTTTTTGTTGGTGATGGTGTTTTAGTTTGGTTCGTTTGTTTTTTGGTTGTAGTTGCCTCTTTTTTTTTTTTTTTTTTTTTTTCTTGAATGTGCAGAAAGGTTTCTAGGACTAACAGCAAAGAAAGTATTTTTATTTCCAGTGAATCAGTCTGCATGACACCTCTTCTATGTGTTCTGATCTCAAAGCTAAGTAGGATCAGACTGGGTCAGTTCTTGGATCAGAGCTCTGGGGAAAACTCAAGTGCTATATACAGGAAACAACCTTAATGATCTAATTTTATTGAACATTATTTCAGTGAACTTGTGTGCCAGAATTGTGTCATGGGGCCACTCTGCTTTTAGAGGGGCTATCTAACAATGACATGTAAAGATTTTATGATCACTTAGGAATAAGTGCCAAGGATATAGATATCTATATAGATATATGTATGTATTTATGTATATTTTAAGTTAAGTGAGGCTAATCCAAAATTCCACCTCCAGGAGTTTAAAGTTGCCTTTTAGTTTCAGCTGGAAAAGCATTCTTCATTCCAAAACTGCTACTTAATCATGAGGACCACTCTTAAAAGAATGCTATACTTCATCTCAGAAAAGACTGCATTTCAGTGGTGCCATTTTCACTCATTTGCAGAGTTTGCTAAAGGCCATGATCCTGCAAACAGATGCGGTTAAGAGAACATATTGGGTCACTACACAAAACTGTACTGAAGTTCATAACAATCTGCACAAGCCTTATCTTTCACACATGTAGATCAGACTTCAGTACTGGAACCTCCATTTTTAAAGCACTTGGAGATAAAAATCACTATTTCAATGAATCTGCAATGTGCCCAGTGAGCACTGATAGTCAGCATAGGAGTGCGTGAAAATACTGTGCCAATTCTCTACTGAAATTGTACACTTCTGGTACATCTCTCCTGTGGAAGAGATCATCATCATTTGCACAAGAAAAAAAAAAAAAAAAAAAAAAAAAAAAAAAAAAAAAAAAAAAGCTTTCAATGGCAAACATCAAGTGAAGAGAGAAGTCTGGGAAATGGCCTATGCCCTGAGAAGCTGCCTACAATTTTTATTGCAACAGCTTAACATTCTTGGACAGGTGCAAGAAAAAATTAAAAAAAATGAAAAAATATTGAGCAGAGATGTTCCACCTTTTGGGTTGAATAAATTTTCTACCTTACCATGGCATACCATCCCATATACATAGTGACACAACCCATTTTATGAGAGAAAAAATGAAAATAAAGTAAAAATTAGTGTTAATAATTAAGGCGTTTTTACAGTTTCGTTTTCATTGACTAGAGCAGCAGAGTGCAACTAGAGACATTGAAAGAAAAACTCTTCACCTGTCCTTTGCTTAATTAAAATACATTAGATACATAGATTTATTTGAGGGTTTGATTTCAAATGAAGATGAATGCAATGTTTTATGGAAGGTGATGAAACATTATTTACTCAAATGAGCAATTCTGTTCCATCAATACTTGGGCTCATCTAGAAGAACATGCCCTGGTATTACTGAGTTATAACCAGTATTTTACCAATCCTGCCTATGATCTATCTATTCTAGCACTAATTCCACAAAACAGAATGAACAACAAAAAAAGAGTATCTGTCTATGAAGGGATATGGCACGGCAGCCTGGAGTTACCAAGGTCTGCATTGTGCTCTTTATTTCTGAATAGCAGTAAAGTGCTTTCTTGCCTTCTTCCATACAATGTGGATTTTGGGGTCATCTGCATTCAGAAAATCTCAGTCTTTAGTTCAAGCACTTCATGTGGGGCAGCTTTAGATATTGTTACCGATGACTGTCCATCCTGGTGCAATGCTAGAAAAGTAAACCAATTTTTCCTGAGGTTAAATTGACAGGAGCAAGAGTTGAATATCTGCCAGCCATCTTGCACTTTTTACTCCAGAGGGCCCTAAAATGGTGAAAAAATGGGCCCTAGCTTTTTTCAGACAGTGAAGGATGACGAGGTTTGTCACATAGTTATATCCTTCTGCACATTTGAAAGATTCTTTTTTTTTTTTTTTTGGAAAGAAGCTTTCCATGACTTAGATATTCATTGCCCAAGTTACAATTTATCCCATAGGACACACATATTATTTTATTTGCTCCACGGTCTGTATTGAAGTGCAGTTATTGCAACCCAGACAGGCTGCTTGCAGGAGTTCTATCAAAGGGTGACATATTTTGGCACATAGTATTCCTGTGAGGCACACAATTCCTACTTAATCCTTAACAGGTTTTTCTGCACTCCCTTGAGTAAATTTCAATTTTGCTCTTTAGGATGATGATCAACTTTTCATCCAACATCCCATACTGCTTCCTTTGAACTAATTAAGCTCTGGTGGCAGAAATGCTTATATAAAAGTTAACAAATCATTTGATTTCAATGACCATGGCAGTTTGTATAGATATATTAGAGGACAAATCTCATCACTTTGCCACAGTGGCAGGGACTATAAATAATATGTATGGAGGACAGAATGGGAGAAATGGGCCCACTCACAGGAAATACAGGAAAACAGTTTCTTTGCAGATTGTCCTATATCTCTCCTCCTGCCAGAGTTTTTATTAAGTCCTTCTAAAATCAGCTCCAATTGTTACCTATAGTGACATTGTTATCCCATAAGGTCTGTTAGTATACTGCCTTCTCTGCTTCTGTGTCTTCAGCCAGTTCCTTTAGAAAAATCTGAGTCTGATTCAGTTCTGAAGCAGTTCTGTCATTTTCCACAAAGATGCATAATAGAATTGTTGTTAATCATGAATATTTACAGATGACTGACAAATGGCTTAAGGAAACGACATTATCTTATAACTTGCTAAAAAGAGAACAAGAACACCAATGCTCTTTAGTGGCTAGGAGGGCTCAGCATTTCACTCCCATAGCACAAAGGGCCAAGTGAAAATTTTTTCTTGGCACTGATTAAGTTAGCAACTACCATGAGCTCTGGATCAGTCCACAGGTCCTTTTGATACTGCAAAGAGAAAAGGATTATTGCCTTTCCATGTTCTTTTTATTATTATTATTTATTTATTTATTTTAAGAAAGCAATAATTTATAGCTTGACAATCTTTGCCAAGATTCAGCCTAGAGAGAAATTTTTATAGCTGAGATATAAACCCCTGAAGTAAAAATGCAGACACAACTTTAAGTACAGTGTTGCAAATGCAGTGTTGTAATTTTATATGTTAATCTATCAATACACAGTATGTGCAAACATATGTTTATAGACAGAGAGACAAGCATGTATAAATGAGAGGATAAAAATCCCTATTTCTCATTTGGTGCTATGCAATTTCTATCAATTTAGAAATGTGTTATGATTTTATTTTAAGCTGACATACTGTAAATTGTGCTTATTTGAGATACTTACTTAACTCTTAGGGTTTATAAAACAGAAAAGGAAGATGTCTTTGGAAGTTCTCCAGTGACCTAAAATGAACTAATAAATAACAGAAAAGTGTTGTCCCTTTTCTGGAAACTTTGGACTACTTGCCATCTTTAAAACAACATCTTAGCATGCAGATAGTCTTTCGGTGATGAATATTTACTATAAAACCTGCTAAACACAGCAGAGGATGCTTCTTTAGGGGCAAGTTGTATATTATACTCATGCTACAAGAAAAATTACCAGATCTCTAGGTGAGGTATTTTAGAAATTTGGCAGATGGCTTTACTTTGTATTTGTGGCACAGAATCCTGTTCTAATTTTGTGTTTGATTGGAATATTCAACAGCTTCTGGTGCTACTAGGACTTGCTATCTGAAAGACAGAGTTTGCAAACTATAAATATGAACTTTGAAAATATACATCCTAGAGTTAGACCAGTAGATTGTGTTTGTAACGCTCACTTATTGGCTGACTGATTCATTTTGGCCCCAGACCAAAACAATGGGAAGAGCAGTGCCTCCTGCCAACTGGGAAGGCAGAGGGATATGGGAGTGGTGGTTAATATTGGGCCAGGCTTTTGGTTTTAGGTTCTGCCAACAACCAGGCTTCCCTGCAGACTTTCTCTCCAACCTCACTTTCATGCCCCTTGGCTATATCTCCTCAGCTGGCCTCTTTATTTAATTTCCCCAGCTGCTGTTTTTTTTTTTGTTTTGTTTTGTTTTGTTTTTTTCCCACTGGGGGACAATTCAACTGCAAGACAAGAGAGGAAGGTTATAGCTGTGTGGGTGTTTGTAGTCTCAAGCTTATTCCCAGCCTAGCTCTTGCCACCCCTGTCCTCACCATGACACCAAGGAGCTCAGTTTCTGGGGCAGCCATCTCTTCAGCTGCCCCCACTGTGTGAGTTCAGCTAAGAGGGATCTGAGCTAGTATGGAAGTGCAGGCAGGAGGTCACTCCGGCATTGCCTGGAGCAGACAGGAAGTTCCTAGTCAGTGCCGGCCAAGGTGAGGTCTGGGAAGCTTCTCATTGTCCTCTTTCAGGTGTTAGCTAGCAGCTTCTAACTGGGACTTACTAGACAAGGACATTTGCCTGGAGGTGGGAACCATTTTGCATACCCATAGCATGTGAGGGTACATCCCTGTTAACCACTGAGAGCTCAGAGCATTCTGTGATGTTATTGTCTTACATGGACAAGACTTCAGTCTTAATGTGTGCTGTAATGATGGACTTGTGGACGCAAGCATGCTTGCACATGCTCAATAGTGCATAAGACATCATGGCCTGTTTGTTTACCACCAACCCATCAAACTGAAGTCTCTGGGCAGTCATATAACGGAGGAATACCCTACCATCCTCACAACTGGATGTGTCAGGAGCCAGAAGGCTAACTTAATACTTCTGAACAGAAAGTAATTATTTACCCCCACTGACAATTTTAACTCCAGGAGAAATTTGATTTTGAAACATAGCTATATAAGGGGACTTAGTCCCTGTTGGTAAACCTGTTTTTCAAAGTTTTCTTCAAACTCTTCCCAGTCATTACACTTACTGTGTCTCCCAAAGTTTTCTCTGAAAGAATGCATATTCCAGGTGTAAAGGACAGGAATTTAGAGGACAAATAATAATAATAATAATAATAAAAACACTATAAAGTATACTTGACACCATACTATCGGATTTCTATCGTGCATTTGTAGGTGACACTGTAGAGAATTTTCTGCTTTCTGTGTCATGTGAAGAGTCTCTTAACTGCTTGGGATAGGCCAGAGTATTCTGAGTGGTATCACATTTGAATTCAGGTTTTGCAAGTCAGAGGTGGAGGAGAGTAGATAGCAGCCGTTCAGCTGGCTTTGTCAGAGTGGGTCTTCTTTAGAAAGGAGGATTTAGTACTTTTGTCATCCATTGTAATTATACTGTGCACAGTCTGTCCAGTCCCTCTGTAAAAAACTGCTTTTCCTAGAAATACTATTGAGAATCTCTGCTGTGGGCCAATTGCACTTTTTGGCAAGGGATCATCATATTTGGAATACTGGCAAAGACTGTCCTTCTGTATTGCAAATTCTGGCAATAACCAACCTTTTCTCCTTAAACCATCAGTTTATGTTGGCTCCATTTGTTTTAAATCCCTTGTTCTCAACAGGCCGTGTAATCAGAATGACAGGCTGCTCACAGCTTCCCTGGTGCTCAGCTGCATACAGGTCATGCCAGAGACTCCTTTTTGGAAGGATGGCTATGCTACCTATGAGCAGAGCATCTGAATCCTCTGAGAGGTGAAGAAAACACAGCAGTTTAATATTTAACACCAATAAGTGCTGAAGGAGTGGACATCTTCATATTCTTTGCACTGTTGTTTTTAAATTGAAGTCTCCCTGCTTTCTTTCAGAAGCTCAGCCAAATCTCCTCCACCATTATCAACATTATATCGTCAACAAATCTTTAAAGCTAAGGTCAGGTATTCACTGAGCAGTAACTTCTCTTAAAGAAAAATGAAACACTTGTTATCACCTGTCTTTTTGCAAACAATGCGATTGCTTTGGCTGATGCACCAAGCAGACACGTTATTATTTTATTAACTTTACAGTTCAAGAATTTGTGAAAAGGCACCCACAAATACCAAACCTAGGATTTTTGAAAAGATGCATTTTTTAAGAAAGCTAATTTACCTATTTGCACTACTAGCTTGAAAGTTTGGAATTCATCTCATGTGTCACTTGTCTTGATGATATAAATGAATTATCATAAACAAAAGTGCCATACATCATCATTAGCACGCAGGGGAAAGTTAGCTATTGGGTATTTATGATCAATTTGAGGAGAAGATATATAATTACTATCCATTATTATAATAAAATACTTAATAAATTTAAAATAAATTTAAAAAAAGACAGGAAAAATTAAATGTAATCTTAAAAAAAAAAAAAAAATTATTCTTCTTCCAACTATTTTGCTATTTAATATTCTTGATGTTTAAGGGCAGACAACTTCAATGTATTGAAGATTATAATTAAGCAGTATATTGAAGCAGTTTAAAATACACTGCAAGCAACATGCTTAAGTGGAAACTTTCTTTTTGTTGTTTTTATTGCTATTTAGACCATTTCTTTGCACAACATTTGATATCTGTTAGGGCTTTGTTTGGTTTTACTTATTTATTTTAACACATTTTACTGACATATACTTTACTTACTTCCCATGCATTTTTACTGATATTTTGTTTAATGTTCCTAATATCCCTAAGGTGAATGGGTGACTTGAAATCCCATCACTTCCCAGCCATTTTTATTTGAATATTTTCCTGCAATGTTTAAGCCAGAAAAGCTGTTTAAAGTCCACACACTTATTTTATTCAGTCTCCTTAACGCTACAGAAAACTAATGAACATTCTTATAAGGGAAATCTAAACTAATAATAATTGATTTCCGTCTTTGAAGCATTTAGATATTTTTGCTGTACATATTTCATTTTTAGACAGATGTGAGTTATCACCATGTATTTAAATGGAATTTTTGTGATATTTAAAATCCTAAATGACATGAAAATTTACTGTTTGTGCTTTATACAGTTCCACTATATTTAGTGGTTTGAACCCAGCCCAACATCCAAATGCTTCTTCATTTACAAACTACCTTGGTGCTGTACAGAGTATCCTGTACAGCTCTTGTCAGGTTGAACAGAGGAGATATTTGGATGTGTTTCTCTATAGAAGGGGAAGACGAGGCAAAATGTGATGAGGGCAGAGATGCATTTTTAGACCATTCACTGTGGTCTAACACTGCTGATTGTTTAACATAGAATTTTTCAGTGCTTTTTTTTTTTTTTTTTTTTTTTTTTGCTTCTTTGCTTCTTTGTTTCTTTCCTAAAACATACAAGTTGTCTACACTGTTCCAATAGAACTGTAAAAACTGATAGTCAAGTTTTGAATGCTGTATTGTTTCTTCTTAGCCCTATTCAAAGACCTGTATTTAATAATCTTTACAGTGAGGAAAACAATTTCACCAAGGTTTTATACATTTACTGTTTATCTTCCCTTAGACAGTCTTTCTCTCAAAATGCTGCAAATGTGTTTTATTTTTAAGCTGCTGGTATTAGTTACTTACACTACTTTCAGGCTACATCTACGCTAGTAAGATATCCAAGATATCCAGTACCAGGAAGCATATCCAAACCTTGGAATTCAATAATTTACGGTATTAAATTTCTTCAAGGACTACCAGTTTTGACTCAGGCCAACTAGCATTGTCCTAAGTTACTCTTATGTACAGTAGGGGACTTTGCATGGGCCACAAGTTATTCCAAATAAACAAATTGAATACTAGAATTGGATGCTAGAATAATTTCATAATATACCTCCATGTCATTTCATGCCAGTTGGTCTCAGTGCCAGAGGACAGTCTGGGGCTATCACCATAGATACAGTGCTGATGCTTTCTAATATTCACAATTCCTCAAAGGCTTCACAAAGAAACTAGCAAAGAATAAGAACATGCAAAGTATTGTTTTCTTTTGCTTTTTCTTTCTCTATATAATTTTTCTCCAAAATTAAATCACCTCCAACCTAAGGGTAAGATAGAATAAATCTGGGACTCTTAAAAGTTTGTTTTGTTTTGTTTTATATTATTATTTTATTTTATTTTTTATGGAAGAACAATAAACCTTAAAGATATGGTCTTGAAGAGGTAAAAATTGGAATTTTATACTATTGAAAATCAAGCATTCACATCTGTAGGCAAGTGTTATAGCTCTGGCCTTCTACTTTTGAAATGCTGTGGATGTTTTATATTTAAAGTGGTCGCATTTCTGTATACTCCTAAAGTATTTTACTTCATGGGTAATGGTGCTGGTGAGTGTCTGAGCACTGGTATGACTTCATTCTCCTCAATTAATATGCATAGGGATAGACTGATTAAAATAGATCCATTGGGAAAAAAAAATAGTACTCTAAACATTTACAAGGGAATTTTCTCTGATACCTATCAAAATGATTGAAATGTGTTGCAATATAAGAAATTTAAAATTTTGCTTTCTTTGGACAACCTGCATCTCTGCCAGTTTATGTAACTATATTCTACCTCCCTACACTCCCATCTGCACCATTCTTTAAAAATTCTTCCCCTAAACCATTGTGTAGGATTTATGTGTTCCATTAAACAGCTGCCAAGTTTCAATCCATAGGCGGCTGCACTTCAGTGGTGGATGAGAAGCTTCTTGTAAAGTTTGTAAAGCATTTTGGGCTCTTTGCAGATGGAAGAACTGACTAAATCAGTGATACGCAACTTGTGCTTCTAGAGCTGCACGTGGCTTTTTTTGGAAGGCACATATCTGGTAGGAGCTGTTTTGACTTCTTCCTGTAAGGGAACAGGCAGGGTGTTTAGCTGTTCCCTTCTATCTCTCCAAGCAGCCAGGAAAATTGGCTTAAACAGTTATTTCTCTGTGCTCATACACTCAGAAGGATTCTGTACATAGCATTTGATAATATATGTTTCAGAAGCATATATGTTCAAGGAAAGATATATGTGAGATACCACAAGGTAGAGATGTTTCTTCAAAATGATGATCACAATACTTTACTTGATCCTGGACTGAAGTAATTACGCTGACTGTAAAGCTGCAGGAAACTATGACATCATCAAAAGAGCATTAGGATTTCACTCAAAAGATGAAGTTAGATGAAATAAAGACTGAGATGCTTCCTCTGTTGCTACTGTTACAGACAGCCAGAACACAATGAATGTGAATGATGAATGAGCAATGCAACTAGTGCTTTTAACAGGAAAGCTATCTTCCTTACACCTCTGACCTATTCACTGAGTGGCTGGCAAGTGGCTCTAGTAAAGTCATCCTGTTCTTTTTTTCCAACCAAAAAATCTATTGTGTATGCAGTATTTCTAATGGATAGAAGAGATATGTCATTCATATCAATCGGTCTTCTGTATCTCTGTTTTATTCAGCTCCTGAGTATTATTCTGAAATGCACTCTGATATTCATCAAGTTTTCAAACACTCTGTAACTGCAACTGAAAGTGAAAAATAGCCTGGGAGTCGTTGCTTCTTTCCCCAATGACCTGGGAGGGGCTGATAGGCATAGCATAACTGTGGAACTAGGACAGAATTAGGAGATGTGCTTGGGAGTGGCGAGGAACTCACAGAATCAGAGTAAAAGTGTTTTATATTAGTGTAGAGGTACGCAAAAGTTAGTGCAGCTGTGGCATCTTTTATGTGTTTCCTTTTAATTGGCAAAAATACCCATAGGGAGATATGGTAAAGATGTTCCTTTCTGTTATAATTCTTAGGTTCTTTCTTCCATCACTGCATAAGCAAATTTAATAGCTCGTTATCATCATCAAGACTACTACTTCAGCTAAGCATATCACAGTGGTGCTTTTTAACTGACAGAATGATTGATGTATCATACGTTTAAAATTGTACAAAATGATCTTCCAAGTAATAACTTCATTTAATCTAACTAGCATAAACTGGCCAGGATAACTCTGAAAAATATACAAATACAGAACATCAATGCACCAAAGAAACAAACAAAGAAAACTTGAAATTCTAAGGAATGAGTCTAATGCTGCTGAACTCTCAATGAAATGCAATGGTAGCCCTGAAAATTGCAGCCTGTATGGCTAAGCATTTTAATGGAGCCATCTTTGCTGTTTTTATTCATTGGTATTGTAACAATGCCTAAGGAACAACTAGGAATATACACCATTGTTTCCAGGACTTAAATAGCTTGAAAAAGTCACTGCTTTGAAGAACACATAATCCAACAAGACAAGATTGAAAAAGAAAGACAAAAGAGGTATAATATACAATAAGAATGAACATCCCCATTTCTCAATTCTTCCCCTCTCTCTCTCTCTCTTTTTTTTCCCATAAAGTAGACTCATGCAGCTTTCTTTTTTCATTTGTTTTCATCTTACTCAGTCAACGAGTGGTGGGCTCAGCACATAATTTCAATAAAATGTCCTTCCAGGCAGAAAATCATCCATTAAAAATATTTTGACTATAGAAGAAAAAGAAATATTTGATCTTCTCATCAGCATAATGATAATACATCTCGTTTGTGGTGTGTAACTGTATATTATTTCCAGAAAGATCGTAGGCTGCTGTGCAAATGAGTATTTCTATTCTACAGGCACTATCTTGCATTTGGAAAAACAGAATTTCACTTCTGTTTGCTAAACTTATGAAAAGGTTTTTCATTACTTAAGCCTGAAAAAACATTTATGTGAGGTTTACAAAGTGAGTAAGCCTTGTGTGGGTCTCTCTGTACAAGGAGAGACATGTAATATAGACTGCAGGTAGAAGCAGAATAAAGGGAAGTAGAAACAGGCTCATTCACAATGATCACTTGCTAAAGATGTCATCAAAATAATAATTCAGGCAGTTCTATTTCATGTTCATAAAGTTTTGCATGGCTATTTAAAAATCAGCTCATAATAGATTGTTGCCATTACACTTGCAGAGCATTTTGAGCCATGGCCTTAATGATGAAGGAAAATATCTGACAAGATTTTCTATTCTGTTTGAGGATGGGTGTCTGTGTTGGGTAGGATGCATATAGTCATATACAAATGCCTGTTAGAACTGTTCTGATTTTTTCTGTCAAAATGATTTGTTATTGAAAAGTGCTATTTTTATAGACAGAAAAAAAAAATAAAAATAAAAGCTATACTCAGTTAGAAAGTTGTAACTTTTTTCTGCATACAAGGAGAACGTGGAATTAATTAGAATATAGAATCATAGAATGATTTGGGTTGCTAGTGACCTTAAAAACCATCTAGTTCCAACCCACCCACCATGGGTAGGGATACCTTCCACTACACCAGGTTGCCCAAAGTGCTATTCAGCCTGGCTTTGGACAATTCCAGGGAGGTTGCATTAGAACCTGTAAAAGTTAAAAAGTGTATGTAATGTCTTTCAGAATGTAGTGGGTTTACGTGTCAAGAATTTGGTAGCAGGCAGGCCATACAGGTAGTTTCTGTGAGAAGAATCCAGAAGCTGCCCCATGTTAGATAAGGCCCCCAGTTTTCTGGTCAGAGCCAAGCCAAAAAGCAATGAAGCAATGTTATTTGCACCCTTATGAGAGCAGAATTTAAAACAATAAAACTAAATAAATAAATAAATAAATAATAAAAATGAAATATAAGAATAATAATAATAAAAATAATAAAAGGTGCACAAGAGCAGCTGGAGAGTGAGGAGTGAGAAACAGCCCTGCAGACCCCAAGATCAGTGCAGCAGGAGGACAGGAGGTGCTCCAGGCAGGCAGCAGAAATTCCCCTGCAGCCTGTGGAGAGGCCCCTGGTGGAGCAGGCTGTCCCCCTGCAGGGAGCAGATCTCCATGCTGCAGCCCATGGAGAGCCCCCGCAGGAGCAGGCCCTGGGCCAGAGCTGCAGCCTGTGGAGAGTGACTATGAAGGAGCGGCGGAGACGGAATTCTATAGAGTGACCATAACCTCCATTCCCCCATTTTCACCCAGGAAGGAGCAGGTGGAAGAGGGCAGATGGGGGGAAGGGGTTTTTGGTTTCTTTTCTTTGTTTCTCACTTCTTTGGTTTGTTAGTAATACAGCCTTGAGCCTTTTGCATTGTATTTTCTCCCCCTTTCCTTTTAAGAACGGGGAGTGAGAGAGCAGTTGTGATGGAGCTCAGCTGCCCACCAATGAAAAACCACCACACAGAAAAATGTGATTTTAAAAAATTTTCATTCCTGGAAGAAGCAACTATTATTCACTGAGTACTGTATTTTTTATATGTATATAATCTTGATAGCAAGGTTGCAGTAAATCTGCAAGCTGTTTGTTTGGTTTTGTCTTGACTTCAGATCTGTTTGGTTGGTTGGTTGGTTGGTTTTATTGTTTTAGGTTTTGAATTTTTCCATTGTGACTTGTTCAGAAGAATAACTGTATTGGGTCAGGCCAAAGGTCTTACCTAGCTCAGTATTCTATCTCAAGCAATGGTCATAACTGATACACCATTAGTGTGCCAGCAGAAAAATTCCTGTTAAAACTGTTTGTTTGGGGTGAAAGAGGTCATGGTACACTGTATTTATTATTACTTAGTTGTTCTTCACTATTTTTTCCTGTTTTCCTAAATGTATATATATATATATATATATATATATATATATATATATATATATATATATATGTTGTCAAGTCAAATTATTATTCCTCTTTTATTAAAAGTTACATTTCTGTGAGGTGCCATGGCTGTGTTTTGTTGCATTTCTTTAGAAAAACACCAGAGAAAATAGTGAGAAGGCTGCTCAGTGCAGAAGCCACTAAGGGTTAGTTGGAACTCTGACTACATGAAAATTCCTCAACACCTTGACAGAAATTCTGAACTAAAATATTTCCTTTATTTATATCTCCGTTTTGGGGTGTTGGTATCTTTTTCTTTTTCTTTTTCTTTTTCTTTTTCTTTTTCTTTTTTTTTTTTTTTCTTTTTCTTCTTCTTTTACTTTTTTTTTTATTCTTTTTCATTTTCTTTTTTTCCTGTTCCTTTTTCTTCCTTTTTTTGTTTCTTTTGCTGATTCTTTTTCTGTTTATGTTTCTTTTATTTTTTTCCTTTTCCTTTTTTTTTTTTTTTCTATTAAGTTGATGTTATTTAGGGTTAAAATAACAGAACAGTTGGCTTTTCTACTGGAGTCAGGCTATTCCCTCTTAGATGTTTGTTGTTCAGTTCCAAAGGAATTAGAGAAAGCAAGTGGGAAGCTAGACTTAGTGAAAAATCTCTAATTGTGTCAGGATTTTTTTTTGAAATCTTTATTTTCAACCTTCTTTATATTTAACATACCATTGTTCGTTGTTCCTCTGTGTGAGGATACAAAAAGAAATGTCACAGTACTGTTAGCAGTCATTAGAGAAGCTGGAGTAAGTTTACTTGTCTGATATCTACAGCACAGATAATGAAAGTGAGGAGCACCAGAGGTCTCACTGAAGTTTATTGGATTTGTGTTAAATCTCCTTTTCCCTAATGAGGGCTTTCAAATAGTTTTCTTAATAATTTTTTACCGAATGATATGAAGGAGACTTACCGGAACTCTTATTTGATAATGACATTAAAAACAAAACAAACCAAAAAAAATCTTCCAGAAAAAAAAAAAATCATATATAAAGCACATTTAATTTGAAGGCATTTTTCCGTAGTCTTGTTAGTGGTTTCTCTTGGAGAAAGAATGAACACAGTCTAGATCCTTCAGCTGTGGATGGTCTATGTGATACTAAACAGACAAAGCATTCCATAAGGAACCTCTGATGAAATAGAACAGTTCTTTATATTTCTGAATTCCTGGAGAGAAGTTATTTATGACACATTTTTCTTTATTTGTTACGAACAAAGAATGACGACAAGAAGGTCAAACCCCATGTACTATATGAAACTCTGAGCCATTAGCATTTAAATAAATAAACAAATAAATAAATAAAAAAAATAAAAATAATAAATAAAAATTAAAAATTAAAAATAAATAAAAATAAAAATAAAAATAAAAATAAAAATAAAAATAAAAATAAAAATAAAAATAAAAATAAAAATAAAAATAAAAATAAAAAAAGGACCTGCTGCTTTAAAACTTCCTAAAATGAGGAACATTCATCTTAGTTCAGATCTGAGAAGATATTTTACACTAGGGATGCTGATGAGAAAATGAAAAATGCAGAACAAAATGTATTTAAAGATCTTTCCTTAACTTGAGATGTCTGATGTACTGTAAATAAAAGCTAGGTTGTTGTTGCTTTTTGTGAGTACCAGTTTCCCCCCCCCCCAAAGTATAAAGAAATGGTAGCTCCAGAGATCTGGAGGTTTGTTATTTTTTATCCACGTATCAGCTGGGCAGCTGAACTCCACCACAACCTCTCCCTCACTCCCCTCCTCAAAAGGAAAAAGGGGAGAAAATACGATGGAAAGGGCTCAAGGGTTAAGATAAGAACATGGAGATCACTCAACAATTATAGTAATGGCAAAACATGAGAGATTAATAAAAGTTATTACCAATTACTAACAAGGTACAGCAGCAGGAAATTAACAGAAAATAAAAACACCTTCCCCTTCCCAATTCACCTCCTTGTACACACCTCTGCTCCCAACCCCCTCCCCCGAGTGGTACAGGGGAATGAGAAATAGGGGCTGTGGTCAGTCCCAAAAGCTTCATCTCCGCCACTTCTTCACAGTCACTCTGCCCCTGCCCCACATGGGCTCCCACCCACGGGATGCCATCCTTCCTTAACTGAGCCTGCGAGGGCTGCCCACAGGCAGCAGCAATTCAAGAACTGCTCCCACATGGCTCTGTATGATGGGGTCCATCCCCCAGGAGCAAACTGCTCCAGCACAGTGTCCTGGTTTCATTTAGGACAGAGTTAATTTTCTTCCTAGTAGCTGGTAGAATGCTATGTTTTGGCTTAGGATGAGAAGAGTGCTGATAACATGCTGATGTTTTAATTGTTGCAGAGCAGTGCTTACACCAAGCCAAGGATGTTTCAGCTTCTTGCTCTGTCCTGCCAGTGGGCAGGCTGGGGTTGCAGCAGGAGCTGTGAGGGGACAGACCCAGGACAGGTGACCCAAACTGGCCAAAGGGGCATTCCATACCCTCTGATGTCATGCTAAACAATACATAGGGGTGGCTAGCTGGGGCTATGAGAGGAGGAGGGCTGGACTGCTCAGGGTTAGGCTGGGCATCAGTCAGCAGGTGGTGAGCAACTGCATTGTGCGTCAGTTGTTTCGTACACATTATTAGTAGTAGTACCATTATCATCATCATTGTTATTATTATTATTGTTATTATTTTTTTTTTCTGTCTTAATAAACTGTCTTTATCTCAACTCACAGGCTTCACTTTCCCATTTCTCTCCCCCATCCCAGAGGGGGAGGGGGGAGGGTGAGCGAACGTGTTTAGCTGCCGGCTGCGTTAAACCACAACACACCGGTCCCCCATGGGTGGCAGCTCCCCCCAAACCCCCTGCTCCTGCGTGGCCTCCTCTCCATGGGCTGCAGCTCTGGCCTGGGGCCTGCTCCTGCAGGGGCTCTCCATGGGCCGCAGCCTCCTCCAGGCCACATCCACCTGCTCCACCGGGGGCTCCTCCACCCATGGGGGGGCTGCAGCGTGGAGATCTGCTCCATGTGGGACCCATGGGCTGCAGGGGGACAGCCTGCTCCACCAGGGGCCTCTCCCTGCACAGGCCGAAGGGGAAATGCTGCTGCCTGCCTGGAGCCCCTCCTGCCCTCCTGCTGCACTGACCTTGGGGTCTGCAGGGCTGTTTCTCACTCCTCACTCTCCCAGCTGCTCTTGTGTACCAGTTTTTTATTTCTTTTATTAAATCTGCTCTCATAGAGGTGCAAACAACATTGCTTATTGGCTTGGCTCTGGACAGCAGCGGGTCCCTTTGTAGCTGGGTGAAACTAGCCCTTATCTAACATGGGTCCGCTTCTGGACTCTGCTCACAGAAGCCACCCTTGCAGCCCCCTGCTACCAAGACCTTGCCAGGTAAACCCCATGCAATCTATTTCAAAGCAGGGGCACCAGTTCAATTTTATTTTTAAGATTAATTCTTTGGACTAGATTTCCACCTTTAACCTGACTCCTGGGGAAGTAAGACTTACCAGTATCTTTTAAGCCTCTCTGAGTATGTATGCATCTGTCTCTTAATACTTTTTCTCTATGCTGGCCAATTTTAACTACATTTGACAGCTGGGTAGCAGTGAATTTCCTTTGTTTGTACCCTCAATGAGAAGGAGACTGAATTTCAAGATCAATCTTTATTAGACACAAAGAAGGCCGTGGTAGAGTGCACTACAGTACACTCCACACTAGGGAAAATCTAGTGAAAGCTTTCACCTAATAAAACCTTGAGCTCAAAACTTTAGATGTGGAGACTAACATTTATTAGCTGTGCTGCGTAAGTTGTTATAACACATTTATAATTATGGATTTCCCTAATTTTGATGAGTTTTAGTATTTCAAAATATTTCTCAGAACTATATGCCTAAATACTTATAAGACTCAAATGAACATGCTATTCATTGAATGTAATGGGAGATAAATGTTGTCTGTGCCTCTTAATGAAGAAATATTTCTTCCTTTTTATTAGTGATTCCATAATATTGAATCGAACTAGTACCTAAATGGGATAAAATCCATTGTGTCAAGATCATGCTTCTACATTCGTGAACTGCATGTCAGCAGCTCATAATTTTCTAAAATGTGTTCATTATTTGAAATCACACACCAGATCAATTTACTGAATAATGTGTGCTACTTAGGTTGGTCAAAAAAAGTGAGTTGTAAAAGGTTTGTATGAAAAATTTGGAGCTGTGCTGGCTGAAGTTGAATTTGTGGTCTTAATACCACAGCTGAAAACACTAAAAGATTGCCTCCATAGACTTTTCTTCCATGCTAGTTTAAAATAAGTTGTTTCCAAAAATATTCTCAGTAGTTAGTCCATTTATTACTGTATTAGGAAAATGAGATTGAAAAGGATTCTGAACTCCATCGGGTTGCTCCATAGTTCCGTTAACGATATCAGACTTTATCTTGAGGTTTTCTTCTGCTCTAGCACTAGCTTTTAAAATTCCAGTAATTCAGGTGGCTAATTCTATGTGTTCTTAATGAGGTAGGTAGTTAATTACCCATTTAATTCCTTTTAAAAATTCTCTTGTTTTCAGTGTTTCAGTGAAGAAGCTTCCTTGAAATAATTTTATCTTTTTGCATGTCCTGTGATTCTTTATTAGTGCTATATATTTGGTGCTGGACATTTGTGAAACTGGCATGCAGAAATTTGTGCATTACCATGCAGGGGTTTTAAAGATTTGCACTGACCCTCAAAAACTTGCATGATCCTATAACAACAAAGAAACTGTAAACCAGTGAAAGAGATTATCCAAAGACAAATTGCAAGTAATGCAGTAAATAACGTTGTTTTCAGTAGATTTTTAGTTTAACTTAAAAGATCTTCAAAGCATTTTCTTCTAGTGATGCCCTTTCTGTACTAGTTCATGGAAGCAGTCAAAAACTTTACTTCAAAAGATTTTCCTGAAACATATGAGCATCAAGTTGCTTGGAGTCTCTTGGGACAGATTTTAAAATTTTGAGTGAAAGCAAACAAAATTTGATCATCTCAACCTGGGCTAGTAAGTCTTGTACGTTCTATTATTAATGGAATGAAGTAAATGCTTCCAGAAAATAAGCTATCTGATGTGTCTTAGATTCTATTTTCAAAAGAGCTGAGTAACTTCTGGGAAGTGCCTGTTTCTCAGCACTACCTATAAGGATAGCTTGCGTAGACTTCTAAGTCTAAAGTTACAACTTCTAAAGTTACAACTTTACAACTTTATTGTTAGGTAAAATTGTTCCTATTGATCCCATACAAGCATTTTCAAGATTTTGCAATTATATTTATTCTGTCTCAGATCTCTGGCACTGTCAAGGGTGAAAGTAAAGTAACAGATTACTATTACCATTACTATTACTATTATTAACAACAACAAATAACAAATAATAATAATATGCAACCTGAAGAAAAAATGAAATAGTTATCCTAGTATTAGTCACAATCACTATTAAGGGTCATATTGCAGGACTTAATAAGACAATAAGCCAGTAGCCAGTGTTCTGCATAAATAATGAGCCAAATCAAAATCAGTCATGCATCTAATTGGGACATTTGTACTACACTGCTTGAAGCACAGAATACTTTTCCATGCTAGATATGTGCTCAGCAAAATTAATCAGATAATCAGCTCCCAGCCTCATCTCCATTTTCTAAAACTCTTTGTGACATTAGATATAGATAAGGTAGTATTTCAGCTGATGGTGGTCTTTGACAGGTTAAAAAATAAAAAGAAAGATATAGTTATGATATTCAAGACAATAAATATCCATAGAGGGGATTTTGTGTGTGTCTTACTTTATTATTCATCTTTAAAAAATCTTCAACCCTGGTGGTGGGAGGGGGTGGAATAGAGTGATTACCCAGGTTCTCCTTCTAGCTCTTCAGCTACAATGATGGTTAACAATTGCTATGCCTTTACTCATTTTTGTGCCTTGGTCTCTTCCTTTCTAAAATAAAAATAATGATAAAGCATTTCTTTCTGTATTACTTTGAGGTATGCTGACAGAACCACTTCATAAGACTGAGAGATTGTTTTCAAAATATAGTTTAGGCTGAGAGCACTTAGTGAATTATTAGAAAAGCCCGGTAAAGGCCTTCCAAGCTCAAAAACTGGTTGGTCAAAACTGTGTAAACAGTACCCAAAAATAAGTTAGGGTGAGTTAGGTTTAGGTAGATTAGATAGTCATTTACATCCCCCAAAGAAAACTAGCGGTAAATAAATTTATTTCACATATGGTATCTCACATGGCCAGAGGCCAAACTGAGCACCCAGATAGATTAATCTAACCCACCTATAATCACCTGAATTGGAAAGTGTCTCTTTTCCATGATGCTTTCTCTCATGGAGAAAAGGACAGGGAGAGGATGTGGACCCATCACAGAAATGAAAAACAGACACCCTAAAACATTTTGGGCTGTATTGCAGTTCATGTGACAAGGACATATTTGATGATTTGCAGAGAACCCTTTCTTTGTGCTGAGGTGACAGAAGAACATGGTCATGTGATGGGACATGAACAGGATTTCTGTGGTGGGCAAAAAAAACACTGTTGCTAATATGACAGTGTTTATCATAGTATTCATTTCTACATTTATCCCCCAAACAGAAGGGAATTAATTAAAAAAGAAAAAAAAATACTCAGGAAAGGAAAGTTTGTTGTGTCCAGAAGAAGAATATATGAATATATTAAACTGTATTTCAAGTCTCATTAAAGAAGAAAAAATACTAAAGATAACTGATTTCTGAATATTAAAGTGCATGGGTATGTATGTCTAAATTAGTCATTAGTTATGTCATTCTGTTTAGCCTGTTAGTGATGATATAGAAACAAAGAGGTCTGAATAAATATCAGTTTGCTGCAGTGCTAACAAGAACTCTTTTAGGGAGAACTTTCAGCTAAGTATCTCTTAGCCCGATTGAAATGAAAAAGTATGCAGTCTTTCAAAATGACTGTTTTGATACTTGAATATGTTAGAGAATTTTGTGGTTCTGTCTTTAAATTATACAAACTTTTAACAGGACAAGATCATGAGAGCCAGCCACATGACCTTTCCTGGGATAGGCTTAGTGCTTACACTAGCTCTAGCTTTCAGGGAAGATCTAATAATTCCCTGTGTATATGCATTCAGCTCCAGAAGAGGTATAAACACATCTTGGTATGGGCCACCACCAAGCTTTTTATGGTTAAGGTCAAGATGAATATAAGAAGCTGTAGCCTAAACCTTAATTCACACTGCTGTTGACTGAAACTTCTTCTGAGGATTTAAAATACTTTGATTAACTTTCTCAAGTTTGCTATTTTTCATGCCTGTCTCACTCCTTAGTAGAATAGATAAATCTCTACAATAGAAAACTGACACATTACAAGAGAGTATTCTTGCTGTGTTTCTGATTTGGCTGGCATGACTATAACTCAGTCATGTTTAAATGCTAGCTTGTAAGTCCTTTAAAGTAGTGGCTTGGGGAATACAGGCTGTCCACAAAATCATTATATGCAGCTAAAAGCAATTATACAGTTAAAGCTGAGGCCGGCTTAGGGACAGAAGCAGAATACTGCTCAAAGCACATGAGTTACTCAATATTCTTGTCCAAGGGCCAGTATAGGCTGAAGACCACCTGATTTTAAAGTAATGTTTTGGCCAAACTCCCTACATTTTGGATGCTTACCAGAACCAAAGCTTTACATATCTCATTTTCATCCAGCTCACTTATGATCTGCCTGTGAAGTGACAGAATTTAAAAGAGAAATAGCAAAAATATGCAACTGCAACTAACAACTGCAAAACTACCTTTGCATTAAATTAGAAACTTCAAAATTAGGTGATAATTTCCCACCAAGGTTTTGGGCTTGTTTTTGATCAGCTACGTCATTGAACTTCACATGTTTCGAATGTAAGAGGTCAATACTGGGTAGCCAGTAACAGTTTTCCTTTTGTAGGTAGGAAACAATTTGATTTGTTGGTATAAAACCATCAGAGAAACTTTCTGTGTTTGGTAACAATAATCTGAAAAATCTTAGACAGTTGACATAAAATTTACAGACCAAGAAGGAATGTGAATTCAGCTACCTTTCCTTACAAAAGAATAACTTGTTTAAGTATAGTGAATTCATGAGGGCCATGTCTGATTAATTTAGCCCTTATTTTGTATATCCAGGCTGATGAGAGTATCCTGTCTATAAGAAATTCACTAGTTGCTCAGAATTAATAGAATGAATCTTTCAGAAGAGTGGCAAATAATAATGTTAAATCTTGTTTATCTTTGTTGCCAAAATTTATTTTGGAGACATCAAAAAAAGTCTCAGAAGCAACTGACTCAAATCAGAGAAAAAAAATGTTGATACTCTAGTGATCAGGCATTACTCTTCTTGGGTTTGACTACGAACTACCACAAAGTTTAGAGAAGTGGTTTTTCACTGACTTCATTGTTTCTCCAAGTTGCTCTTTGAAATACATAAGATCAGAATTTAAAAGAATTCAAAGTCCTGTCAGTACTAACTGTATCCCTCAAAAATAAGTACTAAAACATCCCAAACATAATGAAGTACACAAGTATACCAGATAACTGTTGTAGAATATATTTTTTTTCAAGGGAAGAACACTTGTTTTTTTTGTTTGTTTGTTTTTCTGATGCTATTACCACATTTATGCCAGAAACAAGAAAGTTTCTGTTGCTGAATTAAATCTTTAAATGCTTCAGTCTGAATTTCAAGTACTTATTGAAGATCCTACTGTCATACAAAGTGGATATAGGATTCTTACTTTCTCACAACCCAGCCATAACTGTTATATCCAGATATCTGTTTTTATACTGCTATTTTTGTCCTAAGCTTTACTAATGATAGATTCACCTACCATTGACAATAACCATTTTGTTGTGTTTTGTTTTATTTTGCTTTGTTTTTACAAGTTCTGCAATAATCTTTACATTAATCAAACACAATTGACACTTTAAGGGGTTAAAAAATTAATAACCAATAGCACCTGAAGCCTTGTCAGTTCTGCTGTTTGCTACTAACCTATGCATATTCCCCAAGAGTTTACACAGTATTGGAGCCAAGAACTGGTCATGACTAATGAGCAAAAGGAATGCAGGGTAATGATGAAAGTATGTTGATTGGCATAATAAATATGCACCATTTAATGGTATATTCACCATTTGTCTTTGTTTTGAAATTCTTATATGCAAAACAGATTATTTTGGTGGCAATATATTGTTAAGAGCTGGGGGTGGGGGTTGTTGTTTTGCTTTTGGATATTTTTTTTTCCCTGTGGCTTAGGGATGGAATGGGGAAACGTGCAAAAGTGTTTGAATGCAAATTGTTTTGGAGGATTGTAGTTGCTTGTGTCTTTTGGACACATGGAGAGGTCTGACACTCCAACAGAAGTCCTTTGACACACACACACACACACACAAAAAAAAAAAAAAAAAAAAAAAAAAGAGAGAGAGAGAAAAGTTAGAGGTAAGGTGAGAGAGAGAAGTCTTTCATTAGTGATGACATGAGAAAATGTTCATTACCCGAGAAGGGGAGATAAAAGGCTCAGAGCAGCAGTCTCATACCTCGATCCTCTCTGTCTGAGGACAGAAGATTTCAAGATCTGGAAGAAAAGTTTGCAATGCTTTCAAAATAACATTACGGAAGAAAGAGGATTTTCGATGCATAAACAAAGAGAAAGGCATAGGTCTATATTGTCCAGGAAGGAGCAGAAAAAAATGCACAGCTCCTAGTTTTCAAAATGCACAGCTCCTAGTTTTCAATCTCATATGTGTATTAAAAAGAAATGTTAACCATATTACAGTCCCTACAAAACAGCTTAAGAATCATGCATCTTTTATTTTGACAATTTTATTTTTGAGCTTATTCTTTTAGATTTAGGATGACTGAGGATTTGACAAAGGATTTGTAAAGTTCCCATGGACTCTTTCTGGACAACTCTGTATTACTTTGCAAATTCTTTCATCACTGGGTCATATCTGTGAATCTTATGGCAACACAGCTTTGACTTATGTTGTCACTTCTGATTCACACCCTAAAACTGCTCATAGAAAGTCCATTCTCTTGTCATTTGGTCCAATATTTTTCATGCTTACGTTTTATTACTGTCAGAACAAGAGGAGAGGAAGTAATTAAATAAAACTAAACTATGTGCTAACAAAATTTTAATAAGTTTTGCTTTTGAAAAGGGAAAAAAAAAAAATTCAGTTTGACAAAGTAATATATATTTGCTTCACAAAAACATTCTTACCTTTGATCATCAATGTGTAAGTGAAAAAATATGCTGCACAGTTACACTTTTCTTCACTTTGGAGGTCAGAGAGGGTAGGAAAACTGCTTTTTCATTTAATTGCATATAAACATGTCCCCAGCCACTGCTTAAGCCAAATTGTACACAGAATGTTAAACTACTGTATGTGAAGTTAGATGCAAATTAATATTTCATGAAAATCCTGCATTAACCCCTTGATCCTGACCTTCAGGTTTAATGGAGAACTGGAACAAAGATGTAGACCAAAGGCTGCAGTGCTACAGTCACAACAAAGAACACTACTTCTAGAGATCATCCCTTTCCTCTCTGTTCAAAATATCCAACAACTTTTACACAGCTCTAGATATTTCATGTTGGCTCCACTATTCTTTCTGGCCCCACACAAATCCATTCAGAAGAGGAAAGTGCTTTTAATTTATCTGTTTCATTTGAATATTTACCTTGCATCTTAAAGAAGTATAAATTTCAGAAAGGGCAGAAGTATAGAAAATGGGGTTACACCAAGCTGGTGGCCAGTCACTAGTGGAGTTCCACAGGGCCCCATTTTAGGCTCAGTTCTCTTCAATGTTTTCATAAATGACTTGAGTATAGGACTTGAAGCTATATTAAGTTTGTGGATGACAATAAATTGGGAGGCACTGTTGACTACAGCAGTGGTATAGAGGCCTTGCAGAGAGATCTTGATAAATTGGAGGGCTGGATATTAACGAACAATATGAAAAATTTAACAAGAGCAAGTGCTAGATTCTGCACATGGGAAGAGGAAACCCTGGCTGTATGTACAGACTGGGGGACAAGAGGCTGGAGAGCAGCCCTGCAGAAAGGGATCCTGTGGTTCTGTTTGATGGCAAGTTGAATATCAGTCAACAGTTTGCCCTGGCAATCAAAAGGGCCAATAGTATTCTGGGGTGCATCCAGCAGTGCTGTGCTTGATGCACACAAGAAGTTGAGGGAAGTAATTGTGCTGCTCTACTCTGCACAGGTGTGGCCTTATCTTGAGTACTGTATGCAGTTTTGGGTGCCTCAATTTAAAAAAGACTAAAACTAATAGACAGTGTCCAAAGGAGGGCTATGAAGAAGATCAAGACATGATGAGCAGCTGAGGTCACTTGGTTTGTTCAGCCTGGAGAAGAGAAGACTGAGGGGAGACCTCATGGCGGCCTGCAGCTTCCTCATGAGGGGAGTGGAGGGGCAGGCGCTGAGCTCTGCTCTCTGGGGACAGCGACAGGACCCGAGGGGATGGCATGGAGCTGGGACAGGGGAGGGTCAGGCGTTTGGGTGTTAGGGAATGTAGTGGGTTTACGTGGCAAAGTTTTGGTAGCAGGCGGGCCATAGGGGTGGTTTCTGTGAGAAGGATCGAGAAGCTGCTCCATGTTTGGTAAGGGCCCCACTCCTGACCAGAGCCGAGCCAGTAAGTGATGTTGTTTTGCGCCTCTGTGAGAGCATATTTAAGACAGGGAAAAAAACGCTGCGCCACACAGCAGCTGGGAGAGTGAGAGGAGTGAGGAACAGCCTTGCAAGCGCCAAGGTCAGTGCAGAAGGAGGGGGAGAGGTGCTCCAGGCGCCGGAGCAGAAGTCCCCTGCGGCCTGTGGTGAGGACCATGGTGAAGCAGGATGTCCCCCTGCAGCCCATGGAGTACCACGGTGGAGCAGGGTTCCACGCTGCAGCCCGTGGAGGAGACCACGGTGGAGCAGGTGGCCCTGCACCGACGGAGGCTGCCACCTGTGGAAGACCCCTGCCAGAGCAGATTCCAGGCCAGACCTGCAGCCCGTGGAGAGGAGCCCACGCAGGAGCAGGTGACCTGGCAGGAGCTGCTGCCCGTGGGGGAGCCAGGTTGGAGCAGCTTTCTCCTGAGGGTTGGACCCCATGGTACGGACCCATATCTGGAGCAGTTCTGGAAGAGCTGCTGCCTGTGGGAAGCCCACACTGGATCAGTTCATCAAGGACTGCATCCCATGGGAAGGACCCCACAGCACAGGGGACGAGAGTGACCGAGAAGGAGCGGCAGAGAAGAAGTGCTGTAGACTGATCATAACCCCCATTCCCCATTCCCCTGCACCGCTCAGGGGGAGGAGGTGGAAGAGGGTGGATGGGTGAGAAGGTGCCTTTGGTTTCTTTCCTTTGTTTCTCATTTCTCTAGCGTGTCAGTAATAAGCAATAAATCATACTATCTCCCTATGCAGAATCTGTTTTGCCTGTTACAATAATTACTGCGTGATCTCGTCCTTATCTCAACCTTTGAGCCCTTTTCATCATATTTTCTCCCCATTCCTCTTTGAGGAGGGGGAGTGAGAGAGCGACTGTGGTGGTGCTCGGCTGCCCACTCGAGCGGAACCTCAACAGGGAAGTGTTCTGTACCCAGAGGGTGGCCAGGCACTGGCACAGGCTCCCCAGGGCAGTGGTCACGGTAGGAAGCCTGATGGATTTCAAAAAGTGTTTGGACAATTCTCTCAGACATATGGTCAATTTTTGGGTGGTCCTGTGTGAGCCAGGAGTTGGACTTCTTGTGGAGCTGGATTCTTGTGGGTCCCCTCCACCTCAGGGTATTCAGTGATTCTATGAAAATTATTTTCTGGCTTGCATATCTCTCTGCTAAGCTTTGGCAAGTACTTGTCAAAAGTCTGAAGATATGGACAGATATATTTGTTGGTCTTGTTCGGGGCATCCTGGTGCATCACCTTTCCTTATGATGCTACAGTATCAACTACTGCTCATTGGTATTCCAGTGAGCAAGTAATTTTGCTGAATATACATATATGAATGTATTTTCTGTATATATATATATATGTATGTATGTATTTTGCTTGGACTCATCTGTTACAGTTTGCTCTTCTCAGAGACATATTTCACTGACAGAGCAACAACCCTAACAACCCTTTCAGTAAAGAAGTTCTTCCTAATATCCAACCCAAACCTTCCCTGGCCCAACTTTATCCCATTCCCCTTCGTCCTGTTGCCAGGCACGTGGGAGAAATCCCCACTCACTACAGCCTCCTTTAAGGTACCTGTAGGGTGTGATAAGGTCGCCCCTGAGCCTCCTCTTTTCCAGAACTGAACAATCCCAGCTCCATCCACTGGCTTAATTGTCATGGTTGTATTTAGGACAATCCTGCAACTGATCAGGAACAGTAGCTATGGTATGGGCCAGTCAGATCATGCAGATGGCAATCACTGCACCTGAAATTTTCATTGCTGGAGATCAAGTTTAGCAGTAGGAAGAACCTTTTCAAGAGGAGATGATGGATATTGTTGATTCCCATTTCTCAAAACCCAAAAGCCAGAGAAGAACAAAATCAGTTTGTGGCAATTTCATTGCTTGCCCCAAGATCCTTAAAGAGCATATCTTGTTTACCACTGTATACCTCTAAAACTTATTCTCTCCACTGGAGATTTTCTTACTATTTTATATATTATCTGATGCCTGGGTCTCCAGAGAGGTTAAAAAGAGGAAAACAGAGAAATGCCCGCATTTCACCCAGCACTTGGCATTCATAAAGTTAAAAATAAATAAATAAATAAATAATAAAAATAAAAATAATAAAAATAAAAATCTGACTATACATCCTTTCCATCTGCCTGTTGTTGTTAGGGCTCCTTAATTTACTAAAACCAGCAGATAGGTACCAAAATTATAACTGTATTGTAAATCTACCACTAGAAGGACTCAAACACCTGAGCTTTCAAAATAAATCAATTAATCACTAGCCCCCATGTGGGTACAGAAATACTCTGGAGTGGAGGAAATATGGATTGATGCTGTGTTGTCTGTCTCAGTCTGTTGGGAATAAGTAGCTCCAAGAACCGCAATTTTCCTCATCAATATCATAAGCATTATTTCTGAAGCCTCATGATGGCAACACAGTTAAACATTAACTATGTCTCTGCTAAATATTATAGTATACTCATAAAATCAGAATGTCTGGCCATGGCTGTGACAGACACTGAAACAGAAACCGTTCAGGTGGTTAGTACTGCTAGGGGACAGCAAGCTACAATACAGAGCTCAGAGGGAGGTTCCCAGTGTTGATGCAGAAATCTTCCCCTATTATATTTTAGTAGGAAAAGCATCATTTCACAAATCTTCCTTGCTTTGAATAATTTGAACTACTCTATTCTTAATATAAATAATAAAACAGGTATAGGACTTGCTTATACTTTCATTCCTCACAGTAGCGCATGTTTCAATTAAAAGTAAAATTATTACACTTTCATTTGTGCAATTTTTTGATAGAATAGTACATTTATATGTTAATTTTGCTAAGATCAACTTTATTTATCTACAGGAAGCTATTCCAAGATTGTTGTACATTTTCTTCGCTTCTGAAATGTTATCACATTTAATTGCCTGATCTTATTTGGGTTGCAATCATAGTCATTAATTAGCAGGAAGGTGAGGGACAGCATCATATCTAACTATCTGTTATGGCTGCTTTAATGAGGAAAATACCTGCCATCATTTTAAAGGCATCCTGTATACTTCACAAATACAGCTTGCTGTAGCATTCTCATTTAGGCTGTGAACATCAAAGGAAATTGATGTCAGGTGTGAACAGAAGCTGTTGAATATATCTGTTGAGGAAGCTGAGTGGTGTGTCTGGATGGGAGAGATGAAGGGCAGCTTAAAACATTAACAAAACTACAGGTAATTAGTGTAAACTTTCAAGGGTAAGGTATGCTTGAGGAATAAAAAATGTTGTTTATAGCTATTCCCTGTAGTGCCACTATTGCTAAGGGTCTGTCAATGTTTTCATTTATAAAGCTCTATTTTTATAGTATTGTGCACTAGTAATAAAAAATGTGCTTGGGGCTAGAAGTTGACAATTTTAAGGAAAAATAAATTGTTTTTGTTGTTTTGATGCTTCTTTAAAATTATATGAGAGTATGGATATCAGAAGTTTATCTGTTCTGACTGGTTGTTTTCCTTTGTATAATTCAGCTGTTGGTTTAAAATCAAATTAATGAAATTTGGCAAGCAATTAGTTCTTAGTATGGACTAATCAGTGTTGGAATTCTTGGAAAAGGAAATAAATAAACCAATATTATTTAGTGTTCCACTAGCAAAATTATACCTTACAAACAGAACTGTGAAAAATTTAATGCATCTGTAGAATATGTTGAATTAATATTTTCATTTCAAGTGAAATCGTACAGAATATTACTTAAAAATAATGAATTTTAAGAAGTGTTGAAATGCAAATTAATGTGGTCAGTTACACAGATAACATAAGTTTAGTGTGCACTATCAGGCTTGTCAATTGGCTCATAATGATGTTGTCATATCTTGTCTCAATAATTCTTCATAAATAGAATATAGGAGGAACCTTGTTAAGCTATTGACATCCTCAGGTTCCTGCATGCTTAAAAGAAACACAACCTAATTTCCTGGAAGAAAAAAGTGTACCTTTTAACTCTTGCTATGCAATTATCATTGAATTTTTTTAATAATGTTTGCATGTTTGTGAAACAGATCCTTTTAAGTAAGAGTTTAAGAGCCAAATATGCTACAGTTCATAAGGATGCATGTATGGAATAGTAATTACTGTCCCTACTAGGTTTTTTCACCTTCCAAGAGATCTGATCACTTTGTATAATACATTCATGGTATTTCACTCAGATGAGGAAAGTGAAGACAATTAAACACTGAGCTCAAATGTATCTCAGCAGAGCAATACCCCCATAGGACTGGAAATCAAGTCTCTTGAACCTCATCCGAATGCTTTACTTGTTGTATGAATGTGTTTCTACTATCTATGTGCTGAAATACTGGAAAATACTGGCTGAACTTTTTTTTCTCTTCCTCTCTCTATAGGGAGAACCTTGATATATGCTCCAAAATTGAACCCTTTAAGTTTTGTCAAATACAGCTTTCTATTAAATCCTTAAAATCAATGTTAATACATATTTAAATGGTGGGATATGTCTTTGGATAAAATATCTATATGTGGGGTGTGTGTATATATGTATGGTGTGTTCCCTACTCAGAGATCATAATTTCAGGCTCAGTGCATCAGCACACTGCTTATAATGGAAGTAATATGATCATCAGAAATCTGATGCAGCAGTTTTTAGTAAAAGATGATTTTTAATGAAAGTGTGTCCATTTCTAATGATGCCCTGATTAACATTGTGGCCAGAGATTAAGTTTTATGATGATTGCTATAGTTACTGTGGACTCCTTCAGGAATATTTTCATGCTACTCAACCAGTTGCATGACTTTCAATTGTGAATCCACGTACATAAGCCCAAAAGACCATGGTCATATAACCTAACCACCCAAAAAACATAGGGTAGGAAATATCTCAAATATGATTATTTGTTGTTGGAAACAGAGCATCTTTTAAAAACTCAATTTTCACTGTGTAATTTCCCGACTCTTCAGGAAAAGAAGTGAAATTGTCCTTGTCGTACTGTATCTCATGCGAGCTTGGAAGCCCAGGGTTGGTCTAAGATCCTTTGCTCTAACTGGAGGTTAGACTGCCTCTGTCAGGGAAACTGAGTGGGACTTGCTAACTGGATACAGGTATTAAGTTTTTTATAAAGCTAGTCTATGAATCAAAACTTCTGATCTTCAGCATGTATGTATTTTTCTGTTTTGTTACTACTCCTTTCCGTTCCACTCCCCCACACTCTAGGCTGATCACCTACTGCTCTTATATGAAATGACTGAATTCTGCCCTTAGATTCCTAACTGCAATTGAATTCTAGTATAAGAAGCAGAGTGAAAATTTGGCAGAAAAGATCTCATATATTCACACTTTCTTTTTATGAGCATGAAGCTATGTTTGGGTGCAATAAACACCTGTCATCTTAAATAGTAAAGAATGTACTGCATTCTGCATGTTTCTTTTTTTAATTATAAAAGTGCTTTAATTTCTAGTTAAATGCAAAGCCACATTGAAGGAACTAACATTTCAGAAGAGATAGTAAGGAGAACTGCAAATAAATCAAAATAAATGAAGTAAAAATATTCTATTTTATGCAAAAAAAAAAAAAAAGACACAAGACTGCTGTTGTAATTCAGATGACCTTGAAAGAGATATGACACAGACATTTTGTTGAATAATGATGTGCCTAATATTGATATAGGAATGACAAAAACTATTTTAGACTGTTTCCCATGACGGACAGGTAGTGATATCCTGTGAAAAGCTTGAGCAGAACTCTTTCACTATTTCAATAGCAATCTTTTTTTTTTCTCTCTGAAGTTGAACAATAGATGAGACCTCCTAATGGCTTTCCATGTGTTCATCACAGCTACCTGCGTGAATTTGCAGTAATTAAGCAATCTGAAATGCTGACTGACCCAGAGAGAAAGCTACTCTATACCAGTGGTGTCCTTGAAATGTCTTCATCATCAAGTAGTCTCTTCTCTTCATCTCAGTGAAAGCTAATGTCAGCACTACTGTGTAGCAACCCTTCCTGTAGAATAGCTATTGAAGTCTTATAAGGATGTTTATATATATGAAATATATAAAGAAGAATAAGAGAAAAATCCCACCAGTAAAGCAGTGTGGGCAGGGAAATGGCCCGGTGAAAATGTTTCTGATATCAGGAGGTAGGGAAAGGGAACTTGGTGAGGATTAAAAATGGCTTTTTTTTTAAGGTCAAAAATATAATTAGCATTTCAAAGGATGTGAAGATGCACTACCTTGGGGACCACAATGGCCAAACTTGTGCCATTTAATGTCAACAGCCATTGGAGTTGTGATAAAATTAATAGAGCCTTGTGTGATTGATAATATACATCATCTGCCATGCTAGTACAAAAATCCCACAGGTTTAGCAGCAAGGAACAATGTTTAGATCACTTCTGAATGAAGGCTGTTTGAAAGATGTACTTATGGGCTTTAATTAACTTATGAAATGTGTGACAATGTTCCACACTACTGAAAAGTAAAAGTGTCTTGTTTAATTATTAACTATGTGAGGTGAGTTTAGTGTATATCTTCAGTAACAGGACATTGTGGATGCTGATGTGCAAGAGTAATATTAAAGGCAGATTTTTCTCTAGTGTTTTCAATGGTAGAAAAATCTCTAGCTTATCTTTGTTAAAGAAAGGGGTTGCATCGTTTATAGTGAGAGATTAAACAATGACTTAAGCACTGAAAGAAAATGAGATGTTCTATAAATAACATACACTTTAACTTAGACTCAGTTTATTTTTCACTTATTGGTGGGCTGCACACATTTTTCTAACCTGTTCTGGAGGGGGAAAAAAAAGTTTTGCACAATATGTCTTAGAGAATCATACGGGTAAATTTTTAAGAACTGACAATGTGAACTTGCAGCCCAGAAAGCGAGCTGTATCCTGGGCTGCATGAAAAGGAGTGTGACCAGCAGGTCAAGGGAGGTGATTCTCCCCCACTGCTCTGCTCTCATGAGACCCCACAGGATGTGCTGTGTTCAGCTCTGGGGTCCCCAGCACAAGAAAGAAAAGGAAGTACTATTACAAGTCCAGACAAGGGCCACAAAGGTGATCAGAGGCCTGGAGCACCTCTCCTACAAGGACATGCTGAGAAGGTTGAGGTTGTTCCACCTGGAGAAGAGAATGCTTAGGGGAGACTTTATATCAGCCTTCCAGTACCTAAAGAGAACTGACATGAAAGCTGGGGAGGGACTCTTTGTCAGGGAGTGTAGGAATAGGATAAGTGGTATTAGTTTTAAAGGGGTGACCTTATCGTTATCGCACTCTACAGGTACATTAAAGGAGGCTGTAGCGAGGTGGGGATTGATCTATTCTCCCATGTGCCTGGTGACAGGATGAGGGAGAATGGGCTAAAGTTGTGCCGAGGAGGTTTATGTTGGAAAGACTTCTTTACTGAAAGGGTTGTTAGGTATTGGAATGGGCTGCCCAGGGAAGTGGTTGAGCCTCCATCCCTGGGTGTCTTTAAAAGACGTTTAGATGTAGAGCTCAGTGATATGGTTTAGTGGAGGACTGGTTAGTGTTAGGTCAGAGGTTGGACTCAGTGATCTTGGAGGTCTCTTCTAACCTAGACGATTCTGTGAACTAAAACAGGGTAGATTTAGGTTCCAACCCATTCTGTGCTCCATCTGGACATGGAGATGTTGGCTGTAACTCTTAGTGACCCTCTAGTCAATTCCCTATGGAGTGGTCCATCCATTAAATCCATGTCTCTACAAATATAGAGACAAGAATATCATGGGGGATAGTGTGAAAGCCCATCTAGATGATGGCTATTGCTCTTCCTCTTTACGCAATCCTGTAACCCCATCATAGAAAGCCACTGTATGTGCATTTTTATGATCCCCAGTGCTTAGAGATGGATAAAATTTAACACATTCTGATATTTTGTCTCTACATGGAGGAGTACTAAATTGTAACTAGCTACCACTTCATTACTGCAGCACTGGTTTAGCAAAAATTTCTGCCATATACCTTAACATATTCCTCAACATTTGTAATAAAACAAGTCTAACCAATCTGTCAGGAGCAGAGCTAGTAGATGGAAATCACAAGGGGAATCATGAGGTGATTAACCAAAAATTGAATGAAAAGTGTATTCAAAATTTAAATGTGAGCAAGAAGAGGTATCCATCAAGATCTCAAAGCTCTGAGTATAGCAGTCACCTAATGCATTGAACGAAGTGCTCAATAACTATCAATGGCCGTAGTGATGTTTAACTACTTGCCAGTTTCACTGGGAAAAATACATACCAGTGTAAACAAAACAGTTATTCTTTCCCCAGATATAATTTCTCTTCCACTGTCTCTGCCCTTTAAAAAAAAAAAAGTGCAAATTCGTATGAGAAGTTTTTGAAGTCCAGTTATTTGCCCTGAAATCAATAGCTCAAGGTAGGAGGTCACTGTGCTAGAGTGGGTAAATCTTTATCACTTGAGCTTTTAGCAGTAGCACATAGTACCTTTCATCTTGTTTCTTGATACGTTGCACAGTCAGGGAAGGCATAAGAGAAACAGGCACAGGTGCATAAGACTAATAAAGGTGACAAAACCTGAGACATGGTTTACTTCATATGATGTAAATTTAGCTTAGCTAAGATGAAATAGCTAATCAGATAAAATACTTTTAAGAAACATGTTAATTCAAAAACTTAAAGTGATAGGGGAAAGTTTCCCAAATAGTCTAATACTGTAATATCTTAATGGGACTACTTGTATCCCAGATGATAAATACATGTACATAGTAATTCCTGTCAAGACATTTACCCTCAGGAAAGCTGATGGGCAGAATTATTCTTTGAATACAACTCCCTTCTGATGGCTAACTACTGGCAAAAAGGAGTGGTCTTAGAAACTGGGTAACATGGACAGCATCATTAAAATAGTGTTTTACTGTGTTTTAACATTAGCTATATTTTTATCATTATTGTTTGTACTTCAGTGGACCACTAGATATAATAAAAGAATATGCCATGAAAATATTCTCTGGCAATGGATAGTTCGTAGTTCTTTGGGAAGTGTCTAACATACCTGTAGCCTAAGGGTTACATAAACAAATGAATTTGAAAACATTGTAAGCTGTAGCAACATATAGAGAGTTCTAGGAAAAAGCTAGCTTGCATTTCTGTACATCCTGCTTCTTGTCTGTATGGCCTACCAGTATTCCCCACACAGCCATAAGAATTTATTCTGCTCTTTACTTTTGGTTTCTGTCTCTCATTTTGGGACAAATCTCTGTGGTTACAGGTTAAGAACTTCTTATCAAATGCACTCTAATAAACTAGGGGAACAATTAATCTGAGGTACAGGTTACTTGTGTAAAATGAATTAATTTTCCTTTCATAAAACAGTAAAACTGTAAGCTAGGACATGATAAGGCTACATAGATCAGGAGAATATACATATCTAGTAGCACTCATAACCATAACAAGGAACCCAAGTATATAGTTCATATGGCTGTTATAGGTAAAGCATATAAGAATGTCTATAAATAAAATTGTCTTGAATTTCCCACAGAACTTTATTTTAAGCTGGTATGACTATGCCATTGACTTGCTTTAACATACACCATTTGGGATGAAAAAACTCTTCAAAGGCAGATGTCTTACCTCACCCTGCAATATTTTTCCACTTTCAGCTATAATGATTTGGTGACCAGATTATTTACAATATGTTTGCTAAGAAAGTCTAGTACTTCCAAGCGTTCAGGCAGATGCTTGAAATTCAACTGAGAGGAAAAAGAATGGAGGGAGAGAAAAGGGTCAGACTTGTGCATACTTGTGGTATAGTTTTCTGAAGACTGTGCTTGTGCTTAGCAGCCCTTATTCCCTCACAGTTCTTAGCAGCTGAGGGACTATGCTTGCACCATCCATAGAACTAAGTGTACTGCAGTACAAGACTGCAGCTCAGGCTGGGATTTCACCATCAAATTTCCTTCCAAACAAACAGGATTTTCTGCAATGATGCACACCAATGCATGCCAGAATAAACAACAGGAAAGCTATGGACTTTACTTTCATTGTTAGCAGCTGTTTTTTGTTGTTGTTTTTTGTTGTAGTGAAGGATCTACAAGGGAGTCTGTGAAGAAGCAGTGTCTGAATAGCAGCAAATCTTGACTGCACCATGCTGAAAGAGTCCAACTGTCCCAAATCTCTTACTGAAATGACTTAGTTCTAGAAATATGAATGTTTAAATGCTTGACTTCAAGCAAGTATAGTTATGTTTTGTTGTTGTAAAAAGATTTCTGGCAAGATATTTCCTTAACAGAACACACAGCTTCACTAAGGAAAAAAAAAATAGGAAGGATTTTTGCCTTTATTTCAAATTCATTTCAACATACAGGTCATACAAATGAGGTTACAGCAGATGTGAAATAACAGTTTGTGTTCTGTCTATTTATTAGGTTGGTTCTTCAGACATCTTTATATTCATAGAATAATAGAGTGGTTTGGGTTGGGAGGAACCCTAAAGACCTTCTAATTTCAACCCCCCTGCCATGGGTAGGGACACCTCCCACTAGACCAGGTTGCTCGAAGACCAATCCAACCTGGCCTTAAACACTTCCAGGGATGAGGTATCCACAACTATTCTGGGCAACCTCCCCCAGTACCTCACCATCCTCATAGAAAAGAATTTCTTCCAAATACCTAACCTAAATATTCCATTTTAGTTTAAAGCTGTTTCTCATTATCCTATCCCTGCACTCCATGACAAAGAGTCCATCTTCAGCTTTCCTGTAGGCCCCCTTTAGGAACTGGAAGGCTGCTGTAAGTTCTCCCCAGTCTTCTTGTCTCCAGGCTGAACAACCTCAACTTTCTTAGCCTGTCTTCATAGGAGAGGTTCTCCAGACACCTGATCATCTTTGTGGCCCTCCTCTGGACTTGTCATTCTTCTTCCTATTGTTATTCAGTAGAAATCAAACACACTAACAAACAGACAAAGTCCAGTACACAAAAACATTGGGTATTCAGTCTGTAACCAACATACAACTGAAACAGGAATAATGATTATTGTAAAACCCCACTAAGTTATTGGATGACCTGTTTCATCCTTTCTGATTACATTAACTTCTCCTAGGATGTTTTATTTTGATACTAAATATCAGCATATTTCAAGCTCTGAAAGAATGCATGTATTTATTTCTTATCTCAAATTCATTTAAAAGCAAATAAAATACAACGCTGATCCTACTCAGTAGCTTGGTTGTTGTTGTTTAGGATAGACACCATGCCTAATGATCACAGAAAAAGCTAGTGAAGATAGTGAAAGACCTTAGAGAAGACCTTGAGCTAGAAGACCTAGACCTTAGAGAAGAAATCAGAAATCAGATATGACAAAAAAAAAGTGTGCAAGATTTCAGTACTTGAACCATAAGTTCTATACTTATTGCTATAATAAAATAGAACCATGGAATGGCCAAGGTTGGAAAGGACCTCTGAAGATAAACCCACCTGCTCAAGCAGGATCACCTGGAGCACGTTGCACAGCATGGCATCCAGGTGGGGTTTGAATGTCTCCAGAAAGGAGACTCCACAGCCTCTCTGGACAGCCTGTGCCAGTGCTCTGTCACCCTCACAATAAAGTGTCCTCTCATATTCAGCTGGAACTTCCTGTGCTTCAGTTTGTGCCCATTGCCTCTCATTCTGTCACTGGGCATAACTGAAAAGAGACTGGTTCTATCCTCTTGATGCACTCCCCTCAGGTATTTATACACGTTGATGAGTTGTCCCTCTAGTCTTTTTTCCAGGCTAATCAGGCCCAGTTCTCTCAGCATGTTTTTGTACAACAGGTGCTCTGGTCTTCTAATCATCTTGGTAGCCCTCCTCTGGACTTGCTCTAGTAGTTCTATGTCTCTCTTGTATTGGAGAGCCCCGAACTGGCCACAATACTCCAGGTGTGGACTATGGTGTATACTACCTATACATTTGCTTATTATCATGAATCCAGAACAGAAATGAATGCACTCCTTCACTTCTCTCCTTTGCTTTCTACGTGGGGACTTTTTACTGTGTATCACAATTCTTTAGCCTTCTATAACCTTTCTATAACCTCACTTCACTGAGTTCAAGCAATGAACCTGAGATCTCACAAAAGTAAGTATATCAATCCAAGTTACTGTTGTTTCTGTAACTTCCAAGTCCTGAAGCTGGGCAGAAGTATTTAGATAATGCCTTTGCTAGGGCACTATGGGTACTATGGTACTACGCAAAATTTCCAGTCTTTAACTTCCTTGCTTTTCCTTCCTCTTGTATTGCATTGAGCAACACTTCAGTAATATTTTTTGTTTACTACTGTAATTTTAAAACCCTCAAAATACTAGCTTTAGCAAAGTTAAAGCTATAGTTTGAATACATTACTAAAACCAGAGCAAGATCATAAACAATACTTGGAAATTAACCCTGACCTGACTTTACACTTACTCGTGAATCATAAGAAAGTTACTTGATTTTGTTTGTTTGTTTTTGATTATGGAATATTTATTGAAGATTCTTTGATTGCTCATTTATAAGTCTTTTCGCACTTTTGCTATCTGTGACAAATTAGAGATGAACTTGTCTTTCTGGGCTTAGATAAGGTAGACCACATGAGATTTCTTCTCCATCCCTTATTTGCCAAATCTGTCATAGCTAAATGGATGTCATTTTTAGATGTTTTCTCAGCTATATTTCTGTTCAGTCTTTTCATCTGGCTGGAGAAAACAGTGCATATTTAAGGATGAAGAGAAAAAATCATAATACTCTAGTATGAGCAGAAGCCTCTTTATTCTACTGGGAACTGACATATATATATTATACTTGTTCCATGTATATGCTGATTTTCTTAGAAGACTTGTATGTGCTTCTTTTTCAATTCAAAATTTTTCTTGAAGCATTTTGCCAGTAGACTGTGATTCAAAAGAGCTTTTTAAACATCTGCTTACCTGTGTGCAAGCATTTTCCCCCAAAGCAATGGGGGAATTCATATGCTAAACAAGAGATGTGTGCAGAGGTTAATTGTTGCACTAAGGACTACATTGAGAGAGAGAGAAGTCTGGAGAGATGCAAAAATTCTGTGAGCCAGTGCAGTCATTACATGGGAGCCACCTTAAAATCTGATCTTGTGTGATCTCAACATCTTTATCTTTTAGAACAGGATACACACTTTGGAGAGAATTAGTGCAAGGACATAATGGGGGTATATAGAAACAACCTATATATGTGTATGTTATACTATATATACACTATATATATGTATACTATATAATATAGTGTGTATATACATATACTATATATATAGTATAACTTTCAAGACAATTTAAAAAAATAGTAAAATAAGTTTATATTGGTTACTGACATAGGTTCCTATTTTCCATCCAGACCATATTCCTGAATACAATATTGTAAGTTACCATTTACAATCACTACTGTAAGTGTCAAGGATTTTTATTTTTTTTTTTTTCCACATCACTCCTGTGAAGTGTGTGTGTAACTTTGGCATAGCTTAAGTTCTATACTGCTATATAAATAACTTCTCATCAATTTTGCACATAACTTTTGATTGATTACATGACAGCAAATTAAAGCAGGTACATTTTTAATGTATTGGTTTTGTTACATCATCAATGGGAGTCATTGCTCCAGATAAGAATTGGCACTTACTTGACATTGAATAGCATTTCATAACATTTCTCTACACCCAAAATAAACCTCTGTCTTCATCAAAAAGAATAAAACTCTCAGTGAAAGCGTTTAAAGAAGAAAGTCCTTTCCTGGAATTTTTGTATTATGAAAAATAACTTGTATGTCTTTTTTGGCTCACTTGTCCTTACCTGTGTATATTTTCCCCTGTTTTTTCAGGTAATGCCATCCTTCTACTCAGCAAATGACAATAACTTCAGCACTCTATAACCTACTTTTGAAATAATCATCTTTGTTTTAAACATTCAGAATATGTAAAGTAGATTCTTACACAGAAATGAGGAAATGGAATGCATGCAAAGCACAAGAGACTTTACTCACAAAAATATTTTGGATCCAGCATCCTAATATTTTTTGCCATTTGAGATTCCAGAACAATCACAATTTAAATGTTGCTGTACAGAACACTCTGGCTTGTACAGTCTTTAAGTAATCACCATGCAAATATTATTGTGGTTCCTACTTATGTTGTCAGGTTTGGGGAAAGGACGGCCTGACACACATTTCATTTTTTCTTATCCAGCAGGTACACATTTATTGGCTGGGCTTGTTGCTGCTTCTTGCAAGTCTTGAAACAATTTGCAAATGCACATTTCAACATGCCTCTGTTGAATTCAAATGTTTGAATACTGAGTAGCTAAGATGATAGAAAGTAATTCCATTAAGATTCCTGATAAGAAAAAGGGCTTCAGTGAGATGATTTTGAACCTGTAAGTATATTGAAAGTGCATCAGACTTTACCTTACATAGCCATCACGTATTTGCCAGAGCTTGGTGTGGAGTATAAATAAAGATTGTCATTATCTGTTCATTTCTTTATAGCTAATCAGACTGGGGGGGGGGGGCGGGGGGAAAGGATTCTGATTCTGTTATATTCAGATACTTTTCCTCTTAATTTCTCACTTGTGAGGAACAAATACATGAAAAGACACTGTTTAAAGATATGGACAGATATTGGAAAAAAAGCCATTGACCTGTTAACACTTTAACAGTGTTCTCTGTAGGAAAGTAAATAGTTCAAAAAGTATATTTTTTCTGATGAATTTCATAACTTTTTTTTTCCCACATCACAAATGGTCAAATAAAAAAAAAAAAACCTGCAATCCCAATAATTTTCTCTTTATTTAAAATCATTCTCATATTTCAGTAGAAACATGTGATTCATTGAATGTACTGATGACTTTAATTTTTCATAGTTTTTCTTATAAAGCAATGGGTCTGCTGGTATGTAGTGTAGCATGAACATTCAGTGATCAAAAACAGTGTGAGTTTCATGGGAAAGGAAAAGAAAGGAAGGAAAGGGAAAGTCACATATTCCTGTTACCGTTTAGTTTTTTAATTATATAATTTCAAGATCAGTTTTGACAGGTATATGGCATTTAAACTTAGAATTTGAATTTGTTTTGTTTTGTTCCTGTGCTAGTTATCCAAGGACAGTTCAATATCTGAAAACTGGTGAAATTCATCAACCAAATTATTCCATATAAAGAATTGTTTTAGCTGTGGAAAGTCTCAAGTACAGAAAGATAACTGACATTAAGTCCTGTATAATAACTCTCTTAATATCAAGATGAAGATTCCTGACACTTCAATGGCAGTTGGATCAGGCCCAAGAATACTTACACAAAATGAAACCATTATGGTGCAGCTATAATTAATATGTATTCATATATAAATTAACAAAAAAGAAATAAGCTTTTGAAATAGATTTCATGCTATTTATCTATCTGTCTACCTTTTTAAATACTATCTATCCTTTGTGCTATTTCATTGGTTAATGTTAGGGAAATATCTGTCTTTGAGTAAGCATGAAGTTGGAAAAAATAAAAAATAAAAAAAACACATTCCTACTTGTTTATGTTTTCAAGAGCTTTATTACTGTTTATAGAAAAACATCAGATTCTGAGCCAACAGTTAAGGATGCAAAACACACTCACAAAATACTCACAGAAAGATGTATGCACACATGTATGTGCACAGACACACATATGCAACCCTACAGAGCAAACAGAAAATAAAGGTAGTTGTGAAATCCACAAATTCACCTGCATAGACTGTTTATATATTTCTGAGCTTGTCTGTAATCCTGATAATTAGCCTCCTGGTATTGGTTCTGCTGAAGTGCCTGCAGTGCATTAGAAATGTCAGAATGAATCATGGTAGGAAACACTATAGAAGATCTACAATGTGTATGGGGGGAGGAGGAATATTAAAAAGCAACAACCTCTCCCACCTCATTCCCTGATTATTTGAGGAAAGAAAAAAAAAAAAAAGAAGGGGGGAAGAAAAAATACAGCTTGATAATTACAGATGAAAAGCAAAGAATAAAAGAAACAAGAATGTGGTAGGAAGTAGAAATAATAATAAAAAAAAATGCTGATAATCTTTTTTTTTTTTTAATAAAGCAGAAAAAGAAACCTTGCCCAGGTTGAAATAAAATATTAATACACTAAATGCTTATTTATTTTTTTTCTACTGGTCATGTTTAGCTAGGCAGAATTTTAAAAATTCTGCTGGCATGTTTGTTGGGAATAAAAAAGCCTGTAGGTCAAGTCTTTCTGAGAGAATGCCAAATGTCTTTGTGTCCAGTTATTTATGGTTTCAGATAATTGTACAGAAAATATCAAATTTGCATAGTGTGATTATTGCTGATTATTTATCTAGCAGTCAAAATGTTTCAGTGGTTCCTAGGATGACAGATTGACAAGTACTTAAAACTCATTCATTTTATGAAATTTGCATGTAATTAGGCAATAATGAAGGGGATGTTTGTGGACAGCGGATTATACTACAATATGCTGGAAGTGATTCAAATGCTTGACAAAGTGTTAACATTATCTTCAGTTTCAACTAAGTCTTGAATATTTGGCTCTAAAAATCACTGGAAAAAATGAAATAGGTTATGGAAAGTTACTAAATGTATTGCTAGAATGAAGTATATATATTTTTTTGCTCCTCTCTTTGTCTTTTCCTATTTATTTATGCATTGTTGATGAATTGTACTTTAGATATTTAACTCATATCACATTCAGTGCAGCTCATCTGTAATAGTTTTGCTGCCACTGTTGTGGTCATTATCACAGTGAAATCCTATGAAGAATGGCTTTCTTTGGTTTCTTGGCATCCATGTGGGATCTGAATTTTAAAGCTCCTGCTTTGAGATTCATACAAAAGAATGTGATTTTGAAGAACTGATTTATCACGCAAGATATACTTTGTTTCTTAACCAGTTGTTTCTGTACAAATAGAATATTTGAGTGTATGGTACATACTTTAAATGGAGGTAACCTTCAACAGTACTTTATGATAGCTGACAAATGCAAATGACTCCAACTTATACAATGGTATAAAATTAGTTCAAATATACTGGCATTCACATTCAATTTAATACAATGTTGATTCTTGTTTAAATTACATCAGCAGGTTTTACATGACTGAACATGTATGTGTCAAATGTATGTATAGACACATGTATGTGTCTATAAGTGAATCCAGGGTCAGTGCTCAACTTTTTAAAATGTACCTCTGTGCAGGGCTTGTGTAATGAAACATATTTTATACCTTACTGTTTTGAAACATTTCTCTCTCATTTGTGTAGTACATTCTCTACCTTAATTAATTAAACTCTGAAAGTAATGACAAAGGTAACATAACTTTTGTAGAATGAAGTAGGCAACTGCATATGAGACATACAAAGTAAGCATACTGACTGGGGAGCTGCTTAGGCTTGCCAGTTGAACAGATCTGTGTTTTAAAACTCATCTGTGCTGTTTTGGGGAATACAAGATCAATACCTGTGTTACAAGGTGATACACGCTGCTAGTAAAAGGACAGATAATCCAGAAACGTGTCTGAAGCCAGTGCTCTTTTCACCAAATAATTTGATGGCAGTACTGCCCCTGGTCCTTTTTGCTTGGGTTGGTACTTAGATACCACTCAGGAGTCTAAACATGTCAGATTATTGTTTTCCTTCTGAACTTATGGATTCACTGATTTACTTTTACAAAAGTAAAGTTAGTTCATTTTTCTTTGAATAGCTTAATTCTACAAAATAAAAATAAAATTTTAAACTCTCTTTTCTGCTGGTTAAGTCACTCACATGAGTTGAAGAGACATTTGCAGTTCCCACCTACGTGAATATTCCAGCTACTGATCAGTAGTAGTATATAGTATCAAGAAGATGATTCAGGAATTGGAGCATCTGTCCTATAAGGAAAGACTAAGCAAGCTGTTCCTGTTTAGCCTAGGGAAGAGGAGATTGAGAGGGGATCTTATCAGCCTTTACAAGTACCTGAGGGGACAATGTAAAGTAAAAGAAACTCTTCTCAGTGTTTGCCAGTGATAGAACAAGGGGTAATGGGTATAAACAGAACCACAGGAGGTTTCATCGCCATGTGAGGAAGAACTACTTTACAGTTCAGCTGACAGAGCACTTCAACAGGCTGTCCACAGAGGTTGTGGAGTCTCCTTCTCCAGAGATATTCAAAACCCGACTAGATATGATCCTGTGTAATATGCTCTAGGCGACCCTGCTTGAGCAGGGGTTGGGCTAGATGATCTTAAGAGGTCCCTTCCAAAAGAGGTCCCTTCCAACCTCGGCAATTCTGTGATCATTCTTTTTTTAGCCCAATTAATGCTTAAATATCCTTTAAATAGGTGTGACAGAGTACTGCAGAATATTTCATAATTTCCTAATGAGGGGACATCTCTGAGAGGCACAAGAACAGATGAAGAACTGAGCTCATGAAGAAGAACTGAAGGAGCATCAGGTGCTCTGACTGAGTGTCCTTGCCCTGATCTGCAGAGGCAGCTAGCAGCTCTAATTTTTTGTAGCTTTCTCTGTCTAGACTCCGCTCCAACATGCCTGTTTTGACAATACTAAGCATCACATTTGAAATAAGCACAAATACCTGAAGCCTAATCAAAGCCCAGAATAAGGTACCTACCTGCATCTTCAGTGCTGCTCAGACAGAAATAACGCGGTTTTTAGCATGTTCTTGGACTGACCTAATGAAAGCATGGACATCTGAAAATTTCAGGACCTTTTAAAGACAGAGCATATACTTACGCGGATGCCTAAGGAGTCCCTAAAACATCTAAATCCTGTCTAAAACATTTTGAGGATTTAAGCTCTAATGTTTGGGGCTGACATAGTAAGCTTGTCTCACGGAGTATCTTTGTGATTTCTAGCAACCTCTGAATGGGTGAACTTCCAACCTATTCAGCCCTGCCCCACTAATGCAGTGGTAGCTGCCATATGCATTTATGGACCTGCTAAGTTGGACTGTGTCTCCAGAGACCATGTGTTATTACATCCTGGGAAATTTGTCCTGTATGAGAGTGGCAGTTGACAAACATTCAGAATCCAAATCCAATCAAAGAAAAGTGTGACTCCAGATTACAGGCAATCCAGGCCATTCTGTGGAAGATAAAATGGATGCTATATGACAGCAGATCAACAGGAAAACGTCCATGTCACATGAGATTAAAACCCACATCATTTTCTGTAATGTGTATATGCAGGGTTTGTAAATCTCTCTCATTTGCAACACGAGTATGTCCTCTTTTCTGTTACTGATCCCCACAGCAGAATTCTTATCAAAAAGTTTATTCTGCACATATCTAATACAAGATCTTTCACCCTTCTTGCCAAAGCAAATGGCTTAAACATTTGTTCAGAAGCAAGAAAAATCTCTGTATTCACTGTTGACTACATATTGAGTTCTATCAAAATTTTTGGGAGCATTTTTCAGAAACGATGTCACATTAAGGAGATAGAAATGCCAGGAGAAGGAGGGGGAGAACATTCAAACCCCTGATGGACCTTTCTCAATGAGTTTTCTGCATAGTATTCTCAAAATCTTCATGTAACCTGAATTAATTACTAAATCTATCCCCTTCATTATCTAATTAACTCATTCCACTGATTTTTTTTTCCTCTGTCTTTAAAAAGCTGTTCAATTACTAACATTTCAGCATCTGCTTCAGTATTCTGATACAAGGCAGAAGGATCTGATAGTTCTTTTAACTCATTCAGACATGTGAAATTTCAGAATCTTCACATTCTCCCCCAGCATATAGTTAGCTACCCATCTGGTTGACTTTTTGATGGAAGGGTTTTCTAGTGTCAGAGAAGCCATATGAGGAAAAAGGAGAGTGGTAGAAAGAGCACAACAGGACCATAAGCCATATTCCTAGGTACAAGATAAACAAGGTCAGTCTTTATGATTTGAGACAGACAGATGGGGGGGGGGTGGGGGGGGGAAGACAGCAGTTTTAGGGTATACAAAGTGGCAGTCTGAAAGGTTAGGGATGCAGGACCTAAGCTTCTGTGTCAAAGAAAAGAATTAGAAGTTCATTCTTTCATTCATTCATAGCCAAAGAAGACAGTACAAGAAAAAGAAAGGTATTTTGTAGGTCCTGGGGGCTTGCCTGGTCTCAGGGGTTCCTCGTTTGAAAAATAAACTGTATCCAAATCTTTGCTTTGTACTCCTTTCTAGGAGTCTTTTATGCATATGGAGAGATTTTGGAGCTGTGAAAGGATTACCTATCTTTGAACTGTCGAGTTCAATAGTGAAGAATACTGGATTATTCTTCATATTGTATTCATTTATTTCCCACTGTTAGTTATTCCCACTGTGTTAGTTATTTAGTCATTTTGATGTCAAAAAAAAATTAAAATAAAATAAAATAAAAATATTTTAAAATAATTTAAAGGATTTAAAGGTCCCTGATTAGAAATATAGCTCTGAGATAAAGTTTCTCCTTTGTGAGTTGTTGATTCTAACTAAGCTACAGCTGGTGTTTACTTTTTTTTGGAGATATTTGATGGGCAGTGGTACTGATTAGTTAGCTGTCTTCACACTGGATTATTTTTAGCTTCTAAAAGGAACAGACAGCATGTGCATGGGACTTTGCTCCAAGATAGGTTCTTTTGCTCTAGAACTTCCCAAAGTTCCCCAGTTACCAGTGTTCTTGCCATACTTTTGTGGGTGCCCTTGTCTGACCATCAGCCTCGGGTCCTCAGGTACTTTCCCCCTCTCCAACAGCAAAGCATTCAAAGTGATGGTGCTCAAAGTAACTAGAAAGGCTTCCTCCATCCCTCTTTCCTTTAGGGAACTGATATTGTTCTCCAAAGAAGGAAGCAACAAGGAAGGCTAAGAGGAGAATGAAACAAATGTATCATCTCATGACACAGGCCTCTTCCCTTTTGTGAGCAACAAAAGAGAGCTCTTCTGATCATCTTCCCTTCCTCCTGAAAGATAAGATGCATAAAGGGCCCCTAGACAGAGAAAGGAGGCCCTGCAGCAGTTTATACTTCACCAGCTCCAGTGACAGGGATGGGGAAAAACAAGGGCCTTAGGAATCTGAAAAAGAGAAGAGGTAAAGTTGTAATGGTATAAATAATTACTGAGCAGGAAACCAACTAGATGAGGAAGATGGAACATATACCATGAGTTAAATATCAGGTCGCTAAATGGTAGATAATGTGCTAAGACTAATTTTTGTATGCACTGAAAAAAGAACCTCTGTCTCTCTTCTTCATTTGGATCTCAAGACCCTTAAGCCTTGGGTGTGTGCCAGGACTCCTGACATAAAGCCTCGAATGCACCACCATCCTTCCTTTGGCTGTTGTCTTTCATTGTGCTGGATACCAGCCACATCACTTGCTCTGTGGCAGCCGGGATTTTTGTATATGACCCAAATGGCACCTGACTGGTCACCTTTACTCATGCAACTACAGCAAGGTAACTTTTGTGTTTGCTTACCATCACAACATAGCTGCAGTATCAAGATATTACTGATGGCAACAGTTTCTGCTGAGATTGTATTAGTTCCCAATGTGCTTTTCTAAGACAAAGAGAGTGTCTCAATTTTTTAACATATTATTTCAATGTTCCTGTCAGATTTCATACACTGTTTGGTCAGATCAGCTGGCCTCTAGGACTGTGCAGGAAGAAGAAAAAAAAAAAAAAAAAAAAAAAAAAAACGGAGAGGCTTGACAGCCACAATTACAATAGCTGAGTCATAGAGTTACTGAGTTCTGGGAAACTTGAAAGTATCTACTTGTGGACACTATTCAGGGAAGAACACAACACAGGGTTTCAGTCCTCTCCTTCAAGCCGTGTATGGCCAGGATGAAGCTAGTTGTGACTCCCTGATACTGTTTCACTGGCACACAGAGCAGGCAAAATACACCTCGTCTTCTCTGCCTTGGTGTAAGAGCTCTTTGGATATGCCTTTGTTACTGGATTTGAAAGCAGTTCTGAGTTTCCAGATATGTTTGCACTTCTCAATAAATTTCTATCTTGATATTGAGTTTGACACACACACCCTTCCCCCCACATGGAAAGGGAGTCTGGTCATGCAAGCTGGATATGACCATGCTTCAGACAGCCAGTCTAACGTAACAGATATATACCACTAGTGATTCAATATGACTGATTCAGCTCTGCCTCTTCTCCTCCTAGCATTAAGAGTGTTTCCTATAAGGTCTTCTCTTTACACTAGGGCAGGAGAATAGCTTTTCCTAGAGCTGTTTCTTCCATTTCTACACCCTTTAATGAATCAAGGGAATTCACCAATGACAAACCATGAACAGAATCCTAAGCCATAATTTCCAGTATAAAGGTAGGTTAAAAGTGATTTAAAAGGATTTAAAAGTGATTTAAAGGATAGATGGAAGTTACAGTAATATATTTTAAGAGATAATGAAGAACACCAAATTCCTTAGTTCACCGATAATGCTTACACGAGAAGCTATTCAGCATGAGCAATAACAACAAACTGTTATCCAAGTAATCGAAGCAAGTGTGGTCCAGGTAGAAACTGGTGAGAGTGAATGCGTACTTATATCTTTTTAGTTACATTCTTGGCAGTGGTCCTCCAACACAGATCAGGTAATCATGGGCCTGCAAACTCAAGTGACACAAAACAGAACTCTTCAGAGCACTGTATAATGAGCAGAGATTTCTTGTTATGACGGACAAAATTCTACCCACAAACAATACAGTAGTATGGGTTGCTTGTTCTCCATGCAGGATCCTCCTTTGTTTATCAGCAGAGGTTTGGGGAACATGATCAGGGAGAAAACTCTGCTGATGTGAGTATGAGTACTCTAACACCTATGTTTTGTAGCAGCCAGACACTTTTCCAGGACTTGTTAGGGAACTATGATAACCCTTCATTTATAACAACCTGTATAATAGTGGCCGTGGTCTAAAAGGCTAGGGAACAATACCTCGATCAGAGAAGTACCTATTGTTTGAAGAAAAGAATGGTATTGGAGTGTTCCTTTCAAATCCCAGGCAGCATTTGAACACATCATTCGTGCTCAAGCACTGTAACTAGTGTAGAAAGAAAAAGGACTGTGCCACAATTATAACCACATGCTCTGAGTCATGCAGTTGCTGAGTTCTGGGAAATTATAAGGCATCCAGTTCTGGGCATTGACCAGACAAGACGACAGTGTCAAGAAAGCCCCCATTGATCACAGGGGCAGAACAAGAGAAAACAGCTGTAACAACTGAGAAAAGAGCCTTGACAGCTCAATGAAGATCTCTGTGCAGTGCTCAGTAGCAGTCAAGAAAATAAGAAAAATGTTGGGATTTAAAAATAGCTAAGAGTTGCAGAAGGGGAAAGAATACTGCAGAGCATAAGGTGCTGCCTGAGTGAAGGGGGAAATGGAAGAACTTCCCTTGTAGCCATGATATACTTGCTGTTTTTTAGAGGCTTTTGTATCTTTCTCTGAAGCTGACACAAGGAGATACAGAGAGGTGAAAAATGATTAGATGGACCACTGATTTGATCCAGTTAGGCAATTTCTCTGTTTCTGTCAGTTGACTGGAATCATAAAGGTACCCTGTGGCACAACCTGGTATTAAACCTTTATCTCAAAAGCCCGTGTTCAGTTCCTTTAACCACAAGACCATCTGTCATCTCCAATTTCCTCTTTCCATTTCATCTGAAAATATCAAAGGAGCACAATTTCTCCTAATATTGTGGCATTCCAGTCCTGACCAAAACCAGGAAGTGAGCAGCAGGTGAATAAAAATTAAGCTGACATTTTCAAACTTCAAACAAGGCAAGGAATGGTTCTCTTAATTTAATCCAAATTGGTTCACTCAGCTCCGGTGATAATCTAATCCATACCACAGCAAGCTTGCAGTCATAAAAACAAAACCATGTTTGAATTATGCTGAACCCAAAAAATACAGTAAGTCCATGACAGTGAAGGATGTGAGATGGAGGTGTGGGGTGGTAAATAAGACTCAAAACTAGTTGGCCGTGTGCTTAACAGCAATTCGGGTAAACAAAACAATACAAAATGATGCATATGTAAATGGAGCTACTGAACTTAAGTCAGAGGAAATATCCTAGCTCTATATATGAAAAAAGTGAGGCCACATTTGGAATACCATGTGCTGCTCTAGTTCTGTTGTACTAAAGGTTTATTATACAAATGGATTAACTGTATTGGAGGCTAGAGACACAGATGTCACTGACGGGTTAAAAGTACTATACAATTTATTGAGAAAGGAGACTGTTCAAAGACATGCAGAACATCTGGGGGAAAAGGGGGGAAATTTAGCGTGGTGATTGGGCTATCCATATATGTACAAACAAAAAATAAAACTTAAGGAAATTAGAAGAAACTTTAGAAAATTGCCTCCTCAAAGCTCAAATTTTGAAATTCTTATTTCATTTTAATTCTCTGTTCATTTGGGCTCCCGCCTATCTCAGTGGTGTTCATTTGAATACAAACTGAGAACTATGGGTCAGATCACATCTTTGTGCCCAGACAGTAATTTATGCACACAGTTTTTCCCTTTCTCTGAGGATTCAGCTACATTCACCACTTCAATTCCTACCCACCAGTTGTGAGGCATAGCAGTTGACCAATTTCCATCAAAAATCTCTCTCCTTCCCTTTAATTCTTAGCATGCAACAGTACTGCATTTTGTACACCACTCCCTGGTATGCTGTGCTCCTTTTGCTTCTCATCAACTCTTTGGGAACTTCTTGCTTTTCGTTCTTGCCTGGGGTGTGGGTGGTGAATGGAAAAGCCTTCTTTCAATCTTCCCTACACACATCTGTGTGAGGCCTGTAAATTCAGTCATTTGTAGTCTTTTAAAAGTATAACACAAAAAAAAACCTAAATATATTTTCCACCAAGTGCTGTCAAGTCGCTGAATCAATATTAATATGCATCATTCTAATGTTCCCAATCATTCATAATGGGGGATGAAAAAAGTGATAATAAAAGCTAAGCATTCTGTTATCAATTTACCAACTAATGGCTTGTAAGAAGAAGTGAAACTTTGTCGTTCAACTTTGGAAGGAAAGTGTATCCCCTTTTAACTCTTTACATTTGCTAAAACATATTTTAATGTCTGTAAGTTGATATAATGATAGCCACAGGAAGGTTACTGTAGTGTTGTTATTTTTAACACAAGAAGCTACTTCAAGACTCTAGTCAAAACTATATTGATCCCTTTTCCTACGAACCAAATGCCTTATTCATCTGTTCCAAGTTACTTTTTTTTTTACCCATTTGTCATTTACATAACACTGAGTAACCAGTCTTGGGAATGTCCTAAACTACAGAAACCCTCTATAATAATTTCTGACACTGGGGATTTCATGGAGAAATCCTTATATTCATCAGCTGCAGATTCATTGCACTTTCTGTTTGGCTAGCCATTTCCTAGTGGAACACTGATATTTTATTTGGCTGGCAACAGCTTCTAGCACAGGAGAACAGTTGTATTCTTGAAACTGGCTATCGGAAAGAATTTCCGTGCTTATTTTTCCTCTGTGTGTGTGTGCGTGTGCACATGTGTAAATGTGTGCACAAACATGCATGCAGGTATTTTAATTAAATGTGTTGGGTGTAAGTTCTGTTTGACACATCTGTCTGACACATCTGACATTTTGTGTTCATTAAACACAAAAATCTGCCTCAGTGTACTGTGAACATGGTTCCTCTGTGTATTTAATGCACTTTATTTCTTTTTTTTTCTCTCTTTTTGTGTATTAAAGAGATGAACTTTCATTCAAATATGGTACTTGATTAAAATATATGCTATTCCTGTATTACTTGTTGCTTTTTATACTCTCCAGAAATATTTCATGTAGATTGTATATGGTAAAAAAAAAAAAAAAAAAAACTGTCATAAATTATTTTTTCTACCATCTTAAAATATGAATTCCACTAAAGGAAGAAGAAACTCTTCACCTAAGACAGAAATAAAATGTCACCTAGCATTTTATTTTTGCTTCTATCTTTGTCCCTCTGTGTTTCTAATTATTTTCCCATCCATACAGAGTTTCTCAGCAGGAAGAAGTAAGGAGAAAAAACTGTAAATAAGATTCCTAAAAGAAGGCTTTCTAGATATGAAAATAGCTTTTTATTATCCTGGGATTTTCAAGATTCATGAAAAGAAAGTGTATTACAAAACCCATCTGAATTTGGAAGTTGCTACTATAACAGATTTCTCTGTGGAGTCAGGATGTCTCTGTCCCTTCAGGAAGTCTGGGCATCCTCAGGTTTGTCTTTATGTACAGAATGATGAAACAGGGATGTCAAAATCAGTCATTTACTTTGAGGTTTTGCTCATCTCATTGACATCCTTGAGTTTCTCAGCAATTTTTTACAGTTGTTTCCTTCTGTTAATATATCTTGGGTCTTAACCCCCTTTTCTCTTTGCTCTTCCCTATTTCCTAAAGGTTTTGTTGGTAAGATTTCTTAGAAAGAGAGTGCATAGTTCTGAGAAATTGCTTCTTCTTCTTTGTGCATCCGTAAGCATTAGAGGGATTCCAACCCTCTCATAGTTTATGAAATATTTAATGAGATACAGTAGTGGTTTTTTGTTTGTTTTGTTTTGTTTTGTTTTCAAGCCATGATATGTAGTATCACATATGTGGACATATATTTGCTTCATCTCTATTGTTTCTTTGTCTCTGCTTCTTTTTGCTGCTTGGCTGACAGTAGAGTCCAGTTCCATTGTACTAATCACTCACATGGGAATAAAATTCATTCTGTGAATATCTTTTTCCATCCATTTAAAATGTTCTGTTTCTACAGTTATCCATTTTGTTAAATATAAACACCTGAACAGTCTGGTCAGACAATATAAAGGGGTATGGACACAGCAAAAAGTGAATTCAGTGGTTTTGATGAAAGCAAATCTTTGCACAGAACTCATCTTGCTGTGGGGAAAACTCATGTTCAGTGCTTCAAAACCTTTCCAAGAGAAGGTCAAAACACTGCTAACATTTCCCAGAAACATTGAGAGAAGACGTCTGAAAAGGTTTGGCATAGAAATGGATCAGATGAATCTCTGAACAGGTGTGTGCCAGTGACTCCCCACACAATATCCCTTTCCCCTTGCTTCTGTCAGGTGGTCAGATAAATTGAGAAATGATGCATGAAAAGGGAAGTCTGCTTCCTGGAGTCCTTGGCTATCTTGCGAGGTTGCGTGCTTGTGTGCATGTCTCCTCCTCTTGAGGGTCTCTTTTCCCATTCTGATTTACAGAAATTATCAGTGATTATCCAAGCCGAGATATCACCCCTACTACAGTCCAATCCTAATCCCAGTCTATTTGACAGAACATTTCACTAGAAGAATTTAATTTTTAGTACCACTCTCCCTCAGTGGGAACTGTCTTCTATCCAAACATTATAAATGAACCTTCTTCTGTGTCCCTAGGAAATGCACTGTATCATTCACTTCCTGTCAGATTAGCTCTTGTTACTTGATATCTCCTGTGCAAAGTATGGAGGGGATTTCTCCAGCTATATACTTTCCTTATCTTTAAGTGTGTTGGACAAACTTCAGATTTCCCCTGGATCTTTACCCTTAACTTTTTCAAATTGTTTTACAGTTCAGCTTTTCAGCTTCTTACCTGATTTTTCCTCATAGCTTAGTTACTTTTGGAAGCAAAAGTTCTTTATGGTTTGAGAAAGTTACCTAATAGGGCTACTAAACTTTATTCGTCATCATGAGAGAATTTAAAATTTCTCTCAAAATTTTTTTCTTTATCTAAAAATATTCACACCTAATTTTCTGAACCATTGACTGTACACTGGTAGATTAAAAGCTGTGTTATGTCAGACTGTCCCCACTTTCCATCTCTTCTTTCAAAAAGTGTGCACCTATCAGATAGAGAGGGCAATTCACATCTTTTTGCTTATATTGTGTGTTCTTAACTCATCCTTCACTAATGGGGCCTCAATTCATTATTTTCAGGTGATTTTTTAATTTCAGTTTCTTGAGACATTTTGCATTCTTACACACATCCTTCTGCTGCCTAAAATTAATGGTGTGGCAGAAGAAAGATTTAATGAGGAAGGTAAATTCTTTGTCTGCTGATTCTTTGAATCTGGAGGTACTTAGAAGGATTGTTATATCTCATATTTACATCAAAATGAAAGAAAGGGAACTCCGTGGAAATTGAATGTGTTGTAGAGTGATATTTTATTTTGGTGATAGCAAAGAAATTCTCAGGACAGTAGTTTACATAGAGATGCAAAGAGGCATATTCATAGTCACTGCAGTATGGATAGTTTTGACTTTCTTTCTCCACTACTTCCATCTTACTGTCCATCCTACTGTCATTGTCCTTCTGCTGCTTTTCTTTTTTTTTTTCTTTTTTTTTTTTTTGTTTCCCCTATACAAATGCTTTGCTATAGAAAGATTACAAAGATTACAAGTTATACAGAGGCAGCTGCTTCGACCCAACCTTGGATGTCCAGTGAACTAAACATTATCATAGGAAGCTTACCAGAAATGGTGTAGCATAAGAAAAGAGAAAAGGAAAATTGTCTACTACTACATAATGTCTGCACCTTATTTTCCAGCTGCTTGAATTGCCTTGCTAACATTTTTCAGGCATTCGCCCAGATCCGATCAGGTGGCTCACCACTGCTCCACTTCCATGTTATTTTTTTCCTACAAAGAGTTGTAGGATGTTGCCCAAGATATGTGAGCATTGGGATTATTTACTAGGTTTACAATAAGTAAATAAATAAATAAATATTACTAAAAATCTTTATAGGAATGAAATGAGGAAAATGTTATCTGCAGGGCAGGTTTAATGCACGTAAAGCAAAATAGTTTCACTTAGCATCTATTTACTGTCTTCTGTTGATATTATAAAATTATAATGATTGAAAACATAAGTCTGCTTTTTTCTAACAGCCTGGATTCAGTGATGCACTGAGCATTTGTTGAGCACAGCTGAGCTTAGTAGGCCCCCATATATAATAGTTGCAGTACCTGAGACCAGTAGTAGCTCAGCACAGCTTTATGTGCTCTCTCCCATATGTCAGCTGCCTTGAGAACTGGTCTATCAACAAAAACCAAGCTGGTTGCAATAGGAATGCTCCAGCTGTACACTCCTGTTCTGTTCTCCTAGCTGCTGCTAGGAGATGCTGGGGAGATGAGCAGGGAAGTCACCCATACAGTCATTCAGATACACCCATGGTCTTCTCCAGACTAGGGCAATCCTGAGAGGAGAATCTAATAAAGTGTGTCTTTTGTAGATAAAATAAAATAGATAAATATTTCAATTTCATCTGTAGAATAGTTTTTCTCCCTACCTCCTTTTGTCCTTTTCTCCTTTTCTCCCTCTTTCCTTTCCTTTCCGTGTCTCACTCTTCTAAGATCTATTTAATTATGCCCATAGAAAAGAAAATGCTGATATCAAAAGAGCAATTCCCTCTTTTGATTTCCAATTCATTTTCCCTTCTCATTCAAGAGAATAGAAATATACAAAGTAATTTGGTATATAAAATGATTCCCCATAATTTTAATCCTTTTAAAGTGCTTGTGGAGATTATCACGGTTTGATTTATTTTGACAAGGGGTGGTAAAAATTGTAAGAACAATAGTCTACTAAAAATGTTTTAAGAGCCTGTTGCTGTGTTACAGGAATGAACATTTCAGGTGTTCCATCGATTTGGGGGATGATTTCCTAATGCAGCTAAGTGAATTAAAGTAACACAAGGACATGTGTTCATGATAAGTAGAAATGGACACCCTTTTCCTATTACTTGAAGAATTTTTCCAGTGTTGAGGCTATCACCATTTTTCCATCTCATATCTTCATTTTATTGCATTTTCTTTTGCTTTTCACAGGTCAGGCAACTAGATGCATGAGCTGCAAGGAAAATCCCCAAATTGCCCAAATTCCTGAGACATGGAAACTGCCCTAGCAAGGGGATAATTTCCAACAAGCAACTTGTTCCTCAGGCAGAACCAGAGAACCAGACAGAGCCCACCTCCATGCTCCTACATGTCCTACACCACCTACCCCGTCTCCTGAGTTCCTTCATTTTATGAGATGAAGTTCTGCCTGACCTCTGTTTTGGGCAGTGTCTAGTAGCTTAACCCCCAGAAGGATCAAATATGGTGACCATGTGGGCTGTATCAACAACAAAGCAAGTTCTCAGTAGTGTTCAAACTTGTAGGAAGCCACATTCAAAAAGGCCCTGTCCATTTCTCTTTCAACCACTGCAACTAAATGCATGTGTTTTCCTCTGTGGAGTGGCCTCCATCACCCAGCTGTTTCCTAACCTGAGGTCTTACATTGGAATAGAAGAAAAATGAAAGACAAGAAGGTTATTTTTCTAAAGACAACAATTCCATCACAAAAACTGAAATTATCTTACCTAAGGTGCAATATCATCCCACTGTAAGAAAACTTTAGGAATTAAATATGATGTCTCCATGGCATTCATGTTCCATTGTCTTGTGTTTATGTTTGTAACTTTAGATCTAAATTAAGGTAATTGATGATACTTATCTGTGATGCTGAAATATTTTTATAAAATGGAATTGCTAGACAATTGAACCTCCAGGAAAGCAAACACTGGAGATACCACTGAAGGAGCTTAACTTTGTGAAGTGTGTAACATATAGAATTCAGACAGCAATTGTCTGATGTCATACAATACTTTTTAAGCAATAAATCTAAATTTCAAACTCTTTGAAAGAAATAGTGATCTTTACAATTACATTAAAACAGCTTGAAAAAAAAAAAAAAAAAAAAAAAAGAAGAGGGTGAATAACAGAGCAGGCAAATGACTGATCTTTCTGTGTGGTTTTCACTCAAGCACAAGAAGAATGATTACATCCCTACAGCAGTCTTCAAAGTGTTGGAGTCAGAGAGTGGAATAGGAAATGAACTGCAGTTCAGTGACCCTCTGTGGCCTGAACAGTGGGAGCTGGTAAGCACAGCATTTCCACTTTATGCACTTCTCTTTTTTTCAACCACTGTCAGTAGAAGGCCTTTCCCCTCCCCCCCCCCCCCACTCCATGCTTTTGCATCATTATTGTAAGCTGAAAAGAACTAAATGTGGTAGATCTATGCATAGATAGATACAATCTGTATAGGTAGATGTTTCTATAAAATACATGCATACAGACTTATTATACATATGTGTGGTATAACAATGAAAAACTACAATTTTCCTGAAGAAGCCTGCTTTCCAATTTGAAATAGAATACATACTGTGCTGTGCAATTTTCCTTGTGTTTCATTAAGGATAAAACCATGAGTTGGTCACCTAGGTCTGCCTGAAGAATAGATATAAAGTACAGCATTCAGCCTGGTCTGTAATTTTCTCTATAATGGAGGTGCTTCCTTTGTCAAAGCACATTGGCAGAATACTCTAGCCTCCAGCCTCTGGTAAAGGAAAAAGAATAAATAAATAAAAATAAAACCAAAACAAAAGCACAAAACTATAGCCACAGTGTCTTGTCATTTAAGAGATACTTGATCTTGTCATCTTCATCTATTCTCATTCTATATGTAAGAAGGGTAATCTAATGTTTAATCAAAGGTTTAATGCACATCACATAGTTATCTGTAAAATTACACCTATGCAATGGCATGATAAATTTGCATGTAAGCATACACAGGAAGTAAACCTGCAAGATGTTATAGTGTATGTATCCCAGTAGGCAAGTCAAGAGGCTATTGATGATCTGAGTGAGATTCTTTTGTTGTTGTTCTTTTGGTTTTGTAACCCTTTTGGGGTTACAAACCCTTCATCTCTAAAAGGGAGTTCCAGATTTTCCAGTGTATTTATTTAAAGAGAGAAGTATGTCCTGAATCACATCTAGATTTACCAAACTTTTTACAGAGGTTCAGAAGCAGCTCAGATAAAATTATCACACAAGTACTTAGGGAAATACAAGATTGAAGGAACTGTATTGGATTTCTGATTAGATTATGATGGCCAATTTTACTTTCTTTCAGAAGATATGACTGGATGAATCACTGAAGAGTGTCAGGGAAAAATAATAGAAGTCAAAGATGGTAGTCTTTTCTTTCATTCTGCTTTGAAGCTGTCCCTGGCCCTCAAAATTCCCTTGAAACCTAATTTCTCTGCAGTTTGAGTATTATATGATGTAACTTGAGCTTTCAAAAGAAGGTGAATAGCTGTTACCAGCATAACAAAAGTGAAAAGGATGAGGGTCTTGTTAAATAAAGGTCTATGTAGTATGTTTCTAGACAGATCTAAACTAGCACTAACACTGTAGAATAAAAGAAGTAGGCTGTACTATTCTTACTGCTTGTTACACTGTCGTTAGTGTAATATTTCTTTATTATGACTAAGGACTACAAGGCAATAAGATCTGTTTTAGTCACTCTCTTTACAGCAAAATTTATCCTCTCACTCAAAAAAATAATAATAATCTTCATAGCATCTCTTGACCACATTGTGAAATGTGAGCCAAAAAACTCCAAAGCTAAAATATCTTTTTTTTTTTTACAAAATCTTCCTCAAATACAAAAAGAAAAATCATTGTTTTATATGCCTATCAAAATTTTATTGAAGTCTTACATATTTTTACAATATTCTGAAGTTACACTTTTCTTCCTACTATTCCATTTTTATCTGAAGAGACTAGATGCATATTTGAAAAGAGACATGCAGAGAACATGAAATTTCAGTCTAGCAGTCTGTGTTTTTGGAAACTCATTTTTTAATTGAAGGTTTGTCTATTTTCATATGGTTTTCACTTTAAATCCTCTGTAGTTTTACAAAAGAGTCTAACTCTTCATTCTTCTTACATTCTAAATCTGCATTTTACAAAAGAAATGCCTAATATAGTACTCCTGAGAGCCCAACAAAGAAACTCCTAAATGAATAATTAAGAGGTGAATTAATGTTTTTATGATTCAAAATCTGGGAATATAAATGGAGGGATGTTGCGTCATCATGTGGGCTGCAAACAGAATAAAGGGTTATGTTAAATGAACACTGAAAATAGAAACTTTGCCTTTTCCTCTATAGTTCCTTGTTGAAGCCAACCTCTTGATAATTACTCTTGACTATTTCCAAATCCCAGAACAAGAGCTGTCTTTTCCTCAGCCAAGGAATCCTAATTCACTTCTGTTATAATTAAAGAATCAGACCTTCTCTCTGGACTCACCATTTCCCAGACCTGTTGTTACTATTGAAACCTGTCCACTTCATCCTCAACAACTGGGTTGTAAGAAAATCCCTAGGTCCTACACAGCTTACTTATATTTATATGTGAGAAGAATAATTCAGTCCCTCCCCATGTGTTGTGATCAAGGCCTTAGATCATTCCGTGCACTAGACTCACACTGCATCTGAAATGATCTTCAAGGACTCCTGCTGGCTTCAAAGAAACAGATTTTGTTTATCATTTTAGCAGAGCAGCTTTACTAAAGAACAGCTCTGCAGCTTTGGAGCATGGTACTCTTTAAAATAAGTGGAAAATGTAGAAACTGTGTCCTTGCTTCATAAATTTCATTCTGTCTGAACTCCTGATGTGTGTTCACACCAATGGGCTCTATCTGTTATTCTTGCATATCCAAATGCTCCAGCTGATAGGGTCTTTTTTTATATGCAGTTTCCCCAGTGGACATACTACCCATTCAAAACACCAGTTCCATGTATCACTGAGCATATATTTTATGTAATGAAGATGGCCACATTATTACACCTGATATTCATGAAGAGAAATAAGATTCTGTGTCTCCAAAGTTGAAAGACCTTCATCTGATCAGCAGGGAGCATAACCTACTCTAAATAGCAGGGAAAATAACATTTTACTCCCTTTGTGTTGTCCATAAATAGTTCTGAGAAGAGATACCAACTTGTAGTGATGGAGAGGGTTGCAGTCAGCTCCACAGGAACTCCATTTGAGCATTCTTTAGAGTATTTTAACACCGAGAATGGAGGCTATATGCAGTGTTCTCTCTGCACCACCTAGTGCAAAACACTGGCCTTCATGAGATGTAGGGTGACAAGATTATTTCTCCTTTATGTATGATATGCTCAGAAAAGATTCATCTCCCAGATACTCACTTGGTCACTTACAACCCTGGAACATCAGGGCTCTGTCCCAAATACAACACATATTTTCTTCACGTCAAACACCTGCACTCCACCTCAGCTTTTCTTTGCATAACCCAGCAGTACATTTTATGAACTTCCCTCATCTTTACAGCATTGGAGGTGTCTGTCCTTAACTTCACCACTACTTTGTTACAAGTTCTTCTCACCTTTTACTCCTGACTCTAGTAAAGAACTTTAGGTCACAGCCTTAACCAGCTACATCTTCCTTGCTTCCTGTTGTAGGGGCCCACATCAAACACCTCTGCCTTGGCTTACTGGTGTCTACATCTGGTTTTGGCCTCTGCAGGTGTGTTTGGCCTGTGATTCAAGCTCCTGTACTTCAGGTTCATAGCATGTGTCCATTGTAGATTTTTCTGCTGAGCTGTCTCTGGACTAGTGCCTCACTAGATCCTTCTGCTGGTTTCTGTTCGTTTAAAAATCGTGGAAGAAATACTGTTTTCACAAGCAGGAACATGCACAGGGGATTATACCTGTGGTGGGTAGGTGGTTCTTATATGTCTGTAGAGGAAGAAGTCCCTCAAGCAAGGTGTGTGATGTTGCATGTGTACCATGTAAAACCAGCTGTGAAGCACTTTATGACACTTCCTTAAGAAGGGCTGTATTATGTGTAAAGCTGGCCATAAACAAACACCACCTGTAGTTCTGCACAAGGCCCCAGGCTTCTGCATTGCTTAGCGTGTGAAAGAATTTCACTTTTTACAACAACGCCATAACACATAGGACTTCATTACAATGAATAGGTGTAGCTTTCAGGGACTTTCTCCAAACCCCCAGCCTCAACAAGTACTTTTCTTCTCTAATACACACTCTGTGGTGCTCAGGTGTGGTGGTTCCACTTGAGTGGGCAGCCGAGCACCACTGCAGCCACTCTCTCACTCCCCCTCCTCAAAGAGGAATGGGGAGAAAATATGATGAAAAGGGCTCAAAAAAAGTTGAGATAAGGACGAGATCACGCAGTAATTATTGTAACGGGCAAAACAGATTCTGCATAGGGAGATAGTAAGATTTATTGCTTATTACTAACAAGCTAGAGAAGTGAGAAACAAAGGAAAGAAACCAAAAGCACCTCCCCCCCCATCCACCCTCTTCCACCTCCTCCCCCTGAGTGGCGCAGAGGAATGGGAAATGGGGGTTATGGTCAGTCTACAGCGCTTCTTCTCTGCCGCTCCTTCTCGGTCACTCTCGTCCCCTGTGCTGTGGGGTCTCTCCCACATGATGCAGTCCTTGATGAACTGATCCGGCGTGGGCTTCCCACATGCAGCATCTCTTCCAGAACTGCTCCAGATATGGGTCCGTACCACGGGGTCCATCCCTCAGGAGCAAACTGCTCCAACCTGGGTCCCCTACGGGCAGCAGCTCCTGCCAGGTCACCTGCTCCTGCGTGGGCTCCTCTCCACGGGCTGCAGGTCCGGCCTGGAATCTGCTCCAGCAGGGGTCTTCCACAGGCGGCAGCCTCTGTCGGTGCAGGGCCACCTGCTCCACCGTGGTCTCCTCTACGGGCTGCAGCGTGGAACCCTGCTCCACCGTGGTACTCCATGGGCTGCAGGGGGACATCCTGCTTCACCGTGGTCCTCACCACAGGCCGCAGGGGACTTCTGCTCCGGCACCTGGAGCACCTCTCCCCCTCCTTCTGCACTGACCTTGGTGCCTGTAAGGCTGTTCCTCACTCCTCTCACTCTCCCAGCTGCTGTGTGGCGCAGCGTTTTTTTCCCTGTGTTAAATATGTTCTCACAGAGGTGCAAAGCAACATCGTTTATTGGCTTGGCTCTGGTCAGCAGTGGGGCCCTTACCCAACATGGGACAGCTTCTAGATCTTTCTCACAGAAGCCACCCCTATGGCCCCCTGCTACCAAAACTTTGCCACATAAACCCACTACATCAGGGTACTCCATTTGCTGTCAGCCCTCCTTGTGTCTTTAAAATACTCTTGCACTTTTTTCATTTTTTTTAATTTTTTTCCAATAAAAAAGAAATACAGCAAATTTTATTTTCAAGAAAGAAAAGTGAAACTGATTGAAGCTAGCAAAGCGGTGTTTTTTCAAACTCTTCCTTTCCAAATTAGCAGGTCTAAGTTCCCCTAATTAGATGACATGATATCATACACATGCAGCTCCTTTGCATCCAGCTACACCAAGCTGTACCATAAATCTATGGACAACTTTCTTGTTCCTCTTCTCATGGTCTCCTCACCACCCTGAAATGATTCCTCAAATTTAAAGCAGACATTTGCAGAAGTGCTGCTGTGGCTGTGGAGCTGTGCCCCCTTTTACAACATAGTAGACTGTATCACTGCAAACTGCCATTGCAAACCTGTGTGGCTGAGCGTAAGTCGAGAAGGAACACAATGGTAAGGCTGGCCAAACAGCCCTTCCCTCCTGCCTGTTGCTTTGGGGAAGAACTGGAGTGAAGTCAGCATGGAACATATCCCACTCTTTCTGTTGGCAAAAGCAGAGCAAGTGGCTCTGTGCTATGCTTCAAAGCCAGCCCTGCCTGCAAGCAACAGCTAAAAATCCAAAGGAAAATAAATTTGTTACTGGTGAATGAGACTGGTGCTCAAGAGCACTAGGAAGTTTTCATGTCTGATTGTGAGGGTTTTGCTGTTGCTAAATAATGATGATGATTTGTTTGTACTGATCAAAGTGTTGAAGCAGTGTCTATTGAATTGCTGCTACCCCATAGTTAAGAGATGGAAGTTCAGAATACATTAGCAGGCCCACATAAAAGGCAATTACAGAGGACAAATTGTAGGTAGTACTGTAGGTAGTAGTGTGGCTACCAAGTTGAAAGCTTTAAAATATTCAAAGATCTCTCTCTCTCTCATTCCCTCCTTCCCCGCCCCAGTAGTGGAATTTCTGCCTCTGTATACAGAATTTATTAACATATGTTGCTGCTCAGTCTGATACACATCCCTTAAGCTCTGGCTGGAAAAAAAAAAAAAAAAAAAAAAAAAAAAAAAAAAAAGTGGTGGTGAGGGGAAGGCTGTGCCTAATGCTAAATAAATAAATAAAGACAGGTTCTGAACCTAGGCCTCCCATTTTCAAGAGCAATGTGAATAAGCCTGTTTTCCAATACAGATCACCTCCCCTGCAGGACAGCTCCAGTGGGCAGATCTGTGCCCTGAAGTGGTATAGAGCCATGGACCTGTATTTGTGGGAAGTAAACATTACTGTCTTCACACTCTGTACAGAAAAACGGGCCTTTGCCAAGGAATGGAAATAACATAGAAGACTCAGAAAAACTCTTTTTTTTTGGTAGTGGGGTGGGGGGTGGGGGAGGAAGGAAGAGGTGGCCTCTGTCAGAAAAATCCAGAAGCCACCCCATGTTAGATAAGGGCTAGTTTCAGCCAGCTCCAAAGGGATTTGTTGCTGGCCAGAGCCAAACCAATAAACGATATTGTTTGCACCTCTACGAGAGCAGATTTAAGAAAGTAAAAAACCTGCTGTGCAACGGCAGCTAGGAGATAAGAGTGAGAACCAGCCCTGCAGCCCCCAAGGTCAGAGCAGAGGTAGGGCAGGAGTTGCTCCAGGCATTGAGCAGCAGTTCCCCTGCAGCCTGTGGAGAGACCCCTGGTGCAGCAGGCTGTCCCCCTGCAGCCCATGGGTCCCACATGGAGCAGATCTCCACGCTGCAGCCCCCCCATGGGTGGAGGAGCCCCCGGTGGAGCAGGTGGATGTGGCCTGGAGGAGGTTGCAGCCCATGGAGAGCCCCCGCAGGAGCAGGCCATGGGCCAGAGCTGCAGCCCGTGGAGAGGAGCCCAGGCAGGAGCAGGGGGTCTGGGGGGATCTGCCGCCCGTGGGGGACACATCCTGAGGATGCACCCCATGGTACGGAGCCATGTGGGAGCAGTTCTTGAAGAACCCCCACAGGCTCAGCTTGGCAAGGACGGCATCCCGTGGGAGGTACCCCACCTGGAGTAGGGGCAGAGTGACCATGAAGGAGCAGTGGAGACAAAGAGCTAGGGACTGACCGCAGCCCCCATTTCCCTAAACCACTCAGGGGGAGGAGGTGAAAGAGGGTGGACAGGGGGGAAGATGTTTTTAGTTTGTTTTCTTTGTTTCTCACTGCTCTAGCTTATTCATAAAAGGTAATAAATTTCTCTAATCGCCCTACGCTTAGTCCATTTTGCCTCTGACAATAGCTGTGGAGTGATCTTCCTGTCCTTATCTCTTTAAGTTTATTTATTTATTTATTTGTTTGTTTTATTTTCTCCCCTTTCCCTTTGATGAAGGTGGAGTGAGAGAGCAGTTGTGGTGGAGCTCAGCTGCCTACCTGAGCAGAAAACCACCCCACAGTCATATAACATCAGAAAATATATATATATATATATTACTCACAAATTACACTATTTGTGTATTCAGAAATTTAAAAATGCATATATACATTCAGAAACACAGATCTTCAACATCAGACTGAGTTGATTTGGAATCAGATATGGCTTAGCTGATCTCATGCAGTTATCTCCTCTAGGGTGATCTGATACATCCTCCAGGCTGTTTTAACGGTATGAGGAGCTTAAACACCTCCCTCACGCATAGACATCAACATGTAGTCACATAAGTCTGGGTATTTTTATCTGGAGTTGAAATCCACCTCTCATGTTTATATAAGTTATGATCCTATGTAGTTATATAGAGAGCGCCTGTCAAGTAAAAAAAATACTTGAAGTCATGGTATGACTCTTGAAGTCAATTTATGCAGATGTTCTCAGGGTCAAGGACAGAGCTACTGCCTGAGAAGCACTGTTGTAGCACTGTTGTAGCACACCATCAGTTGGTGCCTGTTGCAAGCACTGCCACTGCATGTTTCTCTTATTGAGCTCAAGCTCCTACTGAAGATTTACAAAGAGCTTCCATTTAAATACCTGCACGGCGTCTGAGCTCTGCAGATCTTAGCTTCTGGTGCAGACTATTAACTTCCTCAGTATTTAATCATTTAATAAGTAAAGGTGATCTCCAAAAATACGGAATGGCCATTAAAAATGGTTTTGCAGAAGTATGCATTACTTCACGTAAGCTTACACTGTCAAACTGACTGCCTAGTGGCTCAGGACATGGTTATGTTCCTTCAGTATTTCCTTTACCCTTTTCTTTTACTTGTACCATGAACTTGTTTCTTTGTGATTCACATTGTGATTCTCCCCCTTTACACTGCTCTCATGAGACCCCACCTGGGGTTCATCTCTGAGGCCCCCAGCACAAGAGGGACATGGAAGTATTAGAATGAGTCCATAGGAGGGCCATGAAGATGATCACAGGGCTGGAGCACCTTTTCTATGAAGACAGGCTGAAAAAGTTGGGGTTGTTCAGCCTGGAGAAGGGAAGGCTCTAGGGAGACGTTATAGCCTTCCAGTACCTAAAGGGTGCCTCTACAAAAACTGAAAAGGGTCTTTTTGCCAAGTGTAGTGATAGGATAAGGAGTAATGGTTTTTAAAATAAAATAGGGTAGATTTAGGGTAGATTTATAATAAGGAAGAAATTCTCCCCTATGAGGGTGTTGTGGCACTGCACTGGAACAGGTTACTCAGAGCAGTTGTGGATGCCCCATCCCTGGAACTGTTTAAGGCCAGGTTGGATGAGTCTTTGAGTAACCTGGTCTAGTGGAAGGTGTTGGAACTAGATGATCTTCAAGGTCCCTTCCAACCCAAACCATTTTATGAATCTATGATAAGATACAATAATATATGTGTATGTCTGTCACAGGAGTCTCTTGTAACATTTTGAAATATGGCTAAATAAACAACTCAAAAAAAAAAAAATCATGCTGTTTTTCTGTTTTTCCATCACTTGACCTTTGCTGATGGGAGTATGATTTGTACCATTAAAATTACAAGTGAAATAGTACAATTTCACCTAAATTATTTAATGTTACTTCTATGTTCTGCCTTTTTAATCTACTGCTGGATGAATTTCCCTCCAATTTAACACTATATTTACAGATTACATATGAACTCTTCCCTTAATAAGATACCCAATTTTTCCTTCCTGACCTTGACCTACTTAGATAAACAGTATCAGAGAGGAGGTCCTGGGGAGTTTTTACTCATCTTGCTGTAGTTCTGACTGAAATCTTCTCATCAAAGACACAATAGTGACATGCACTGTCAGCCAAAGGCTCTTCTCACACAGCATTCTTCAGATGGGCAGGCAGCTCACCCAAGAACCATCCTCTGTGAAATTCTTTGCACAATTCATATATTACAAATTACATATTTGTAATTCCAGTTCCTATATTTAGAGGAACTTCTCTCTGTCACCTACAGAGTGCCTGGCACCTACAGCAGAGGGAGAGAACAGTTATCTTAGTGGCGGTAGCCACAGAAAGATTTAATTGAAAACACCTTATGAGTTGAAAAAATATCATGAGGTAGATTAACGGATACATGTAGACAAAGACATGTTCATTTAGATATGAAGTATGCCTGCTCAGGCCTCTTTTTTTTCTAGGACACAGAAAGTATTTACTCCGTGAGAGGTGTAAATTGGACTAACCATGAGGACACCTTCTTTATCAAACTGCTAAAAGAGGAAGAAGTGATTATGCGAGACACAGTTATGCAGAGAACAAAATTGAAAGCCTGTCTCTCTTGACTCTTCTAAAACACCAAAACACATAAAGCCTCCAAAATGTCTATGAATGTTAGTAATCTGGAGAAATTTAACCAGTCTTCAGATACTGTAAGAGAAAAGGATTAAATGTTGTGTTACAGTATTAGGTAAGCGTTTCTTCCTGTAAACAAATAATAATAATAATAATAATAATAATAAAAATACCTTGTTGGGTAATAGTAATAACTTTGCATATTTTGTACTCACTTTATGACAGTCTATGCACACTCTTATAATACTGTGTATTCTCAAAGACCCACCCTGAAATTAAAAGATATTCCAAATAGACAAGCAAACATGTCTAGGAAATAATAATAATAATAATAATTAGTATTTAATCAGTTAAAACTGCAAATCTGATCTGTAAGTCATATTGTAGCTCAGATATTCTAATTTCACCCTACGGGTTTTCTCTTGTCTCTTGGACTTCAGACTGTGCTGTGGAAGGATGTGCAGAAAGCACTCTATCTCAGCTTTATTAATCATGGGACACACTTCTGGAAGTGTGATACTTACCTTCCTAGGTTCTGAGGATGTACTTCAGTGTTTGCTGTGTCACTCTCTAAGGGGCTCAGTCTTTCATATCAGAATAGATGACTACAAATGTAAGGTGAGAAAAGATATGTCTGGTCAACAAAATATGGAAAACTGATTGCTAGTGGCATGGAAATGTAAAGGTAAAGCTGAACAGCCATCCTGGCTTACATTCTGTTATTGAGAGATGCTGAGCTGAAGATCACTGAATGGAAATAAACATTCTCCACTAGCTTAAAATTCTTCTGAACAGTGTGAGCTGAAGAAGGAAAAGTCTGTGTTTTCTTCCTGAACTTCCTTTATTTTTCCTTTCTATTGAATTTAACGACAAAATCCCCACTGAATTACCACTTACTGACTTCAGCTACTACACCTTTATCTGAACTGTACCTTTTCTTATTGCAGAAAAAGTTAGATTAGTCTGGGGTCTTTTCTAGACAGTGGCACAGTGGCTTGTGTTGACTGAAACTTTCTCATAGAAAATGCTGTCAAAAACATAACAGTGTTTTCCTTTTTGAATGGATAAATTGGTAATAAAAGGATGATAGAAAGATTTTTGCTTTTTTTAAAGAATCCTTTTCCATTCATATTATTTATCAGAGTCTTAGGATTACTCTGAAGTACATTTTTTTCTTTTGGTCAGTGCTGTGGGGATTACACAGTGGCAAGTGTTCAGACATTGCAAGACATTTCCTTGTTTAGATGATTTTATCACATTCTGTAATACTAGTTTGAAGCAGGAATTCCTCTAGCTATAATAACTTTGGCTGTTTTGGCCTGGTATAGCATTCATGTGCTTGTGATTTAGCTGTTTCTGTTTCATTTCCTTTCAAAAATTACCAATGAAAAATGGTTTCTTACAAAGTCAGACAGACTTCTCAAACTCCACTGAAACCTGCTCATCATACACTGCCATCACAGGTATGGTGCAAAGGAAGGTTTAAGTATCACACTTACTGGCACTGTGATAGCACGTGGCAGTGTAAAATGTATCAATGTACTTTTCTAGCTTGTGAACGTTAATTACTCTGGGCCAATTTACAAATAACATGGCTAAAAATATAATTGACCAGTGTGAAAGCTTCTTGCATATTCACTTCATCCAAAGCTAAGCACTTTGCAGAGGTGTTTTTTTCTCTCTTGAAAACTTGTCTTCCTCTTTGTAGGAAGGTAAGGCACTGCATACCAACCACTATGGGGAGATTACCGTATGGGCTAAACTCACCCTTTCTGCTTAAAGAACAGATTGGTCTGTTAACTGTAGATAAAGCAGTAATGTAGTGTGATCCTTGACTTCAGGCCAAGGCTTCCCAATTTTCTTGAGCATTGACCATTGCTATGTGTCAACATTTCTTTTGAATCACTATGCATCATCACTGAGCTGTTGCCCTTGTAATTGACAGTGTTCTACAAATCCTTTCCATGACTTTACAGGTCTTTATTTTTCTGCTTATTACAACACATCTTAAAATAAAATAGAAAGACTGATCTGTCTAAAAGCTTGGTGCAGGAGCCAGATAGACTCAGTTTACCCCAAAATTCGGTCAGTTGCTGAGAAGTTTCATACAGTATTTTTATAGTCATGAATAATGAAAATCATGGTAATTTCTAATTTTCCATGTATCCCAATATTTTCATACGCAAGATTTCATGCTTACAGTGACTGTACTATAGTATCAAGCAGGATGGAAGAATGCTCTCAAAATATATTTCCACACATTGAATTGTGAGTTCATTCACCCAGGCTAGATTTTTGTTTGATTTTGTGATACTTCTGATTGGTATTGACCCTCTTATGATGCCAGGTCCTGATATTTCAACCCTTCTAGTCCAGCTTTTAAACATAAAATCAGTCTATTTCATAATTTCATCTGCTTTGAGTCTATACTCTGTCTCTTTTCTCCGTCTTTCAAACAAATGAGCCCTGTAGTTAGTGTAGGAGAATTTTCCTTTTTGTTTCAAACTAATAAAATTCTGCTATTCAAAATCACATCAGACATGGCATTTTAAAGATGGCTTTAATTCTCTTTATATGCAAGGAAGATCCTTCAACTCAAAAACAAAACTCTTAGACAACATTGAGAATTTTGTTAGTTTCAAAATAATAAATTATACTGTGTACTGCAAACATTGATTTGCAAATGAAAAACCACAGGTGAGTAAATGATGAGTCTGATTAAGATTTTGTTTGTTTCTTTTAATTACTGCCCTTTAAATTGCTGTTAGGCAATTACTGTTACTATGTGGTTTATAGTATTGCATGGGATTAATTCATTGATATTTTCGTGATGGCACATTTTATTTTTACCATGTAAGGACTGAACCACTATTCAGTTGCTGAACTGAAAACTGTAGTTTTGCATTAATATGAAGTACTTAGTTAAAATTAGTAGAATGTGCACATATTTAAGTTAGCGCATATAAAGAAGTGAATTCTAGTGACATTATTATTTGAAGCACTTTTAAAATTATATTGAAAAAAAAAATTGTTCTAAGACTCTTATGTATTTTTCAGGGTTAAATCTCTAGGTTAGGAAATATGGAGTGATGTTCTTTACATTAAGAAAAATTTCATAGTGCCAGAACATTCTTTCACTTGTTGGGCATTAGAAGGAGGAGGAGAGGGGGGTGGGGAGTATGAATTGTTTTTTTTTCTGAAATTGTCAAAACATGCAAAAAAAGATTAAAAATAGCAATGTTTATAAATCAAGGTCTAAAAAGAGATTTCACTCCTAAAATGGTGTGGTGTAAATTGTAAACAGAGGATTTTATTTCAGGCTCATCTATAATTAACAGAAATTTTAATAGCCCATTCTGAAAAAAAAAAAAAAAAAAAAAAAAAAAGAATTTTATAGTAAAAGAATGCTTAATGAAATGTTGGTGGAGTATTTTTTCTAATGCTGTTATTAAATTAATTTTCTAGGATTTTAAGAATGGTAATAATTACTGACTCATACATGTATTTTTTTTTTTCAGGATTATTCTTACAGTAAAAAAAGAAAGATTCCTTTTTATGACTTACCATTGGTACTGTGGTGAAATCCTAAAAAGTTCTTTTCAGAACACAAACTGAATAACATTATCCAGCATGAGAATTAATAATAAAAATGCAGGTCTTGCTCCAGAAAGAGTTCTGTCAGCAAATTCACCACTAAGCAGTTGTAGCATTACACAGTAAGCTTCTGTTCTGCTGCTTATTCCAATGCTACTTCATTTTATGGGAAGATGCATGTTTATGTAATTGGGCTTTCATGCTGAGAACAGTTTTATATGGGCAAAGCCCTGCACACCCATGGAGATCAAGTGATATTAATGAGACTCCACCCTGAATAAGCAAAGATTCAGATGAAGTACTTCTGAAGTGAGTAAGGTTATATACACAATCAGGGTCCTGCTTATCATAACACTTTTTATTCAGTTTCTCCTATAAGAATTGCAAGAATTATTTAATAATTTCTTCTTGGCATTCATTCAGTGAACTGAAATACCCAGTGCTCAGCAGAACCTTATAGTAGTAAGGTGAGATGTACCTTAAGAGGTATATACCTAGTTAAAAGGATGACTAAAAAAACACTACATTAATCAATAATATATTTTCTTCATCATTTGTGAACACAGCAGCAGTCAAACAGTAGCATCAAATGATAAAGAATTTGAAAATGGTGTGATATGAAATTGCCCATCTCAGAGAGGCTGAAATCCAGCACTCTCATGTGAGTTGTTCAGGACACAGTTGAGATATAATGTTATAATGATTGCTCCTTACTACCCCAAAACAATGAGACCCTACTCCTGAGGCTAGAGTGTGCACCCCACATCATTCCTAATGTTCCTAAATCTTGCTGCAATCATGCCTTTAATGTTGAAAAATTTTGATAAAGAAGCCAACTTCAGCATGGTCACAGTAATGTTTGGACATAGATATTAACATGGAACATGAAGAAAATAGTATCCTAAGTATCCTGACTGCCAGGCATTGTTCTCTGGCTGGGAATTGCAGGACCTGAACAAATGGATCCAGGTGTCAGTTTTTGCTAGTTTGAGTTGGTTTGTTGATTTTTATTTATTTATTTTTAAACAGGTTAATCATTGTGAAGTGCTCTGATGAACTAAATATATCTGACAAAAAAAAAAAAAAAAAAAAAGTACTTCATGAAAAAGATTCCTGACCAGTTATAATTAATACACTGTTTTGTATTATACTGTTTAGTGAAGTTTTTAAAGTATGGCCTTAGGGATAATCTTAAACAGTTTCTGTTAATTGACAGTGTTATTGAGACATCTTTCCACTCCAACCCCAGTAATATGCATGAGTTATATTAATGCAGCAATTAGTTAGATCACTTTTTTTAAATTTCCTTTTTTTTTTTTTTTTTAAGGGTTTTTACCAAAAATGTTTATAATGCTTTTATATCTCTGATTCTTTTTGGTAACAGTTCTTTGTTTATTTTGTTTTGTTTTCTATCTATTATTTGGGTAAAGACATTTCAGAGTCCCTCTAGAATTATGCAGTTTGGAAAACATCCTATAGACATAATTTGCTGGAGGCAAGCTAGCACTGCAGATTAAAAGTTTACACAAAGGCAACAGACAAACCAGAATTACTTCAGACTGAAAACAACAACAGTAAACTATCTACTAGGCCTGAAAGACCTTTATTTAGTACTTTCTCAAAACCTAAAGTATATTATTACACACCCTGTAAATTATGGAATTCTGCTCACTTATTATGTACTCCATTAGAATTATGTTCTTTTCTTAATGCTAGAATGTTTCTCATGGATTCTCAGAAATACCTTTTAGTTTCAACAGAATTAAGCAATATCAAATGAAATACAAAGACAGAAAGGTGTTTCCTAATTCTTTCTCATTGTAAAGCACATAACCTCACATAGATAACAGGCAAGAAAAATATTGACAGTGTTAAAAAAATAGTAAGTAAATACAAGAAGAACCATAATATCTTTCTTTGAGTCGCTCTGATCAAATTCATTCATTCTTGCATGTGACTTTCAATACATCATGATTTATTTCTGAGTAGGTTACATGGGAATAGGAAAGTGGATTAGCACCTAATATTTCTTCTGACTTGTAGGTGTTATGTGCTGTGATTTATATATACTTATACATATACACATAAGTACACATATACTTATTTTCTTTCTGAAAGTGCTTTATCTTAGCTTTTTTTCTTTCACACAATGAAATGTTAACTGTTGTGGTAGTTTTGTAAAATCTTCAGTGGAGTACCAGGTTTTACATGGTACTTCAAATTAGTAGGAACATTTGAACTGTAAAATGTATAGAGTTAACATTATATGTTCAGCACTACATTACAAAGAAATATAATTTTGCATGCATGATATTAGAAGAGGTCAAAATAAAAGTGTTTCTAGTGATGACCATGGGAATGGATGCTTTAAAGCTGCTCAGCTCTGGACACCTAAAGCTTGATATCCCCTCTCAGGGTATTAGGGTCTATGTCATGACCTGCTGTGGTCCCCTACTGGGACAGAAATTCTTCAAACACTGAAACAATAGCTTCATGGAAACGTCAGTTTCCGATTACATGAGAAGAAAAGTTTCTCAGTTGCCAGCTTTTTCCTTGCAATAGGAACATTCTTGAAAAGACTTAAACTAAAGTGCAAACTGTGAAACATGAAATCAGGTCTTTGCTCTTTATCAAAAACTAAAAATTTCTCCTTTGTATTACTCTTCTGACTTAGTGCCTCTATTCTCTTGCCACAACTTACATTTCCTTAAAACAAAAAATGTTAAATAGATCGCATAAAAGCTTAAGACAGAATCAGGAGACTCACATTGATAACCAATCCTTCTAGCCCTTCTAATGTTTACTTCATATTTTACTTATCAGATAAATGAATTTCTGAAGGGTACCTACTTAACAAACTAACTTACTAAATCTCAGCAAATGATATTTGTTCCTTTCTTCACCAATTTATTCTTCATAAGTATTCACACTGAGCCTAAGGATTTAATATAATCACTTTGGTGTTATCTTCCATAGTTAAGAGGATGGTTGTGTTTACTACTGGCAAAAAATTGTTTCTTGGCTTGCCCCAAATATGCAAAACAAACATCCTCTGTTTATTAAATTTCTCTGCGTTAGTCGCAGAGACTAGCTGGCTCAGCCATGCTGTCCTGTACATGCCACTGACACAGCAATGCCCGGAGAGATCTCCTCTGACCTGGAGACATAGTGCCAAGATAAGACCTTGGCCCCAGCTTTCCCACTGTGAACATGGAAGTGTGGAAGTAAGGCAAAATAGGGCTGGTGGTGCAGTGCTGCAGAATGCACCTGCCATTTCCATTTCCTAACATTTACCCCAAGATTACTCTGGAAAAGTCATAGAGCACTTTGTCAGCTGTGTCACCTTCCTTCCTCTTTTTGTTTCTCCACGTGAGCTAGGAAATACTAACATAATGTAGAAATCCCACCTCCACTCCTACAGTATATCCAAAGCAGCCCACTGAGGCCTTCACACTGTTGGAAGGACATCTTGTCAGAGATCTCCAGGATGCCCTATCCTCACTATTAATGCTGTGAGAAACACTGGAGAGGTAGAAAGTTACTAAATATTTCTATCACCAGTTAGGAAAGAAAAGGAATAGAACATTTGGTAATGGCAGAACAGTGTTATCTGCACTGAATTTTATAAGAACTTCCCAGTGCCACTACATGTCCCTGTTGCCTTCTCCCAAAGCCACAGAGCACAGACTTATGCTATTTTTCTACACCCTGACTTGGTAGTCTCTCCTGATTTCTAGACATGTCTTTTTTCTCCTGCCTCAGCTGCCTGGTCTGACTTTTCATGGAGCTCACCTCCCCACTGTGCAGATGCTCTCATTTTTTTTATTTTTTTGGGGGGAGGGAGAGATGCCACCACCAAGTACATTTACCTTCATGTGATAACATTGCAGATGATCATTTCATTGATGCAACATAGCACATGGAAGGAAAAGGCGCGATGGCTCCTAAGATTTCCATTTCCATAAATCTTGCCTAAGGCTCCAGCTGGAGCAGTCCTAGAAGGACCATGTACAGTATAGTACAGTATATTTCCTGACTGCTTCTTTAGCCAAATAAATTTTGTTGATGAGTCATGTGGGCACTGCAGAGCATTTCAAAGACCCATCTGGCAGAATAAAGTCACTCTCCTTCAAAGCATAGTGTATCTCAAAAGGTTCAGCATTTGGATTTGGTTTGAATTCTTGGATCCTTATCTGAATTCTCCGAGACTGTATAACAGGCTTTCTTGCAGAATTTCCATCATTTCAATTTCTAGTCAAAGCCCCATAATAACACAAGAAAGCTTTTTTTTCCTAGTATTTCTGTCAAAGCCAGAAGTATATGTCAGGTGGTGAGGAAAAAAGAAGAACCTGAATATGTTTTGAGGATTCAACAGTATAACTTACCTGTTATTTAGGTATTTCTATTCTCATTTTAGGGGCCTAACACTACTTCACTTAATGATACCTTCATATATCTTATGTTTCTACTAAATTATCAAGTTAATTTCTGTGTATGTTCCATCCAAGCAGACATGTCTCCTAACAGGGTCTAATTGAATAGGTTTGCAAAATGCTTCTCAGTCCATCGGTTCTCTTTTGCTTCAATTCTTCTAAAATATTTCTGTGAAGAATGTGAAATGCAATGATTTTTCAAAGAACTAATCTCTGAAAAGATTACTTTTAGTAAATTGAGTCTCAGCTGAAATCTCACTATGCTAACTTCTAGAAAGACTTAAAGCAACTGAAAAAAATATTTTTTTCTTCTATGGGAATACTTATATTTTCCCATCTGCATCTTCTTGGCTTTGCTAGCAAATTATTACTTTTCACCTAGGTAGCTCCATGGAAAAAACACATCCAGAACATTTATTCATACTTATAAATCTATGGATGAAATGCCCACATTTGTTTTAAATTCTTTCAATTGTCTCTGTGAATACCTAATCTTTTTCAGTTTTTATCACTTAGCAGATTAGACCTAAGATAGATCATGAAATATCTGGAAATAAATTGCAGACCATCTTCCATTACTTCAAGTTCATCTGGATGGCTCATTTTGTTCACAGTTGATGATAGATAGAATCTGTTAAAACTGATTTTATGAAGCACCGGGTATCTTCTGGTTCTCACAAATTAGAAGTATAAATGATCAGTGTTAGTTTTCTCTTTTCTCTCTTCTTTCCCGCTCAGGACTAAGTCTGTTACAATATCCGAATGAAACACAATATATATTGGCTAAGAATGATAAAAAGCAAAAATATTGAGAATGCTCTTAGGGCTAGATCATGCCCAGTATTTCTGGGGTTTTATGGTTTAACCCCTGTAGGCAGCTAAGCACCACACAGATATCAGAAGGGCAAAATTTAGAAAACTCATAGATGGAGGTAAAGACAGTTTAACAAGGAGTGAAGAAGTAAAGGAAGGAAGGAAGGAAGGAAGGAAGGAAGGAAGGAAGGAAGGAAGGAAGGAAGGAAGGAAGGAAGGAAGGAAGGAAGGAAGGAAGGAAGGAAGGAAGGAAGGAAGGAAGGAAGGAAGGAAGGAAGGAAGGAAGGAAGGAAGGAAGGAAGGAAGGGGAAAAAGAGAAGAGAAGAGAAGAGAAGAGAAGAGAAGAGAAGAGAAGAGAAGAGAAGAGAAGAGAAGAGAAGAGAAGAGAAGAGAAGAGAAGAGAAGAGAAGAGAAGAGAAGAGAAGAGAAGAGAAGAGAAGAGAAGAGAAGAGAAGAGAAGAGAAGAGAAGAGAAGAGAAGAGAAGAGAAGAGAAGAGAAGAGAAGAGAAGAGAAGAGAAGAGAAGAGAAGAGAAGAGAAGAGAAGAGAAGAGAAGAGAAGAGAAGAAGAGAGAGAGAGAGAGAGGAGAGGAGAGGAGAGGAGAGGAGAGGAGAGGAGAGGAGAGGAGAGGAGAGGAGAGGAGAGGAGAGGAGAGGAGAGGAGAGGAGAGGAGAGGAGAGGAGAGGAGAGGAGAGGAGAGGAGAGGAGAGGAGAGGAGAGGAGAGGAGAGGAGAGGAGAGGAGAGGAGAGGAGAGGAGAGGAGAGGAGAGGAGAGGAGAGGAGAGGAGAGGAGAGGAGAGGAGAGGAGAGGAGAGGAGAGGAGAGGAGAGGAGAGGAGAGGAGAGGAGAGGAGAGGAGAGGAGAGGAGAGGAGAGGAGAGGAGAGGAGAGGAGAGGAGAGGAGAGGAGAGGAGAGGAGAGGAGAGGAGAGGAGAGGAGAGGAGAGGAGAGGAGAGGAGAGGAGAGGAGAGGAGAGGAGAGGAGAGGAGAGGAGAGGAGAGGAGAGGAGAGGAGAGGAGAGGAGAGGAGAGGAGAGGAGAGGAGAGGAGAGGAGAGGAGAGGAGAGGAGAGGAGAGGAGAGGAGAGGAGAGGAGAGGAGAGGAGAGGAGAGGAGAGGAGAGGAGAGGAGAGGAGAGGAGAGGAGAGGAGAGGAGAGGAGAGGAAAGAAAGAAAAGAAAAGAAAGAAAAGAAAAGAAAAGAAAAGAAAAGAAAAGAAAAGAAAAGAAAAGAAAAGAAAAGAAAAGAAAAGAAAAGAAAAGAAAAGAAAAGAAAAGAAAAGAAAAGAAAAGAAAAGAAAAGAAAAGAAAAGAAAAGAAAAGAAAAGAAAAGAAAAGAAAAGAAAAGAAAGAAGAAAAGAAAAGTGATACCCAGACAGTCCCCAAACAACAGCATCCCTCCAAACTTCCCCCACAGATTTAGTAGTGAGCACAATTTCATATGGTATAGAACTGTTCAGTTTGGGTGAGCTGTGCTGGCTGTGCCCTCTCCCAGCTTCTTGTGCACAGTCAGCCTACTCATTGGAGGGGCAGTGGGAGAAACAGAAAAGTCCTTGACTCTCTGTAAGCACTGCTCAGCAAAAACTAAAACATTGGTGTGTTATCAGCATTATTTTCATCATAAATCCAAAAAATAACATCATATGAGCTACAGTGAAGAAAATTATCTCTGCCCCAGCCAAAGCCAGCACGAATGTATATACACACTAAATCAGGCAAAGGCCATGCATCCCATGTATCATGATCTTATAAAAGGACAAGCTCTGACCATGATTTCTCTTCCAAAAGAAGAATGAACTGTTGCTTGCTAACGTACCAAGCACCATGAGGTGGTGAAGAAATAAGGTATTTCCAAATATTTAACTTCCTATTAGGTGCTGTAAGAGTTTTGAAAATACTTTATTGTGTTTGAAAATATTTTATCATATTTCCGTAAAATAGCCTCCATGCTCCTTGCTCTTATTTAAGGAACGTGTGAGCAAAAGCAATGTGGAGCAGCATATTAGAGACAAGGTACAACTACTGAATATTTGCAGTTTTCCAGTGAAAAGTAGAAATAGGGGAGGATTAGGATGCTCATTCATCTGACCAGTGTTTATTTCTGGAATAATGTACTATTTAATATAAGTAAAGATGGAAATAACTGTCAAAATGGGCATTTGTTGTTCTATACTGGAAATGATTTGTTGTTAGAATGAAACAGCAATAGCATAAACTGGTCAGGTCTCAGTTTATTATGATAGAGGCAGAAAATAATAGAGTAAAAGGTGCTATAAGATTGACGTATTCATCTCAAGAAGGTCCATAATTTACTTGTTTCTTAATACTGTTTGGCAAGGTGTAAGCTAATGAATGTCATAACTACTGAGGAAATTTGGGGGCAGGGGGGAACCTTGAATTTTCAAAAACAAACCATTAAGATATTGAGGTATCATGCTTTAGTTTCTTCACATTATATTCTCACAGCTGAGTGCAAACTTTGCTGATGGCAAAGGAAAATGCAAAGTGTTGACAGTTAACTATAGCTGGCCACCTGGCCATCCATTACACCCCAGATGTGAATTGTGAGTTTTTATGTTCTTATTTGAGAAAATTGCTCCTTCTGATGGTTCTGAGCAATGCTTTTCAGCTGGAGAGATCTACAGATTCTGTAGTATGATGGATTTGTCCATGAGTTTGGACCTGTGGAAGAATGGTGGAACACAAAATAATCAAGGAGAAAAAACAAACAAACAAAAAAACAAACAAACAAAAAAACCACATATTTTTGCCATCTGCCTGCTTGTAATTAGCATGCCAATTTCAGTAATTGTCTGGTCCATATAGGTTAATTTGAGTCTATAAAATAGTTTTAATAGATATATTTTCTTTGTGCACTGCTTAATATAGTAGTTCAGAGTGCAGTAAAAATCTTTCCTCACTCTGAAATATCTTAAGTGTGAGCAAAATGTTATCTATCTGAGTGAAACAAAGAACTTCTGGTCATTAGTTTTACACCACTAAATTAAGTCATCTTTCCAAGTACAGCTCACTCTTGGTTTGGCTTTTTTGTATGTGTGTTGCTGGGATTTGTTGTTGCTGTTTTAATTATTTATAGGAAATGAAACAGCTCCAGTAGAGGTGCTTAGGGCACAGCAGTCTCTATATGACTTGATGGTGATGGCACAAACATGGGATGTAGTTTGGTTCCTCAGTCAAAGTGAAATTCAGCAGGAATGTGAATCTTGATGTCCTACCTACTGTGCAAATGATCTTGTCATCAGAGCAAAGTTATTCTGGCATGGCTGAATTTCTCTGATAGCCCAAGATGACAACCTTGTGGTAGTAAATGTAATATATTCCTGGGAAAAGTTGTGATGTTTATGACCAAATATATGTATCATAAAATTTCTGTACAAACCACATACAGAGGAAACCCCTCTCGCCTCCCCCCCCCCAAACAGGGAGGACTAAAAAAACTGCAATATATGCTTTATAATGTAGAAATTAGCGAAGCATCAACTATTTTAGAATAATGTATCTTTAGTCTACCCTCTCCTTTCTATATCCGTTCTATCTCTATTCTTATCAGCTTCTCAAGGTATAGGGAAGGGTGTGAATTGAATACAAAGAGAGTAGAAAAATAGATTTGTTTCTGGTAAACATTTAATGGAGTGTGGTTTTTCTTCCATCTCTTTCATATTTAGCCTAACAACAACAACAACAAATCAGTTTTTCTATTAACCATTTAATGCCTCTAAAACCTTCATTGTTTCCTTTTTCTAAGGCTTCTTTATACTATTTTGACTTCAAGATAATTTTTTTAAAAATAAATAAATAAATAAATGAGAAGTTCCTATGCAGTGTCAGAGTTAGAGAAAGTGTCCATAAAGTAAATAAAAATTCTGAGGGTCTTTCATTTCTAAAAACCCACATCTCTTCATCTGCTTCATCCCTCTTCATCTAGTTCTCTTCAGAAGCTCCACTTCGCAGCAGTGGCACCTACAGGATGGAAGGCAGTGGAGGCTGCTATATCTCAGGCAATCATGCTGACAGTACACTTGGCATTAATTCCTAGTCATTGCACAAAATTAAAATGCATTTTGTAATTTTGATGCAATATCTGGCACACCAATAGCTTGCTTCTGCCTTAACTCCATGCTTAAGATATGCGTAGCGTTTGCTGGAAGGAAAGGCTCTGTTTGTAGGCAAAGCTGAAAATTTACCACAAGATACAAGCATCATCCAACTGTCAAAAACAGTTTTTTTCTTGCTGGCAATGAAGATTTTTTTTTCCCATTTTTTACCTTTCATCCTTAACTATGAAGTATAAATTAATTAATTAATTAATTACTTTTTTTTTTAATTAATTAAAAAAAAAAAAAGAGGAAAGAAAAAAAAAAGAAAAGAAAAGAAAAGGAAAAAGTGCACTGTGGGATAACCTCATGAGATGTGCATCTCATTTGGCATGATCTTTTTCCAGTTCTCAGGTTTTTATCTTCTCAATAAAGCAGTATTTTCCTGCTGTTCACACTACTACTGAAGCATGAATTTTAGGGCTTGTAACATTAGACTATTTTTATTGATCTCCATGAGTTTGCAGTGGAGACTTCAAGGTCATTTGGTCACTAGGGTTAACTTTGCAGCAACGAAAGGCAATAAATGTTTTCAGGATAGGTGGGTATTTATTATGAGTATTTAATTTCCCCCAAACTGCAGTACTTGTTAGAAAGTATTGAAAAAAATAAGTTCTTGTTTCCTTTGACATGTCCTTTCTTTAAGTATTCTTCTTAACTTGCTGCCCCCATGACCTCCTTAGTAGCAGATACAATTCATTTCTTATGCAGACTGACAAAAAAGATGCATGGTATATGGCACTGCATATCTTTACTTCATTATTTCCTCATAGCAAAGACTCGAAACTGTAATGTGTGAGAAAGAAAAGGTGCCAACATGACATTTACTACTGCTAATATGAATCTGATTAATTCTACAACAAGAAACATCATCTTAACTCTTTATATTCTCATGTGTGTTTTTTGTTTGAACCAAATTGATAAATCAGAATATTTTGACAAATAACATATACTTGCAGCCCTTGTTGAAGCAAACAATATCACAACCTAGTCATTTGCAGTAAGTTTATTATAAGGGAAGCAAGAGGCTGTCTTTTAACAATATTTACATTTGTCTACTAAGCTGAAATCTGTTTTATATAGTTCATTTACAGTATATTTAGCCATAGCTACACTTTATTTTTAGGAGAGCACACTGCGAGTCAGAAATAGTTTCAGCGTGCTTCACCATGCCTTATTCTACAATGTTGCAATTCACCATGTTCAGTGAAATAGAATTTCTCATAAAGAGGTGTTACTAAAGCCTAATTATTTTATTTATGCCTTTTTGAATAACTCATAATAGTTGCTTTCTCTTTGGAAATTGTGCATCCAAGATTTTACCTTTTTATTCTTCAGTGATGCATTTTTTTCTCAGATTATGCAATCAAAATGATTTTAATAACAAGTTTTTATTTAGTTTGATATTTCATGGGTACTTTGGTTTGGTTTTGTACTTTAAAAGACTGTATGTCTCTCTCTTTCTGATTATTGGTGGACACTATAAAAATTAAATGTTATTCTTCAATCTGATTTCTTAATACTGGAAGGTTTGGCTGAAATGTCAAAAATGTAGAAACTGTGAAAAATACCATAGAACATTCCTAAGTATATATTTATAGGGAAAATGTTTTTCGTTAGTGGAAAGGTTAAAAAAAAATACATGGAAAGGCAGAAAGGCAGAAAGAAAGACGGAAAGAAAGGCAGAAAAGCAGACAGAGAGAGAAAGAGAAAAAGAGAGAAAGAAGGGAGGAAGGGAGGGAGGGAGGGAGGGAGGGAGGGAGGAAGGAAGGAAGGAAGGAAGGAAGGAAGGAAGGAAGGAAGGAAGGAAGGAAGGAAGGAAGGAAGGAAGGAAGGAAGGAAGGAAGGAAGGAAGGAAGGAAGGAAGGAAGGGATGGAAGGAGGCTGGGAGGGAGGGAGGGAGGGAGGGAGGGAGGGAGGGAGGGAGGGAGGGAGGGAGGAAAGAAGAGAAGAAATAAAAAGCTTTTCATCTATATACATATAATGTTTCCCTCTGTGTAACATGTATATTTAAACATTTATGAAAATTGTAAAGAAATAACCCAGAACATTCAAACACTGTGATATTTTTAAATGCAGGGTGACAAACATCAGATTCCAATGTTTGATGACCTAGTGAGTAAAATATTTATCTTGGATTTGTTTCGATTTCTTCCTTTATTGGATCAAATTTAAACTGTCCACAAAACTGTTACTGTGAAGAAAAATCAGCTGTCTGCTAACACCACTCTCTGGCCATTGAATGTGGAAATGGAGGGGGAAAAAAAAAAAGAAAGTGGGAGAAAAAGAATTTATGAACCGGTACTGGAGGAGGATAAACACTATTTTGCCAAAGTCCATAGGCTGTTGGTAAGCAAGCGAGGTTAGGACTGGCTGTCGCTTTGTAATACCAAAGCAATACAAATAACTCTGAATACAAGCAAATGACACATAGGTCAGGTTTTTAAATGTGAACACATGCTCCAAAGGAAACCATAGAGAACTAAAAGTTGTTCCTGTTTTGTTAGTTTAGATTCTGAAAGAAGCTTTTGTGTGTAAAGATGTAACACGATCCCATGCCTGGAGCCATGCCCTGTGGTACACAGAGTGCTGTGTTTGTCCCAGGGTACCAAAGGTAGAGAAGCTTGCAGGACTTCTGTACCCGGGCTGGCACCGGCTTTTGGGAGATGTGATTTACTTTTACCAGAATGATAATGAAATGAGCCTTTCTTATCAGTCTGCAGGGAGATTCAGCAGAAAGAATGGGAGCCCTGATGAAGGTAAATCTTCATGATCATTGCTTTAAAAAAAAAAAAAAATTAAAAAAATTAAAGAGCAGTTCTGTTTCAGTATTATAAACTCTCCTCTTTGAATACCTTCCAGAAATCTGCTGGTTTAATTTCTTAGTCCCATCTGTTTCCCTCTCACTGGCTATATTTGTTAGTATTTCCTCAAGCAGCATGTTGTATTGCCCTTACTGTGCTGGAGGAAAAGGGCATAGATTGATCATTTTACAGGACAGGGAAACGTTTATTTTGGGCTGGAGTAGAGAGCATTTCCTTGCTTCTTGCCCAGAGTTATAGCAAAAAACTTCTCCAGGAAAAAAAAAATAAAAATAAAAATAAAAAAAATAGCAGAGCCTGTTTTGGTATACCAGGAAAAAAAAAAAAAAAAAAAGAGGCAGCAATGTCAGGAGGGCCATTAGGCTGCTTATCTGTCTTTCTACTTTGGCACGTGAAAGCTCCCAGCTCAGCATGCCATGTGTCAAATCTATCATTTGATATGTCAGGAACCATTATTCCCTCTTTTGTCACCAGTTTTGACCAAAGGATGAAAAATTGCTGTCTTACACAGACAAAATTATTGCTGAAAAAAAGGGCAACTATGGCACATAGGAGTAGGCCAAGGTGAAACCTGGGGAAACTCTCTTTAGATTAGGTCTGGGTTAAGAGAATATTGATCTGTGTGCTAAAAACTGTTGATCTCTCTCTGAGCAGAGGATGACAAATGGTAGCAAACAAAAAATTGAGTGTCTCCAAGGACATTTGAGCTGCTCTCTGTTTTCTGTGAGTATTTGTTTGGTTTGTGGGTTCTGCTCCAGGGATTTAAACTAAAATAAGCAAATATTAAACAGAAAGGAAACAGCCGCAAAATGATACAGTGAGAAACTGCAGGAAGACTACAGTCAGTTAGAAATTAGGCCTGGTATTAAAAATGGTAAATGGCTTAAGCATAAGAAAAAGCACGTGTTAACTGCAGAAGTTGAACATACTGAAATTTTTAGGTGTTTGGGGCCAATTTTATTCTTTGTGACATTTATGTAGGTTTTTTTTATAGCAAATGGGATGTAAACTATACTTCAAATACCATATTAAAATGTTATATTAATTTCTGGAACATTCATGTCAAGCATTGTCAGCATCACAAATCCCATGAAACTCCTCATAGGTGATTCACAAACAAATTATGTTAAGGGAAGAAACAATCAGAAGTTTCATAATAGTCTGAGCATCTTATGAAACCAGCATCAATCCCCCATATTCTTCACTGAACATACCCAGAGACAAGAAAAATGGAGGAGGGACAAAATCTATCTCCTATGCTCAGATGGTAGAAGTAGCAGTAATGGTTGACCCTGCAAGCACCCAAGCAGGACAAGTCACATTTTCAACACATAGGAGAGAAGAAGCAGGGGGACAAAACTGTGGCCAGGGTTTTTTGGTTTTACTTCCGGTTTATCTATGGATAAAAATGGAACTCTGAGTTTGAATTAAATTGGATATAATGGTTATGAAAGGTTCTTTTGGTCTCTGGGGATCTGAGGAGTGTTAAAAACTAGTGCCATATATAACCAACACTGGAACAGGGATTTGTTTTCTTAACGATGAGACCCAGAGCAAGTGTGACTCTCCAAGTTTGTGTTGGCATGAACTTTGGGCCTCCTAAGGCCATCTTGTTCTAACAATGCTTGTGATTCAGAGTTTCGTCAGTGAAAGTTTCTCCCCCTATTCCTGCCCACAGCTGCCAAGAGTCATGCATCTTCTCTGACCTTTCTGCATTTGGCAGTGCACATTTGTCATCCACACACTTTCCTATTTTCTGCTCCTTCCCACTGGAGGTCACTGCGGCAGAGGAGTTGTGGACAGCTAATCCAAGTGTCCAGTAAAGTCGCACTGCACCAGCACAGGTAACTAGGAGCAGGTCAGAGTAGATGTGGCTGACGTGTACCATTTTGAACCTCTTAGTGAGCAGAAAGGTCAAAAAGACACATGGAGCTTTTGGATGGATGTGATAGAATGAAGAGAAAATGCCAAAGAGATACTAAGGGTCCCCACATCAGCTGAATTTGTCTAGTTGTTGTAGAGGTGGCCTGAATGCTCACCTAAATGCAAACCTGAAAGGATTGCTCTGCTAAAGAATGTCATTTTATCAAAACTGAGAGTGAAGTATTCCAGAGGTGATCCAGTTTTGGTAAAGTTACAGCTAATTCCTTGCTGATTTCCTGCCAACTCACCTGCTTCCTTCCTTTGCACCCTGACCCTGAGCTGATGGAAAACCATGATGGTTCCCTGGCTCCTAAACTCTTGGGCTCATCTACACTCCCACATCTCACCCGATGAGATGACACAGAGCAGAAACTCATTCCAGGGATATAAACTTTTTTTTTAGGAGAACACTGATATTCTAGACGAATGTTATGTGGCTTTTAATGCTAAGCATGGCAACCTAGCATGGAAAAGTAATTTAGTCCTACAAATCTTTCACAACAAATATTTGGTTTGACCATTTTGAGACTAAGCAGACAAGTTCTGGCACTCTTTGCAATTGGCCAGAAAATAGAGGCATGTAAATACTGAAAATGTTACATCATTGTGAGCTAGTACTCAGTCATGACCTGCTTAACATTGGTAGAAATTCTTTGAATATTTGAAACGTATTTTCAATGTAAAAAGTATCTTTTTTGAAACAGATAATTTGCTCATATAGTTCAGTTGTGACAATTTCACTCCTTCTCTCTTACAAGAAAATTAAAATATGTTCAAAAATATCCTTTTTTGTTTAAAATTGTTTCATTTCTGTTTTTCCAGATAATAAAAACAGTTCTAATAATTTGGTTTCCTGAAATGAAGAAGGAGATGAAAATTGTTAGAATTTTTTTCCCCATCAAGTTTGTCTGAGTGACCAGCCAGATGTACTTTCCTTTCTCTTTGCATTGTTTCTAGTGAAGTTAAAACCAGGCAGATGAGGTGGGCAGAGAGCAACCCTAAGCACATTTCGTTTGAAATATTTAGACTCTTTAGGATAAACAAGCCATACAAAGTTCTTTGTTGGCAGTAGCTCTAAGGATCTAGCTCTACAGATCTTTTTCCCTAGGAGGGAAAATACCAGTTCACTGCACAAGGTAGTCATATACACCTGTGGATGTGTCATTGCAATTGGTTCTTTATCTCTGAATGTTTTGGAAAGCTCTGATTTTGGTTATATGCTATCACAGTAGGATCCTTTCAGTTTGACATTAGTTCACAGGCTAGTTGACAAGCTCACAGTGATGGACAAGAGAGCTGAGTTGGTGATAGGTGATAAAGAAGCAGTTCTTCCTTCTGCCCCCTGTTTTTATTTTATTTTATTTTATTTTATTTTATTTTGTTTTGTTTTGTTTTGTTTTATTTTATTTTATTTTATTTTATTTTATTTTATTTTATTTATTTTATTTTAATTATTCTATTTTATTTTATTTTATTTTATTTATTTTTCCTCCAGTACCCGTTCTGGCACTTGTCTGACACCTCCATGAGCCAACTTAGCTTACTGCACCGGGGAGAACATAATTCATGATTTTTTGTGTTCACTTTCTGTCTAGTCACTGATCTGAATTGATTTACCAAAGACTGATATGAGTATCAGAGCCATTGGAAGAAATGTGACAGGAAGATAGAGTTAGGGTCAAAACATGGTGGGAGGATGAGGTGGGTGGAAGTGCCAAAGAAATCACTAACTCAGATCAACTTGTGGAGGAGATGAGGGTGCTGTGGTACTCTCATGTCAACATTGCTCTCAACATTTGCATCACTCCCAAAGGAGTCATAGTATTTGTCCCCATGGCAATAAAAGGTGGCTTAATTTGTACTTGTTTACATTGGGTGGACCTAGCAATGTAGTTACACATTTAAAACCAGAGATGATTTGGAAAAGAGAGAGAAGAAGGATTTTCCCATTTATTTTCCCCATTGTTTCCACAATGCATGATGCTACTTGTCCTCATTTCCACAGTTCTGCCCACCTGGACACACACCACAGCAGGGGAACAGGAGAAAAAAAAAAAGAGCTAAAATTTTGTAACACCTTTCACATTTGGGCAGCTGCTACAAAGGCTACCTTTAGCATCTAAGTGATATCTTAGCTTTCTCTAATCACCAACAAATGCCATTACAACTGTGAAAAGTATCCCATTGCATCCCAGAATCTGACTGAAGGACATATGAAGCAAGCAAGTATGCTTGTTGACCACTGGTTTCTGAGTACAGGATATTTTTCTTGCTGCTCTGGAGTCTTTTCTATTTCTCTGGTTTCAGTTTCTTTCTGGACTGATAGGACAAAGTCTTGCAGTCTCACTGCCAAGTTAAAAAAAGCTTCTTACAGTTTCAGCTGTGCTTAATCCTTCTTGTACAATCTTGCCACGATCTTTCAGAGCCACTTGAAAGGACAGAGGGAGAGCGTTGCTGTTTCTTGCAAACCTCTACAAAGGTGGAAAACTTTTGCTTATTAAAGTGGCAGAAGCAGTGTCCTGAGATTTGATGTTTCTCTACCATCAGTGAATGTCTCACAAATGGAGCATTCCTGCTTCTACATGATGTATTGTGGTATCACATGAAGAGCTGATAGCAGACAGTGAATGAGTGAATGAGATGAACTGGTGTGTAAGTTGAGAAACTATACAGCTGCATACTTTCCAAAATGAGCTCCAAGGAGTACCCAGATAAGACCTCCACATATGTCAGAAACTGAATCTTGAAGTCAAATTTTCTGTTGAGCTTCTGAAATGTAGCTTCTAACTTGCATATATTACTAGATACTAAAATGGATAAATATGATTAGATGATTTTATGATTTCTACTGTTTTTTAACAAATTAAGAAAGATACTTCAGTGTCATAGTATCTTTACACACATAAGCATGTTAAATTCTTTTATTTTTCACCTTAAATTTCTATCAGTGACCCAGTTTAAAATTACCACGTCTTTCTACTGACAATATCCTATGAGTGGCATGTGTTTGTTTGTGAGTTAAGTCAGCTCTAGATCACAAATTCCCAAACATTAAGATTCTGAAAACACTTACTAGACCAGCATGTTGGTTTTCCTGGTAGCACAGGATTGTTCTCTTCAGCTTCTTGGAGTGCTTCCATCAATATGGTATCTAAGTGTCTTCTAGAAGTGTGTAACTGACAGCTGTCACATATGATTCATGATTTCTTCTGAAGGAAAATATTTTGTGTGCATTAAAAAAAAAAAAATGTAAGGAAAAAGATGATAGCTGTATAAATATAATATTACCTTCTCTAGGCAAGGAGCACATCGATAACCACACTGCTACTGTAATGTTACTTTTGATGTTGCAGTTGCATCTTTAAGTGAGAGTGTTTTGAGCACAGCAGTTCAATGGTAATTTTCCATATCTTGCAGTTTGCTATTTAAACATTAAGACACATATTTTGTATCTGTAATTCCTCATTTTATGTACTATTTTATCTCAGTTCTGTTTGCATGCTTCAGTCTGCATTTGTACATCTTTTTATTAAGCAAAAATAACCGTTTTCAACAAAATTGTATATATTTGTCAGAAACTTAAATCTTCATTAATTTATGAATATATATATTCAAAAAAAAAAAAAAAAAAAAAAGTCTAGGAAGTATTTCTAGCATGCCATCATGTCTCAATTAGCAACATTAAACCCAAGCACAACTAACATATAATCTTTGACATTATTTCATTGTTTTTAGACGCTCCTTCAAAATCCTTCTCCTTTTTTATAGTCATAATCTCTTTATTTTTAAGATAACTTAGATATCCTAATTTCCATGAGAACCAAAAATTGCTGTAAGCAATTATTTATGTGATAATTATTATTATTCATTATAAAGCTATTTATCTCCTATTCAAATATTAACCAGATTAAGAAAAAATATATCATAAAAATGACTCTTGCAGCTTATGGCCCTTAAACTCCAAGGACATAAGTTATCTATACAGGAATATATGCTTCCCTTCTGCTTTAGGCAAAAGCTTATAAAAAAGTGTTGCTCTTCAATCAATTGACTCATTTTTTTCATCTGTTCTCACACATTCTGGAGCTCTCCTTGTATGTAGAGGGACAGAAAATGGCTGATGTACAACCTTAAAACTTTACAAATACTTCCTTCTTTTATTGGTCTCCTTTAGCTCTTATGCATGGGTACATGAATGTGTTCATACTCTCTAATGCTTTAATATTATTACATTGGTGTGTATTTATTGTCATATGAAATGTAACTTGATACAACATATAGCTACATGATTATCAGCAATGATATTAAAAAATATATATATATTTAAAAACTTGAAAGTAAAATGAGGAATCATTACTATAAAATGTATGGGAATAAATTGTTGCACTCTTTATTTGTGCCTGGACATTTGTGAGATATAAAAAGAAATCTAACATGGCCTTATAAATCCGTTGGTCTAATTTAGTACCACAGCTATTCTGGATATATCTGTGCAATACTTCAGAGAGCAGTTAAAGTTATGTCTTAGTTACACTTCTGTACCTAAATACGTTGGGATATCTTTTATGCTTGAGCAGAGCACTGAATTTCCTGCAGTTGTGAAGTTTGATTTGGTGGAAGCTACAAGAGCTTTAGAATACCTCTTATGGTGGAATTACTGGTTTATCTTTGCCTTAAAATAATCTTTTGAACTGGATTCTTCTCAGATGATGCTAATTTTCTAAGGGCTGAGTATCTGGACCAAGCATGGTATGTGAGCTTTTCTAGTCTGTGGAAAGACGGAAGCAGAGAATGGGTTGTTCCATCTATTTTAGAAACACTTGTTTTAGGATGAATTGCAATACAGATTAATGTCTTAAATGTCTTAAATGTCTTCACTGATCTCAGGGGGATCCTGCGAGCATAAACAAACTCCTGACATTTAGGGAGTTGAAACAAAGATTTTCATTGCTTCACAATTAATTTTTATTTATTTTTTTTTAGCAAGCTCTGTTTTAAATTCTGTATATAAGAGTATGAGCATATGCATAGGTGTTGCACTGGCTCTACTCCGACTCAGCAATACATGGGGCCAGATCAGTTCTGGATGCCATGTTAAAACAGCAGCCTTACACAGTGCTTGCTTCTCACAGTGACTGAACAGGATGGGCATTGCTCTGCCGGTAAAATGGTGTGGCACAGGTATCCCTTCTCCAAGGTTGGGCAGAGTAAATGCACCTGTGTCTGCACCCAGTGCCCCCAGAAAAGATTAGTCGTTTCAGTGTAGCATGGAATTTTTCTCCTTACATCTGTGTAAACAAAAGTCAAATCTGACCTGGTTCCTTTTCCAACTCCTTGGTGTCAACAATTAGATTTTAAAATGTAATGTTTTCCCACATAAATGCAAAGCTGTGCCTTTGAAACAATCAGCTGAGTAATTCACTTCATCATCCCCCTCTCCTCTTGTCACTTGTGAAGCACCCAATTCCCTGAGGAGATGGGTTTGTCTTTGCACTCCTGAACACGTCTCCTCAGGCAAGTCATTTTTTACAGTGCAAATGAAGTTTGAGTTATTTTTAAAGAATCTTGGTTTCATTTTTGTGGCAGAGCTGTGAGCAGTAGATCATTCATGCCCAGAAGCCATACTGCAATTTCATATCACAGGCTTTCTGACCCTCTCTGCTCATACCTGGACCAAGGTATATGGGTTCCTCTAAACATTATGACCCTGTTACCTAATTAACTCTATTGTCCGAATGCAGAGACCCTATCAGCCTTGGGGTTTCATTGCTTACAAGTATCTTGCACTATAAAGAGTACTGCACAAGCAGTACCAGCCCAGGCATGCCTGTTAAACATGAATTTCTTCTGGTTTCACAGAAGACCTTGGCCCATCTTGCTTTCGATTGAACAGATACTTATGTTCTCGCCATGTAACTCCTGGTACTTCGACTGACTTTGCTATTCTTTGCTTAGTCTTGGACTGAGGTTCATCTTGCCTGATTTAGGTGCCAAAATTAAGCAGTTTAAGATGGCTAATTTAGCTAGGAATAAATTACTATCTAAGATAGCTATTTTAGGATGGAATGAATTGCCTTCTGGAAGTGCTTATCTGTATCCATTAATTATAGAGGCAGGCTAGATGACTTGCTTAAAACAAACACTTAACATTAAGATGGTTAAAGGTAAGTGAAATGAGTCCCACTTTTGTGCAGGAATAAATGAATTTAGACAATGGAAACACAGAGCTCCTTTGCTTAAGGCAGAGCATTTTTCCCTCACAGTCTGTGGCTGGCCAGGAAATGTAGACTGTCACAGAGACTTATTCCAGCAATAATTGTTGCCATCCATCTAATTTTTGTTGATACAATCATAATTCTGATCTTTTCTAAAAGAACAACAAAATGACCCACTTAAGAAAGATTCGCTTGTCTATCTATAAATTACTTTTGCTTACTTAGAATTGTCCTTGGGATTTCTAAGGTGGATTTCATGGAAAGGCAAAAATTTACTTTCCTATACTTCTGATGTTGTCTCACAATCACCCCAGAAATCAATCTGTGTTCCTTCTTTGAGCTTCAAACTGAATTACTTCTTGACTCCTTTTGTGCAATTAGGAAAGTTGTTCATGTCTTTCTATCAGTGACTCCATTGCAAGATTAGGAAAAAAAATGTCTAATGAATCAAACAGAAAGTTTGTGACACTTATTGGGAAATGTTTTACGGATGAAAAAGAATTTTGGATTACAAATTATAGTAGCGTATTATAAAGTTTGTGTGTGTGTGCGTGTTCTTTCTGCTTTCCTGTTTGTTAGGTATGCTAGACCATGAATGTCAACATTTTCTCAGACTGTATTGCTATTTCAACAACATTATGCTTTATATAGTATGTTTTTAGTGATTCAGTTACTTTTTGGGTCATGTTGCTTCAAACAATGATATCCAGTAAGAAAAAATAATAATAACATTAAGCTTAATCGCATACAGTAGAATAATACCAGCATAAGTCTATGCACAGTGCTTTCTACATTTACACTCTGTTGCAAGAGAGAAAAATTTAGTGTTTAATAACAGAGCGGTATTTCAAAAACTAAAGAGTGCATGGGTATAGTTAGAGGCATGGCTTTATGTGTGTCACTTCGTATGTGGAAGTACCGCTATTGTAACACAGTTTTATCATATGGGAAATCCCCATAAGTAAATATTCAGAAGACCTGTCCTAAGGCAAGAAGTATTAATATAACTTACACATATTTATTTATGCTTAGCACAAAACATTTTAAATTTGATCTGTGGTTGGTTGTCTTTTTCCTGGTTGTGGCATGGGACAATACTTAGAAAAAGACTTCTGGCTTGCATTTTTCAAGATCCATTTAAGATTTTCTGTCATTTATAGAAAATGGGGGGGGGGGGGGGTAGCTTGACATCCTTTAAGGATTGTCAATTTATCATCAAAATATCATTTCAAAAGTTAAGCTCATAAAATAACTAAAGGGAATTAATGTAATCAAACAACAAAATCGGGATACCTGGTTATACCTTAGATATCAAGCACAATGCATCATTACCTACATTCATTTTCTTGTTTGTTTGTTGTTGTTTTTTTGGTTAGTTGGTTGGTTTGTTGTGTTGTTTTTATTTGTTTGTTTATTTGTTTGTTTGCTTACTTTTCGTCTAATACTATGAGCTATAATACTGATTATGAAAACTAAACTTACTTAGTAAACTTCAGGAAATTGTAAAGAACTGAGGAAAAAGCAAAATGTTAAAAATAGGCTGAGTAATTTTTTGAAATTACTTCATTTTAGTGGTTAGAAGGAACGAAATGAATTCAGGAGGCAATGGAAGCTGAAAGCAAAAATAGAATTTTGAAGTCATGAAAATCACCAGTCATGTAAGAGACACTGTTGTGTATCATGTATGATACAATCACATATCCATAATATTAAGCATGTAAAACAAGAAGAGATACTCAGCCTTTTTGCCCCTGAGGGCCAAACAGAACTTTCCCTTTCCACTTCAGATGAAATTGCCTATAGCATTATGAAAAAATGATTAAGAAACCTCTAACCTTTATTGCACTGATACACTTCCTAGATCCTCTTTGATCCCACCACAACAGCATTAGGCCTGTGAGTTGTAGCTAAAACAATAGATGTACCATGATCTGATGGGCAGGATATGCTGATCTAAGAACAAATATGGACCGTTTCTTTCCCTGAAAGGTAGTTTAAAACCTCATTTTATTTGCTGCTCCTTACACTGCCCACCCATTGTAGTTTGCATGGGCAGGGAAAAGAGTCTACCCCCGAGATGGGAAACCTGTTACTGGGAAATCTTTGCCCATTCAGCTACAGAGTGCTTCTGTGGATCTAAGGCTTTCTTGCTGCGAGCAGATGGGTGCAGAAACAGCAGCAGGTGGGATAGACAACAGATAATCCTTTGGGATTCACTCATACCCAGTAACTTGCTGTAGTGGGTCTGGCTGGGATGTTAACTTTCCCTGTGGCAGGCCATACAGTGCTGTTCTCTGCACGTGTAGCTAGAACAGCCGTGGTATCACACCAGTGTTTTGTCTTATGATTGCGCGGCATCAGGACTCTCTCTAACCCTCCTGGGGGAATTGGGCAAAAATGCGAGAAAGGAACATCACCAGTGCAGCTGACCTAAGCCAACCAAGGGGATATTCCATACCATATGATGTCACACTCAGCAATAAAAGGTGGAAAAAATAAGAAGAGGGAAGGGGTGGGCTCTCGTGAAAAAGTCTCTCCTCCTGAACACCGGCTACATGCGTTGAGGCCCTGCTTCAAGGACATGGTCAAGCATCACTCATTTGTGGGAAGTAGAGAGTAATTTCTTTCCTCTGCACTTCCACACAGCCTTTACTTTTGTTGTTGTTTGTATTTTTTTTTCCCCCTCCCTTTTCCCTTTTCCTTTTTTTCCCTTTTAGTTAAATTGTTTAATTAATAATAATCTTTCCTTAATAATTATTTTTTCCCTTTAACTAGATTATCCTCATCTCAACCCATGAGTTGTTCTTTCCTTTACTTCTTCCCCTCCTCTTCTAAGGAGGGGGAGTGAGAGAGCGGTCGTGGTGGAGTTCAGCTGCCTAGCACAGTAAAACCACCACACTTGCTGGACAAGGAAATAAACTCAGGAAATATCCCCCTGAAGGAACACTGAGAGTGAGGGCAGAAGAAACTCTTACTGAAAAGACCAGATGTGTTTGGCCTTGCTTTTTCTTTTTCCATTTGGTAGTCTAGAAAGTTGGTGCTGGGTGGCTGGACAGATTCTGCACAAGGGCCAAGCTAAAACACTGAGCTTTTTCCACTGGCAGAGTCTCAATCTTGCCCTCAAAAAGTTCTTTTTGAGCAGCAGCAGGGTCTGTCCATTGACCTTCATAGCAAGACCCAGTTCCCAAAAACAAAAACAAACAAACAACAAACAAAAAAAAACTTGTAAATAATCTCTATCATTTTGCCAGCTGGTCTAGGCATTTAATCTGTCTCTTAAAACTGAAAAATTACAATTGGACCTGACATTTCCTCCTTTCAGGTCAGGTCTCACTCAGGATGTCAATGTGCTTTTCTTGGTTTAGATTGTCTTCAGTGTTCATTTGTTCAATACAGAAGCTCATTTCATTTAAACTGCTATGAAGTGTCTGTTCCTACAATTGACTTCCCTGCACAATTCCTGTTTGAAACAAAGGGAAGTCTGTGAGTGAATTAATTCTAACAAATTAGAAACAATTAATTGCTGAAAATAAGAGCTACTACTCAGTTCTTTCTAAAATTATATTAGGAGGACTTTTTGGGGACGCTGTGTGTGTGTGTGTGTGTGTACTTTTAAAAGAGGTACTACTATAGTAGTCATCCAACTACAGTATTACTACCTACCTACCCACTACTCTTTATTAAGGGCAACTCGCATATTAAAACATTTAGAAATAAAATACAAATTGATGAAATGCTAGCTGTTACCAGGCTTCTTAAATATATAGTACTAGCCAAACTCGTAAGAATATTTTCACCTTTTTATATTAAGTCCATAGCTAAATGCTAGCATTTAGCATATATAAATGATTGTTTCTGCATCCATTTGTCTGCTGATATTTGCCTTTTCACCAATTAGAAGCCTCCTTGCCTTCCTGGCAAAAATATGATGTGAGGCTAGATAAAAGCATTTGTTTAAAATACAAAATAAAATCCTGTCCTGGCCATAACTTTTGCACTTTTGATAGAGCCTTTCCCAGAAATGAAGTGGTAGGGATGCAGCACTACTTTCTTCAAATCTCATGTTTATTACTGCTGCTCCTTGACTTCTACTAAAGGAAGCATTTTACTGCCATGCTGAAGTCAAAACAAGCAGTCAGATTTCTCTGTTCTGACTTATCTTTGACAACAATAAGATTCATTAGCAAAGTCTGCACAAAGGTTGATGGCTTGTCCTGGGGCCCATGGGTGAATCACATTTATCTATCATATATGATTATGCCTGACCAAACTTAACACATCCATGCATGTTTTTCAGAGACTGACACATACATAATCATTGTCTGTATGGACACAGGACCATGCTTTCTCTGACATAAATGTCTGCAGAATAGAGTGCTGAAAAAGAGATGAATGAAGCTGAGATGCCATAGAAAATTGAGAATTACTGAGGCTGGCTGGGAATGATGAAGGAAATAGAGTTTATACTTTGTTTCTTGCTTAGTGCTTGATCTTCAGCAAAATCATTTCAGAAGTTCAGAAAGAAAAAAAAAAGGGGGGGGGGGGAGTACTCAGAGTTCCTTTTAGTACATTTTTTTCTTTTCTCTTATACTTTTTAAACTGCTTTCCTCAATCTACATAGATATGTTAAGTTCTCTGAAATTATTCAGATATCATCCAAACCATCCTAGAGATAGCCATCTCTAGGTTCTACAATATGTGAATACTTCTAAGGAGCCTTATTAAAAACGTTTGCTAAAGAAAGACATATTTTTACTATGACTACTTGTATTTTTCATTATCATATTTTTTGTATTGATGACATCAATTGAACAGGACAGATTCTAAGTTAAGAAAGAGTAAAGTCCACAACATCTTTATCATGTAAAATTTGTCCACCTTTAATTATACAGAGACATTAATCCAATCAGATATATCCTCTTTTTTCTTAATACACCTTATATGTATTTTCCATTTAAAATCTTTGAAGCCAGATATAGACTAGTATTTTTTTCCCTTTCTTAACCTTTTGATCAGCCCATATGTGAGACTTTATTTTCAAGGCTTATTAGAACTTACTTTCCATGTATGATGTTATTCAAGTAATGTAAAAACTACCTGAAATGAACCAGCATACTTGTGGTGGAAGTGATGAAATGCAGATTCATACAGTGTGGTTTATATAAAAATAAAGCAGCAGACAATAGGCCTGAATATTATGAACAACATGCTATGTTGGAACACTGGAGAATTCCTATATGTTTTACTACAGTTAAAAATAGTTTCTGGGAGAATGATATATGTCCATTGATTGTCCACTGAAGTCAATGCAAACAATTCCATCAACTTTGTTAAGAGCTGTACCTGACTTATTGCTAATTTTCTATTTCAGGTAGGTTTATTATAATAGATGTGCATACAGCGACACGGAGTTACTCGTTTATAAATGAGAGGGGTCATCCTAGCTTAGTACTTTCTGGACACATTCAAAAGCTTTTGAAATGTCCTCCCATAGACAAACTTCAATGAATATCAGGCAGTTTCCTAGATTACTGTAGAGTGTAGACAAACTTTTTTTTTTTTTTTTTACCTAAGTGTAGCTTCTGGGACAGATTTTCTCATATAGACAACATGATCAGAAACTGTTCCTTCTCAGGGCTTAAGACATGGCTGATTTTCACTTCACTCCAGAATGTTACTTCACCTCAGGACCTGAGCTGTGAGAACTGATTCAATTAACAAGGAAGACCTGAGACTAGGCTCCAAAACTTGTCTTTTAGCTGAGAAAGACCCTTTTGCATGTGGATGTGGAGTCTTTGGATTTCTGCATGTGGACAATCAATGCATGGGTTAAGCAGGTTGGAGTTCACCAAGTTTGCATACAGCTTTGTTGACATAGGAACATTGGTATTGAAGAGCAAGATATATCGTTTATTGCTAATAGCATAGGTTTACAAATGTGACACAAAGACCAATGCCAAAACTTTAAAGAATACTATATATATTGCTGCTCCCCTTGCTCACACACTTGAGGACCTCCTATGACTGCACTATTTACATTAACCATTCAGCACCTTTCAAGAAGAGTTCAATATGATGTAAATCAGAAAAAAAAAAAATAAAGTTTTAGCAGTGCTTTCTTTAAAATACTATATTCCCCTCATCAGCTTGTCTTTTTTTCCATTTGGCAACCACAGCTTTTTATCACCCACACTTTAAAATGAATTAACATTAATCTCATTATTTTTAATAGTGACTCCAATTTACTGTATGTAGTTCCTTATGTCAGAATCACTTTTTCAGTGCATTAATATTATAAGATTCCAGGACAGATCTGTAATCTGGAAGAATGTTTGTTATTCATTTAAATTGGGAAAACTAGGATAAAATAGGTTAACATAGTTTGATATGTCGTACAAAAACCTACTTTTGTCTCCATTAAATATATATATTTATATATGTATATAATAATTTGTAGTTTACAATTACCCTGTAGTTTAAAATTACTTTAAAGGAGGTTGTAGCAAGGTGGGGATCAGGCTCTTCTCTCAAACACCACATGATAAGATGAGAGGTAATGACCTCAAGCTGTACCAGGGTTAGGTTGGATATTATGAGAAATTTCTTTACTGAACAGGTTGTGCTACATTGGAATAGGCTACCCAGGGAAGTACTTGAGTCACCATCCCTGGAGGTCTTCAAGAAACATGTAGAACTTAGTAGTATGGTATAGTAGTGGAATTTAGTACTAGATTAAAGGTAGGACTAGATTATCTTAGATGTCTTTTCAAACTTGAATGACTCTGATTCTATGATTTTCTGTGAAGTGTATTTGCTGGTGGTGGCTAGTGGGAGTCACTGAGAAGTCATCTGTATCACAACTATTTTAGTCCTGGTAGAGGAGGTTAAAGAGACCAAGCATGGCAAAAATGCTGTGGAATGGTACTTGTACTCTTATTTTCTTAGCTGGGCTTCAATGGGGAAAAAAAAAAAAAAAAAAAAAAAACAAAAAAACCAGTGTGACCTAATAGTGGCTTACTGGCGATCTTACATATCTTATATCTTTCTTACAATAGTGGCTTACAAGGTGTGATCTTTAGTATTAATTATGAATCTCTAACTTCGGGCCTTTGAAAATATAGAGATATAGAGATATCTATTACTACTCCAGCTTTAGTCTCTGGAAGTGTGGACACATCTGAAAATGAGAAAATCTGACATAACACTTTTCTCTGAAAGAATTCAAACGAGTGGAAGCAGAGGTCATTTAGATATTTTTTTTCCAACATGAGGCTTAACCAGAAAGTCTGGATTTCCTTCATTCATTGTATTCCTTTCCCTAGGTATCCCCTACTGAGAAAGACAGAAAATGTTTGCTTTGTGTTTACTTTGAACACTTTTACAAAGTGTTTACTTTGACCCCAGGTGTCCTTCTTGTGTTTCTGTAAAACACCAAGGTTACATCTGCAAAGTTTTTAGTTTCAGAAGCCTGTAAATTTGGTATATTTGAGTCTGCTTCCTATCAATGCCTGAGGAGAATCCCTTGCGCCAGCCCCATGGGTTTCAGGACCTTTCTCACTCCCAAGTGAAATGGTTGTTCCAAGCCCCTACATTACCACCACAATGGCAAGCTCCACAGGTAAGCTGCACTTGTGGTTATAAGATACCTTCAGTAAGGTGAAAAAATATATGTTTTAGACAAGTTCTAAAAAACAGTAATCTACTGGAAAACACATAAAAGTAGTTTTGAGCCATGTCAAGTGAGCATATTTGTGGAGAAGTCACCAGACTGGGATGAAACTCCAGGTCTGGTAGAACACTGCACCACTTCAGTATTCAGCACTGCAGAAAGATAAATACTGGAAAATAAGAACAGCTAAAAGCAGAGAAAAGTTACATTCCTGGGAGCAGAACAGTAGAAGGAAAATGTGATAATACTGTTGAACCAATCTTTTTTTGGTGGTGATAGCATTTGCCACACACATATATTGCATGGATTTGGCAACAGATAAACCAGACTCATCGAGCAGCTGCCAAATATGACTCTAACTGGAGCTACAAGAAGTACTGAGAGATTAGCTTCAGGCATTGCTACACATGTGAGGTACGTTTTGTATGAAAACCCAGAGGGGCAATTATTTACCTTTCTTTCACAGCGTTTTTCTCCTTTCTGAGACTTTCATTACTCTGTTTGCAACTGAAGAAAAAGAGAAGCATCTTCTATGAGGTATGCTTTTTGCTCTATATGCTGTCACATTCCCATGTGTGAAGACCTTACCTGTTTAGTAGTCCCAACTGTAACACCTGCTGCCACCCAGACAGCATCAAGGGGACTAACACCAAATTTTCTCTATTCATGTTGTGGTCATTATGTATATTGCTATATCTAATAATTGAGCTATAAACACAGAATTTCTCTGAAGAAAGGTACCTTATTCCATGTAAATATTAGTAATATAACAATTCTGCCTATAAGACTGTGTAGTGTTAAGGCTAGCCCTGAGATTCTGACAATTAAACACGTATATCATCTGTCTTGTATAATCTATGTAGATCTAGGATTCTATGATTCTATGATCTGTCTTGTGTAAATCTCTTTTCCTACAAAGAGAAGATTTGGTGCCAGTGCTTATCACATGCAAACTTTTTTTGTGTGTGTGTGTGTTTTTTTTTTTTCTCTCTCTATTCAGTTTTGAAAAAGCATACTAAAAAAACAAATGAAAGGACCTAAGTAGAGAGGCTTGGTTTAACAAGTGGACATGTTGTAGGTGAAGTGCCATAACTCCAGAAAAACTCAGCAATACCAATACAAAAACATTAGGATAAACCGAGGTAGCCAAACTCAACTGATATCTCAACAAATGACATAGGTACATGTTTATTCTAAGACTGAATTTAGCAGTAACACAGCTTTATCCATCAAGGAGTGGAAAGACATGGATGAAAAATATCTTTGTAGCTTTATAATTTTGGGACTGAGAACCATTATATTGAACCCTATCTGTCAGTGCTGAGTTTTGCACATCTAGAAACATACATGTATGTGGTCATCCCAGAATTGCTTGGACTGATTTTATCACACAGCAAAATATCTAGGTGTCAAATAAAAACTGTCATATCACAGACACACTGCTGGGACCTCAGTCAGGTAGTGACCTGTATAACTAAGTCATAAGGCTGCAGTAAGAGCCTGTGAAGTCGATAGCAAGGGTAAATTAACAGTCTCAGATCCTTCTAGTTAAAAGCACACAGTTCGAGCCTGATTAAATATGCAATGCCACAACAGCCACTGTGATGACACAGAATGTAAATCAGGGTAGAAAATCTCTAAAAAGCCAAATCTTTTTTATTCTTATTTCTATTTTCTGATTACACTGTTTATTGTAGAATTTAATATATTAAAAATAATTTTAAAACCACTTTATTATATACTTATTTTTAATAGCATATACAATAGTAATGACATTGCTAAATATAATAATTATTATATTTTATATTTTTTAGATGATAGTAATCTTATTCAGCTATCATCAGAATTATATCCCACAAATTCAAACCTTCTGAATGCCTTGAGGACAGTGCCTTCATCCTTACCATTGTGTGCTGCATCTCTACAGTGTTTATGCTTGAGAACCCCCAAGTGTTTTAAGATAAGTTTCCTCTGTATTTTGCATTCTTATTTACTTTGTCTCTTCTTACTAGCACAGTACTGGTGAGATGATGATTGGACAAGATGTTAGTTCAGAAAAAAAATCATTAATGTAAGATGCTGGAAAGACAGATATCTGAGCGAAGTTTTTCACAAAAGACCTTGTATCATCATCCAGATTTTATTCAGGAAATTTTAAAACTCACTTTAATTTTATCTTCTCTTAATGTCACCCCAGATGAGATCAATGTGATCCACGCATCCTCCTTTCTTCAACTCTTCTCTTATTCATCATCGTGACAATAACAATTTCTCTTTCATACTAGTTTAGAGGAAAAACAGCTTGATTCATATTTGTGTGGGTGAAGGGAAAAGCAAATCAGAGATGAGTTTTGCACTGGGCCATGAGTTCTGAGGTCTGCATTCTCCGCTTTTCTTTGGCACCAGGACACAAAACCTGAAGATTTGATGTGAATTCTGTGAAGACTATGTGTCCTATATTCCACATTCCCTCCTTTTCTCCAGCAGTTTCATGGTTCCAGTGCAACAGAGATACCATGACAGGTCACAGCTGTGTGGAGGGAAGTGATCTCATAGGCAGAGAGGCAGAGATCTCATATCTCACTGAGAGGTTTAAATATCGATATGGAGACCTTGAAGTGGATAAATGTGGCAATTTGCTTTGCTAAGCAGACATTCTGTTGTATTTTCACCCATGTGGAGCTTTTTCAGGGCATACGGCTTAATTTCTAGGTCTGAGTTGCAGTAATGCAGCCTGGAGGTCACTAATGCAGGGATAACTGTATGGTATGATTACTATGCAGATTGCCACATAGCTATGACTCCAAGGGAAAGGAAGGAGCAAGGGAGAAACATGGCTATTTGAACATATAGTAGTATCAAGGAATCAAAAGGGATCTAAAAGCTACAGACCTTTTTTTTTTTTTTTTTCTTTCCCATATAAATGTGGCAACTTGATGGAACAACTTATTTAAAAATAAATAATTATGATAAATAATTGTGTTAAACTCTTTTATTTACTATTATTCTAAGGAGAAGCTGCAGATATTATTGAAGAATATGAAAAGATAAACTTACTTTAACTCCTTTTTTTAAAACAATTTTTACAAATTTATATGCAATCTGTTTTTGCTTCTCTTCTCTAGCAGGTGCTTGCTCTCATTTTAGATGTGTGGACCTTAGGTACAAAGCAATATTGAGGAAAATATATTTTCTCTTGGTTTTCCAATTAGAAAATATTATTCCCCAAACCATAAACATTACTGGAGTGATTCATATAGTTATAGTATTAAAGGTATATTTTTTAAGATGTTTGTAGTCATAGCAGCGATTGGACCGTATTACAAAATTGACAATGTCTTTTCATGATTTGTTTTCATGAAGTAAAGCAAGGTAAGAGTTGGAAAACCTACTCTTCTGAAGACTGGCAGGAGGTGGACACCAATCACAAAGGCAGACAACAATCTTCCACATGACCTAATGTCCAATGGGTCTTTGTTATTTTGGAAGTGCAGATAAGACAGAGATGTACTAATTGATTATAAGAACACAGTGAGGATATGCATAACTTATAGACACCCATTCAGTGCAGCTGGGAGTCTCGATCAGGATGTTTTGACTCATCATGCTGGGCCTTCATCAGATGATGGAACTAATTTTTTTTTCATCAGCTGATTAAGATTCAAGATAATGAGTTGAAACATGCCAATACTAATTCCCTTCAGGACTGTAGGCAGGATGTTAACTTCCACACACATACACACAGAGGAAACCGCAAGAAGCGGTTTATGTCATTGGTGAAAAAAAGTAAGAATTTAACATGTATACAAATAATAAAAATCAACCCCAAACTAGATGCTGTTATATTTCCTTCCCATATTACTTAATGTGTAACTTGAATGTTTTTGTTTGGCAGGGCTGTGTTTTTAAGGTGGAACATGGGAGGGAAGGGACGATCAGGACTTGTACTGAGGTTGATGTATGACCAAGAGTTTAGTCCTCAGTTACAGTTAATGGGGTGAAAGGCTATGATAAGGCATGTGATCTGAATCAGTAGTGTACTATTGCTACAGCTAGCCAGAGTCAGGGCTTCCCAAATGTGGTTTATAATTCCAGAAGTTGAAAATGGAGAAGTCTCACAATATGAGCCAAGCTTCTTTAACCTATCCGCAGAAATGTCAGTATTATTTTAGCAAGTGATTCATAATATCTGTAATACAAAATCTTGTATTTTGTATATTGCATTTTACACAGTAACTGGCAAATTATAGTATAGCATAAACTGAAAGTTAATGATTTGTACTGCATATCATGGCTGTGATCCCAGCATCTTCAAACCACAAGGACTGGAAGTATGTAGCAATTTAAAATGCAAGCCTCTGTTACCAGAAAAGAGACTGAACTCTTACATGTATGATTAAGGATCACTTCTCCCTGCAGTACGCAGCTGATCTCCGTGTTTCTAAAATAATCTTCTTGCTGGAACACTTTGTTACAATTGCATACAAGCTTTTGGAAAAAGGCAAAGTGCTGCAGAGATGAAAACGTTTATTTTTTGCTTCTCTCTCCACAGATATATCTATACTGTAACGATTTCTAAACTGTCAGTTTCTTCAGACACTATCAGTAGGTATATTAGAGAGCAGGAACTACTACCATTGTGCAATTTACAATGCACTATTGAAGCAGAGCAATTGTCATACAATCTATAAAGACCTACTCATAAACGTCTTCAAAGAGGTCTTAATTGCTGCATGATTTACTACATGAAGAATACCTTCTTTTTTGTGTGTTAGGAAGTATTTTGCTGCAGGAGAAACCTTTTTAGCCAGACTTTTATAGGCCAGTCTTTGCGTTGGTAGCATGCGTTTACTAGCTGTATAATTGGTGGCACAGTTCTTCTATCATAAACATTGTTATCAGTTAATTAAACTTGAAATGGAGCTTTGTTCCACAACATGTTTTGTCAGATTGTTTTCCTTATTTATTTATCATCATAAAATTTTATTTTATGACTGGCAGCTTCTCAGCCCTCCAATAATAATATAAATCAAAACAAGATTTTAGTCTTCATGCAATTTCCTTTTGGTCTCAAAATATGAAACCAGATGTTTTTGGCATGCTAAAGATGCTTTTCATCTTTTTTTAGATTCTTTCAATGCAGTCAAAGTAAATGCATTTTTAAAACCAACTTATGAAAGTTAAATTTCCTTTGTTCGCCTGGGTGTAGTCTGGTTTGCATTGATGCAGCAGCAAAAAGAGACCTTCCAGATAACACACTGGATACCATTGAAGAATTACACATGTGTCTCAAGCCTCAGACAGAAACAGGAATTATATTAATAGCAGATCAGAAGACTTATATTATAATTTAAAACATTATGAATTTTGTGCGTGTGTATGTATCTAAAGGACTTAGCAAGCAGCTAAAGGAAAATTGGACTATGGGACAACTGTATATCCTGCAGTCTCAATACAGTAAGTGGCTAACCTACAATATTTGTTCACACATTTAGCAGCCTTTTCCTGAGTTGAAACAGATTTTTTTTTATTTTTTTTTATGATGCCCTAACGAATTGTCATCAGTATTTCCTCTAAGCAGTGAATCCTATTTCAACAGACATTAGATCTGGGCCTAAGGCTATTACTAAAGGACCTAAACATTCCCAGGTGGGCCTCTCTTCAATAATAACAGCAGCCTTGAAGGGATTTACTGATACAGTAAAGAATATGAAGTAATAAACAGGAACTGGACCAAAGTGGGACAATTGTTATGAACATTTGCATGCCAGCCCTCTGAATCCTCTGTCCTATAATATTAATTCTGGTGTTTAACTCCTGAAAGCAAACAGAAAATCTTTGGCATTCTTGTGCACAATGTTTTCATTTTTTTGTTGTTGGTGGTGGTGGTTGGGGGGGTGGGGGGTGGGTTCTGCTTTACAAGCTGAGACTGCAGATGAGCTTCTCTGTATCAGCCCCCACCTCTGAACTTAGTGAAAGAAGGAAGCAGACATTTGTCATTAACCCTGCTCTGGTCCCAGGCAGTAGAAAAATTGTAAATTCTGTAGTGAGACTAAACATTCTAAGCCCCACAGAGCTGTAAGTGAATCTGGGTGCTGCAAAAATTACAGGAGAGATGTACATTTGCCTGGTTGTGGCATCTGTTAAGTCTCTGTGTCTTGTTTATTCAGGAAAAATTAGTCGAGGAAGAGATATGTTACTGGAGGAAAAAAAAAAAAAAGGAAAAAAAAAAGCCTGAAAAATTGAATTAAAATAAATGTTATCACTACTTACTACAGCTGGTCACGTTATTTGCTCATTCAGGTTTTCTGTTTTGATATTTGGTGAACTTAAACATTAAACAAACAAAAAAATAAACAAATCCTTCTTTTTGAAATAAAATGAATACCTTCAAAAAGAAGACCAGAAATATATAAGTCCAGAAATTTACTGCATAAATGTGGTGTTTTCATTATTCTGAAAGTATATCTTTACTCCTTACATTAGTGTTTTTCTTGTTTGTATTTTGGAATGGCAAAAGCTGATTAGGAACTAGGTCTCAGGTGAAAGAGAGTGGATTTCCAAATAGTGTCTATCTAGATGAGAAAGGAAGGACGGGAGGGAAGGGAAGGGAAGGGAAGGGAAGGGAAGGGAAGGGAAGGGAAGGGAAGGGAAGGGAAGGGAAGGGAAGGGAAGGGAAGGGAAGGGAAGGGAAGGGAAGGGAAGGGAAGGGAAGGGAAGGGAAGGGAAGGGAAGGGAAGGGAAGGGAAGGGAAGGGAAGGGAAGGGAAGGGAAGGGAAGGGAAGGGAAGGGAAGGGAAGGGAAGGGAAGGGAAGGGAAGGGAAGGGAAGGGAAGGTCAAGAGGGAATCTAGGGCTGTCTGGAAGGTGTACATTGCTTTGACTTTGGCAGAAGCTGGGAAAAAAAAAAAAAAAAGTTCAGCTCCTAAAGACAGAAGAGGAAAGGTTCCAGTGACCAAAGCAAAAGCTCAGAAATGCAGCTCTCTGGGAGTGGGTTTATTAACAGGAACACAATAAGGCAAAGAGGAAGAGAAGGTAAATGTGGGCAGACTGACAGTTTTCTAAGAGCTTTGATTTTCAGTGTTTTTATACAAAGGGTGACATTTAAATAAAACTGTTTTGTGACTGCTACTTCTATTGTGCAGAACTATATAAACCTCCTCTTCTCCCACATGAGAGTCAAATGGCCACTAAGTTGTTATTTACTTAGAAAAGTGATTGTAAGAAAGAAATGGTGTAGAAGTGTAATCGTTTGGGGAAGTTTAAGTAAAATGTCTGTATGAATGCTAATTGGATTTCACAACATGAATACTGTATGGGCAGTAGGTACTTACTGGTTTCTGGCTTTTCTTTACAGTGAAGAAATGCATCTGTAGAAATTACTGGAAACAAGAAAGACATGAGTACAAAGCTTCAGCTAGTTTTTCATAGCCTGTAGGCCAGGGACAGATCATCTACCACTCTCATAACAGTTGGAAATATTTTCCTATTTACTTTTGTGTTTCTCCCCAAAAAAGTAACTTCAATACTGTGCCACTTCTGTGACACTGAATGGCAAGGATGCACCTTCACATACCACTAAACTTTCGATCTTTTATTCATCTTTCCTCTCCCTACTTCTTTTTTCACGAAATGAGCCACCAGTGTGCAGAAAGAGTGCAGATATGAGAAGTTCTTCTTTCTCCATGTTAAAATGGGAGGGTAAACTAGCTATGGTGTACTATTAGCAAGCAGTGAGTGTTGCTTACATCTCTGCATGGTAGCTCACTAAGATCTACTTTTTTTTTTTTTTTTTTTTTTTCTCCCTGAAGGAGTGGGTACATTCTACCTTAGTTCTCAAGTTAGTATTTCAAAGTCCTAACCTTCACCTCACTGCTTTTTCTAGGTCACTGAATGGTATCATAATTTGACTCTATATTTTAATAAGCAGATGCTTATTAAAGTGCAACCATGGTTTTGATCATCAGTGTATAGAAATTCCTATACAGAAGATATGTATGCGTTACAGCCATTGAATGGCTGCAAAACTTCAGAAACAGTTTGCTTAGTTTATAAAATGTTTTATTAAACTCTTGGTAAATACACATTGTTGAGATTTGACATTAACCACCTTCATTCATGATAATAAACACACAAATTTTCCACTTGGATATCAGATCTGATTTTTTAATAGGAAACAACTATGTTTATCACAGATTTCTGAATACATCGTACAGATATCAGACTAGATTCATAGTGTTTTGATATTGTCCAGAAGATGTATGTTTCCTTTCCCTAGTCATTTTTTTCATTTGCAACAGTCAAATAAGACATAACAAATACATCCTGCCACGTGGTGGTAGGTCAGATACCTGTGTTATATAAATCTTTATGCTGAGAGTTTATGACATTTTAAACTTAGAGCTTCATTCAACTTGACGATTTTGGCAGCAGCCAATTATGATATTAAACAGTTCACAGAACTTAACCTAAGACCTAAAATTAAATAATTTTTGTAATGACTGATTTGCACCTCTCCTGGTTCATTTAGAGCAATTCAGTTCAAAAGTCTTACCCTTCTTAATTGCTCCCTTTTAATTTGAAGCTCCAATGTCTCTCTTTATTTCTCTACTGTATCTACTTATTAAAAAAATATCAATCAGGAAAAAAAAAAAAAAAAGCATCTTCTAGGCTTACAGGAGCTATATGGCTGTCCGCATACATGTTGTTGGAATAAAAATCATGGAAATCTTTTGCTGATACTACAGAAGTCAAAGTCTGAAATGATTTTTTTTTTTTACTGTATTATATATTTTTAAATTTGATAAAGGTATTGTAATTATATACTCTTAATATAAAACTCTGAGATTTCAGTAGATGAAAGATGGAATTTGATGTTACATACACCAAAAATAAAATCCTGAACTTTGGTCAATGCTCAGGCTCTTCCTCGTTGTTCATATCCACCTGGTACAAGATTCTTCCTGTTTTCCTTTGTCTTTCTGGAATCTTGGTGACTCTGAAAGGCTGTGCTGTGCTTGATGAGTGATTGTGGAGAAAAGATCATCTTTACAGGTCCTTAGATTAGATTACCACATCTGAAGTACTGCTGACACAAGTAAATGCTAGAAGAATAGATTAGATGATAGATAGATAGATAGATAGATAGATAGATGATAGATAGATAGATAGATAGATAGATAGATAGATAGATAGATAGATAGATAGATGGATGGATGGATGGATGGATGGATGGAGGTTTGGTTTGTTAGTTTGTTTTTCTGAAACTACAGAGACAATAATACAGGAGCTAAAAGATCTGTTTGAAACTGGAAGGCTGGTAAGAGCAGGGCACAGAAGAAATAGGGCCAGAGAAAAAAAAATATAGTTCCATGAACCTTAGAGTAACAGCACAAGATGAAAAGTGGTATTCTCCAAATTCAAAGAAGCCAGAAGTTACTTTTGTGTATCACTGTAGATTTCCCTAGCCCTGTTTGCTGGAGCTTAGAGTTCACCCAGACTTTTGCAAAACACCCATTCAGTCACTGCCAAAACAGATGGAGTTATTTCCAGTAGTCAAGTTTTAAAAGCTTACCCTAAACAATTTATATTGCAATGTATAGTTTTGTTATAAAATAAGCTGTGTAGAAAAGATGACGTAGAGGTAGTTTGTTAGCAATGTAGAAGGAATTTTTGTTGACCTTTGCATTTTGAAGCAACAACTTTATAATACCTGGTTTTCACATGTGTTTCAATAGAATATGAAACATGGTTTGAACATCTGCAGCACAGAATTTGGCAGATCTTGGGTAAAATATATAGCATCTTGTTTAAAATAGCACAGTATCTTGAGTACCTGGGAGGCATACTGACAAGAGAGAGACCTCCCCTCACCCCTTGTTAAATATTTACTACTTGAGTCCTGAACATCTGCAATTAGCTAAGAATGGTGATGTCAGTGGACACTTCCCAAGGTTAGCTGCCTCAATATTTGTATAGATCTAATCTGAACTCCTTTTCTTGAGAAGAGGAACACATTCAAACTCAACAAATTGTCATTGACAAATGACCACAGTAGTCTAAGGATAAAAGAAGGGCAAGTATTCAGTAGAGAAAGAGAAAATGAACATTAACAGAATAAACCTGACCTATTTAGTGTGTTTAACAGTCTGTGATTTCTCAGACTTGGATTATTTGTTATCATATAAAACTCATGATTTGGGGATAATTCTCAAAATTTAGACACCAAACAGCTGCAATTTACCTGTTTTTTTGTTTGTTTGTTTGTTTCCTGAAAGGGTGAGGAAGACTCTGAACATATTAAGATGCAGCATTAGGATTGGGTGCTTTCCAGGTGGCATGCCACTCTGTGTTAAATGCCTCAGCTAATGAGTCTCTTTCTATTTTGCTTGCATCAGTTTTGTCAACTATATGCTTTATTGTGGAAGTGGCAAAGCCAAAGCACCCTAGCCTCGTGGTCCCTGCTGTATTGCATGGAGGCACGTGAATGTGAGGGGATCAGTGTAGGTGTAGGAGGCGTGTTACCCACACTGGGTAACTTGGACTGTTGACCAAGCAGCAGTGGGGAGATCTCCAGAGATCACCTGGGTATAGCACCCACTCATCTGGAAGGAAGAGGCCAAAAAAACAGTTGTGCTGTTACACAACAAAAGGCAATGTGGGAGCAAAGCAACAACAGTGCCAGTCCCTACAGAAATAAACCTAGTAGCCTAAGAATCAGGTTCAAGTTTTCAGCTGTTTCTGGCCAGAACCCCTCATCCCAGTAGAAAACTAAGTGAAGAAACCAAGTTCATTTGAACTAACTGACACTTCATCTCGGCCCAGCCTGTATGAACTACTGTGTTTATTTGTCAGCAGAAAATCAGACCTCTGTTTTTTGATACCAGTTTGCAAGTCAGTAGACAAGGACAAATGTGGAACTGAGGTGATGTATGAGGACTAGGTGCACTTCATATCTTGTAGCTCCAGCATCTGAGCATGCTGGAGTTGCACAGTCTATAAGTGACATAAGGAGAAAGGGTTTTTCTATTTGGAGGCAAACTAATGGAGGTTTTTGTCTGTTATTAATTATTATTATTGTCTGATATTAATAATTGAACAGTTTGGGTATGTTGAAATTCATACAATATAGACATTTTTCACTTGTTAGTGCTTCTCTGTTTTTTTGTTTGTTTTTGTTGTTTGCTTGTTTGTTTCTTTTAAATGGGTTTGTTAAAAAATCAAACATCGTTTAAAAATTTCAATGTATTTAACATGTTATGGCAGCTCCTGTTTAAATCTGCTTTCTAGAATGAAATTAAATGAAACAACAGCAACAAAGAAGAAGCAAAAAGGAATATGAAAAAGATAAAAGAAAAAAAAAAAAAAAAAACAGTTTGTTCTCCTTATTGTTTATGGAAAACTTCTTTTGCCAAACTCCTTAGAGAGTGTACTGCGGACTAGTCATTCAAACACACATATATATCTTTATGTTATTAGATGCATATATGTGTATAAAACAGACAATTCTTATAAATCACCAGTTCTGATCAAATTTTCAACCCTTTACTGTATAATATTTCTCTATAGCACCTATGAAAAGCTTGATTCTCAAAACTTCATGCACTATTACTTCTCATATAAAGTGATTTATATCACAGTGCATAACTGTTTGTAACATAAAACTCAGAATTTTGAATGTTGAAAGGGGTGATGATTTCATTACAGACTGCACCAGACTACCCATTGACTATATTGACAAAGCAGAAAGTCTATAGAACCATGTTTTTGTGGGATGAAATGTTGAAAAGAAGGCAAATTTAACTGTCTTTTTTCAATGTTAACTCTATTTACTTTCTTTTCACTGAAGCTGAGTAGTTAGTTGCCTATGTAAATATGCATTTATTCTTAAGGTTCATATTTAATGTACCTAAAAACAGTCTAAATCTATAGTATATTTATTATATGTTATATTTATTGGACATTAGCCATGTAAGTAATGATATTCAAGATTTTTTTTCCAGCTATCAATTTTTAAGAAAAAGGGGGAAAATCCAGATATTGTGCTAGTGACAATATGCTGTTATTTGAGGGGGGAGGGTCACTTTATTAGGAAGAAAAATACTTTAATTAGAAGAAATATGTTAATTTCAATAGCAGGTTCTTCATATCTCTGCCCCTAAAAATCCTTGCACACACCTACATTCTTTTCATGGACAGTACAAAGGAGTATAATAGATGCCTATAAAAGTAACTAGTGAAATTCTGCATTAGGATAATCTGTCACCCATTTCCATTTTTTCTGAAGAAAGCAAGCATAATCAAAAGCCTAAATGACAAAGAGTTGACAGTAAGATTCTGTAGTAAATGATTCCAGAGTCGCTGGCCTGCGGAGATGCTGAAGAAGTCCCCAGCAGACCTGATTAATTCCAGTTTCTCCAGCTGCCAGGGGAGCAGAGGCTAAGCAGTTTCACAGAGAGGAGCCTATTACCACTACTAGGCTGAAATAGATCTAATCAACTCACAGCCGCTCAAAAGAAAACTTTACAGGTTTAGCTCACTAAGGCAGTGCTTTAAAATGATGACTACAAAGGATCATGGGAGTCTGAAAGCATTTAGTCTTTATTGCAGCTCAAGGAAATTTTCTGCTGTGGTTAGACCATGCTAATTTACTGAACATGACAATGCCTCCCAGATTGTATGACATCATTTCAGTAATGGCCCTGGTTCTCTTAGTTAAATATTTCTATTACTACTTTTTTAATTCCAAATAGTTCATTTATTGAAATATCATCTACCTAGGGATTAATTAGGTATGCTACTGCAAATCTCTGGGCAATCCTGTGTTATCATTTAATTTGAACGATAATGCTATGTAATTTGCTGTGGTGCTGACAGAAAAAATATTTTGTTATATTTTTATTTGTCAATACACTTTCAGAGAATGAACTCTAGAAACGTCCTGTATCTCTGCTGTAAATTTTATTCCAGTTGTGCATTTCTTCCAATATTTTACTGGGATTCACATTTATATGGATTTGAATGATCCTAAGGACAGAAAAATCCAATAGATTGGGTTTTTACTACAAGAAAAGAAAATAACATAAAAACTTTATTTCTTTTGTTCATTCACTTATTTGTGTTTCTTTTCAAGTCCTCCAATCCACAGAGAGAATGTCAAAACAAGGAAAATACACATGTAGTTTGTTAGATTAAGAAAATAATAATTCCCTCAACTCTTTCTCAGTATTCTATACAAATCTAAAAAAAAAAAAAAAAAAAAAAAAAACTTTCTTAACAGATAAAATCTGCTTTGTGAAAAACAAGCAGTATTAGGAAAACCTCAGCACAGCAGTTGTATGATACAATAGAGTAAAAATATAATGTAATACACACAGTTTGTATAATGATGCAAATTTATTTTAAGCATGGTTAATATGCTCTTATTATTTTACCAGACTCACAGGTGATTTCAGGTGGAAACTCAGAGCAGGATGGCATTTGCAAAAACAAGTTACTTGTGACCTTGACTGGGAGAGAGAGACAATGAGCAAGAAGCAGAGAATCAGGCCACAGAGGCTGATGTCCAGGGCTGAGAGTTGAGGGATTGCTGTCACTAGCCTAAATAGTTTGCTAATTGTGGGGTTACCAGCTGCTCTGTGTGGCTGCTTTTGTGGAACAAGCTTGGCATTTTCAATTTGTGGCATTGTGGAAAAGTGTGTTTGTTGGAAACACCACTTGCGTGCATTTTAGTGGGGGCTGAAAGGAAATGCAGACTGAGCTTTCCCTACTTCATGAACACAATAGGTGAGATTTAAGATCTAACAACTGCAAAGCTCCATGGGAAAGAAAAAAAAAAATCTAGAAAAAAAATGAAACTTACAGTCTTACAGCATTTATTACCTACACAAAACATAGTCAATGTGTCTTTCAACCATGGTAAAAATTGGAAATTCGTCTTCTATCAGGTCTTTTTTATTCTTAGCAGAGAACTTTGGGGAGTTAGCAGGGAAAAAAAGAAACATTGCAACAAGACTGATCCACTGCATAAAGACTCAAACAAAAAGTAAAGAGAGAGGGAAGAATTTATTCCACACAGTTTCCTGTATAACTTTTAAAACTATTTTAATAAATGGCTAGAAAAGTGCCCCAAATGAGGGTAGTGCACAGGTTAGCAGCAGCAGCCTAAGCAATTCCTGGAAGAGAAAAGAATAGGTCCTCCTTTACAGCTCATTCTTCTTCCTACAATATTTTTGGAAGAATGTAGGGAAAAGCATGTTGTACAGTATGCTTTGCACAGTGAATTGCAGTGAGAACATGAGCAAGGACTTATTTTTGTCAGAGTCCAGGCAAATTAGAAAGAGAAATGGTGGAGGACTGGAAATATCAGAAGGTGAGCAATGTATCTGAAATTTGTAGACAACAAAATAATTTAATTAGGTAGGAGTGAGAACTATAAGGCTTTAAATGACCCCAGCTTGGGTAAATTCAACCTGTTCACCTGAGTGGGTTAACTAGATAGAAGAGAATGAATCAGAACCAAGAAGGAAGAAAAGGTAGAAAGAGCCTTGGGATCTGCACTAAACAAGAGTTATGAGCATTCAGCAACATCCCTGATGAAGGTAAAGACATAGAAGATGAAAATACTACCCATTTGGGACAGCCTGTTGGCAACTGAAGTTGCTGAAGATAATATGGGTTGTGAGAGTGTCAAAGCAAAGGGGACGGGAGTTGATATGAACAATAACATTTATCTATGTTCTCTGTTCTGCTTCTATCAGGAAGTAACTACAAGTGCAGAACACTAGTATTTTTATCATTTCTTTCACTGTGTGTATCCTTGCCTCAGTTCTATTTTTTTTTTTCCCAATTTTGTTAATTTGAACTCCTGTTTTTTCTTGTGCTGGCCTGCTAGCCTTTGAGCTCTTTCAGAAGCACTGTTTTTGGTACTATGGGGTTAGGAAGATTCTTTGAGAGTTCATAGTTTTGGTTATGTTAGTGGCCTCTTGACAACTTGCACTGTTGAGTTAGATCACTGACATAGTAATTCTTTCGGCTGGAAGGTCCTGTTACCTTGCTGCTCCTACCTGAACTCTTCCAAGACAAAATTTGTGTATTTGGAGCACAGCACTTCAAAGATTTCCATCAATTTCTAGCAATTCATCTGTCATGTTACTGCATTCTGTGTTCTTAGGTCTAAATCAGTGTTCATTAATGTCAACAGAAAGCTTCCTGTTCATTTTAAGGGACTTTGATCAAACCCCAAAGAACACTATCACCAAAGGTGTTGTTGCTGACACAGAGTAATCTCAGGCAGAGGAGGCTGCCACAAAGAAGTGCTACTTGTTTGGTAGCACTTTTTTTTTTTTTTTTTTTTTTTTTTTTTAATGAGGCATGGTAACTACAAGGAAGAGAGGGAAAAAAATAGGTCTAACAGTTTGCTACAGCTATGGTTAGTGTGCTGTCAAGGTTCCACAAAGACAGTCCTCATAGCCAGAGTCTCCTAAAGGAAAGTGTCAGGGCAGGGCCTCACAGCCAGCACCCCTTCCACCCTTGGCCATGTCAGCTTGAAGCTGGCCCTGACCCTGTTGGTTAAACCCTCAAGAGACCAGAGATGCCCTCAGGGCCCCGACACGGAGGTCTGTGGTGGGTTACGCAGCCTTGTGCCCGTTTTCAGTATACGCCGTGGAACAACACCTTTTTTTATTATGCAAGTTGTGATGTTGCTAATGTGTATCCAGTGTCTCTAATCAATGTCATACATATCACAATAGCTCGTGAAGCAATAGAGCTGTCAATGAAGGAACTGGTAATGGACCACAATGGGAATTTTAATGCACAACAGGATCCATTACTAGAATGATAATGGCCAGGATGAAGGTGGAACAGCAAATGTCAAATACAAATGGATGTTTATATACATTTATATATTTATACAAAATTATATGTATAATATTTATAAATGCTTGTGTCTACATAATATTTTATACAGATGCATAATTTTAAAATACATGTATATCTTAAAATACTGTGTGCATTACAAAATACATGTTATTTAACTTTTGTCAGTGACTTTTTTATTATTTTTTTTCCTGACAATGTTATAATAACATCAGTGAATATGTAAATGAGCTATGATAAGCTATGAAAATGTTGATGGGCATATAAAAGATTGGTCTGAATATCTGAGAACTAGGAAGATACTGGGGGGGAGCAATGTAGGACAAAAACAATGTTAAAATAAAAAGTAAAACATAGCAATAAATAAATAAATAAATAAATGAAACACAGGTGGCTGATACAAAGGTTCTGTTTTCTAACATATATGATATATATTAGCAAATTTCTGGCTTCTGTTTTCTTTTAATGTCCTTTATGGAGGTATCCTACTGAGTATAATAAAACAATATCCCTGTCTATCTAGCTGTCAAGGTGCCCATGACTGTAAAATCTGAGTACTAATACTTAATATAAAATAGTAGTTTTCCCACAGAATACCCTCAAAACACCACAGAAAATGGACTTTTTCCATCTGAATCTCACATCCTCACATACAAATCCTGTATGATTTTAACCTCCTTTTTTTTCCTTTTCTTTACAGTGGATTGTGTATATTGATATATTTCATACTACTTACTACTTGTGTTAAACATGTTTTCAAGCTGCTATTATGAACACATTATTTTGGTCTTAATTGTATTAAACATGTTCGATCAGGTAACACTACAGTACCTTATTGCCTTACATTTGATTTTGACACATCTCATTACCTAAGAATAGCACAACAAACAAAGAGTTAAGTGCTTAAGACATCATTCAGAAAATCCAGGTGTTGTGCAAGTGTTACCAGACAAAGTAGGATTTCTCATTCCCGATGTAAGGCCCCAGTGCTGGTACTGACAACATTTGACAAGATTTCTACACTAGCATTGAATCTCTATACAGGTCCTGCAGTCTTCCTTGAAGATTGGGAAAATAAATAAATAAATAACAAAACAGATACTGGAAGTAAATCTCAGACTCATTTTAAGAAGTATCCTCCACTAGTTTATGCTGTCTCACCAACAAAAGTCAAGCTAGTATGCCAATTTGTGCCTTTACAGATCATAAGCAATTTTCACAAGACTATGGGTGTTAATTCCTTTCTCCTCGTTGTGACTCTTCCTGGGTAATTGTAGTCTGCTTGCTTAACTTCCCCTGCAGTTTTAGCTCTCCAGTGCACTCCTTGCTTTCTTATCCTCGAATGTGCACTGCTGAAAGCCGCCAGCTATTGTGTGGCCTCACGATTTATCACATTAGTATCACCACCAAATACATGGCTTAAACAAAAGTATTGTGTTTGACTGCAAAGGATGTCACTTTACTGTTTCTTCCCCCTGTCACTAAGGTAAGGGCTAGCAAATTTTGTAAATGTTATAAGAATTTGAATGGAAAAATAATCAGTATTTGACATAGAATAATAAAACACTTCAAATGTTATGGACTTTAAAATCTTGTCCATAAAATGTGGACTATTCTTAAGTTAAGCTGAGGAATATAGTCAGGTTTTGAAAAAGGAAGACAAGCTAATGAGGACTGAATATAGTATGTACATTCAGAATTCATGGTGTTGTTGCATTACTGGTTTACACTCAGAATTAATTTTTGTTCACAAATTTCCACATTTCCCTCATTGAAACAGAATATTACAAACACTAGCTAGTAATTTTCACTTGTGTTTTGTTTTGTTTTACATTTGTAAAAGCAAGAAAGCATGATGTCTTGGAAAGGCTGCTTAATGTAGTAGGGCCCATCAGAAAAAGATTGTCTAGATTAAATACAGTTCTGTCCCTAGCTGAAAACTCTGAAGTCTGTTTGTTAGCAATCATCTGAAGTGTCATTTTTTCCCCTTTGCTTACCCAGGGGATATGCATAAATAGGAAAGCCAGGAGGTATTATCATTGTCAGGAAAAACCTCCCAATACCTAAAGACAGACAGTAGCAACAGAGGTCTCCAAGTAGCCTTTGTAGCCTTTGTTCCTTTTGTACCATAGAGAAGAAGCTGACATATGGCTTTGCCAAATCACAGATCTGCTAATCACAACACTCGCAACCTCTGAACTTTCTGGTACAGGAGGATGACAAGATTGGTTGTTATAGTAATTGTACCAACATGGTAGACATATATAGGTTAGGCTTATCACTCAATCTGCACAGAGTATATTTACTGAAGTAGAGCAAAATAAAATTTATGTGACACACCCTGAATGGATTCAAAGTACTTAACTGATCTCACAAATATTGTTGTAAATGGTGTGTTTCTAGTGAGGTCTCACAAAGATAAGCTGTAAACTTTTATTATTTAACATCTTATCTACTACCATGGAGAAATCATGAACTGCTGATTGACAAAGTTTGTAGATGGCACTAAGATTGGAGGAGAGGTAAATAAAAAAGTGCAGCTTTATTCCTTAGAGAGATTAGAACCCCTAGGGAAACTGAACCCCAGTTCAAACAAAACACATTTCACTGAAGCACACCTCTTTGAAGAAAGAATGCTGGGCATGTTTGTAGGATAGGGAATTTTCTGAGAAACAACAATCTTGAAAAAGACTTTGGGTTACAGTGGAGAATCACCAGACTGTAACTTTCTGTCCATCACTGTGGCTAAAACAGCTAAGGTATGAAATCTGAATGAATAAGCAGGAAATTTAGAGAAGTGGAGATTACATCATTTCTAATTGACATTAAAGACAAGATCACTGCAAATAATTGTTGATAAATATGTGAACAGTTAAGTGTTCCATCACCAATATCTGAGTGGTTTTGAGTAGACACAAGTGATGTGTCATATTTCTGCCCACCTGAACAACTTTCAGAAATTCAGTTTTCCTATGGGACCACTCAGAACTAAGAGTTTGGAGCACACGTTCTGTGAAAATCCAGCAATAATGGTTCAAACATGATGTTCTTGAGGTCATGCCTTTTCCTCTTCTGTCCCATAACTTGGTCTCTTAAAATCTTCTTAGAAAAGACAAAAAAAATCTTCTTAGAGAAGAAAAAAACATAAAGAATTATTATTTTTTTAATGTATATGGATAGTCACATAATATTTGCATTATTTTCCCCTCTTTAATAAAGTCTGTGAACAGCACTTCATCTCCTTGTCTACAGGTAGACACTTAAGTCGCTTTGAAACGATTCAGCAAGAATCATTCTATTTATTTCAGGTATTAAGTGTCTATCACTTTGATATCTAAGCACCTACCTGAATATTACACTTCATAATATTGAAAGAACATAGAAATGTTGGAGCACAATCTGTCTGTATTTACTCTATGGCAGCTTAATCACTGATTAAATACTAGTAACAATATGAAGATTGACATATGAGCCACGGGAGAAAGAAAAGTTAACTGCACAAAGGTGAATTGCTATAACTAAGAATTGTTTCTGTCCTATTCAGAGTGTGATCTTCAGCAAGGGAACTGTTTTCTGGTTTGGGTTGTCCCCTTGAACTCCACAAAACTAATCAAGTGAGGATGGTGAAGCAATTTTTTGTCAGCAGTACTTCTGCTGACAGTCAGGAAATCAGATATTGTCCTTTAAAATATTACCTCCCTTTGAGAGAGAGAGAGAGAGAAAGAGAGAGAGAGTTCTGAGTGGAAAAGGAAACAATGCTTACCCACAGTTTGAAGGTTTAGCTTTGGCTTTCCCTGAGTTTACGTAATTGTAAGGACCCATTCTTTCCATAGACCCTGGCAAATTCTGTCAAAATAATGCATACTTGGGCATTTGGACTGCATCTTCACACAGCTGCAAGTCATAAACAAAGAAAGTTGTTTTCTCCATAAACACCCACTATTTAAACCTAATAAATGGATCTGATAGATATCTAAAGGGCTAAAATATGGAATTATAATCCAATGTGGAAAAGAGATGCATTATTAACACTAGGTTTACACTGTATTTTTGGACAGGGAGCTGACACAACTACAGCTTGGTCCCACCATCACAGAACTGCAGTTACAAGGAATTTCTGGCAGGCAGAAGGGGCAGATAAATATATAAAATAAATGCAGAATTTTAGCTAAATAATATAACAGAATTAAGTTGTTCTGAAAATTAACCAATAATTTTCAACAGATCAAGTTTTTCTGTGATATACATTTAAGAATTAAACTTAAATTAGCTCTTTAAACTGGCCGTGTGACTTTAATTATTCAAAATGTACACAAATTTAATGAGTTTTTAAATATTAAAACTATTCTCTATTGTCACTACTGTGAGCTCTTAATTTACAGAGCAATTAAGTCAGGACCCTCATTTATCAGTACATGTGCGTTTGCTGAAAACATAGTCAGTTTTTATTAATTGATGCTATAGAAATACTGAGGTAAAATTAATGTGTGTGCTTCAGAGGTCATGCTGGCGATAGTAGGTAGCTAGCAAGGAGCAAGACGTGAGATAAATAAGTAACTGCTGTTCCCTGATTACACTAGAGATAGCTGAAATATTAAGTGGCACAATGGGCACTATTCTTAGCCAAAATGCTTGCAAACAAATGCCCCCTGAGTTTTCTCTGGCAAGCATCTGTCATGGCAGTAGCTGAGAAATAGGGAAACTTCAAAGCTTCAGTTTCTGATTATTAGCAGCGTGTGTAGTGTAATGTTCTTACATTTTTATGTAAACTCAGCGTTGATGAGCTGAGAGGGTAGAATTAAAAAATACTTCAGCTTCCCTTTGTTCTTTGGGACATGGTTGACAGGAGTGTTAGCAGTTAGGAGTCTCCTGAGTGTCTATCAACTTGCGAATTACAGGGACTACAGGGCCAAATTTGCAAAAGAACCAGGTGAACAGCTACAGAACTGGAGCATGATTTTTTCCTACATTTCCCCTGCCCCCAGTGCTGCATATCCAAAAGCTCTGTGATGGCACAAAAAGTGACTGGAAAGTAGGTTAGGCATAAATATGAGCACAGGCTGGGTGCACAGAGATTTTGAGAGACCACTGGTGGACTTCAGAGTATTTGGTCCCCTTACCACTCACACTGTAGGAACACCCTGAGGCCATCTTTCATATCTCCTCTGTAATCCAAGTATTATTTGACTGATAAATAAAAATTTACAGTGGAGATGTTCAAAACAGATGACTCAAGGTTTTAAAGAAGGAGAAAAAAAATGGTGAGGCCCTCGCTTTGGGTGGTTTGAAGTAGAAACTTTAACAGTATGATATTTAAAATATTAAATGATGCTGTTGTTGGGAGTCTCTCCCATAGATCCAAAAGGCAGGTCTGAGTGGAAGTCTGTGTTTTCTTTGATGTCTCACTCATGCATATAAAGATTCAGCTGATTTAGTAATACTCAGCTGCCCTCCTGAACTGTGCTTTCAGCTGTCTGAAAAGGCATGAGAGGTGGGAAACTTAAACTTCCATCAGGCCCCTAGTTAGAGCATGACTTTCTGAAAATCCTGGTAGTTTATTCAAAAAGTTCTGCTCTCCTCTTTGTTTGCCAGAGTTTCAGCAAATTAGAAGGATACAGTTTTCCTTTTAAGAGACCATGCAGTCTGGCTTTCTGATGTTATGGCCTGTTAAAATATTTTATTTGTAGTTATTGGTTCAGATGTTTTATCTTACACTGGAGTAAGGTCAATTGATCTGTGATTCTTAAGATTGCTTAAAAAAAGTGTGGCTTTTTGAAGATCTTGTGAGATATGGTCATTTTTATGGAAGTCTATGTTTCCCCTAATTGACCATTTTAATGTTTATTTAGAACTTTCACAATGGATTGTCCTAGTGATTTTCTTTTTCTTTGTCAGTTTCTTCAAGATTCTTTTCTTTTGGCAACTTGATCTCTGATATCGCCTTGTGTTTATTATCTGAAAATAATTGGTTTAGAGAAAGGCATCTCCATAGTGAATGCAGATGCAAAGAAATTGCTTCATTTTTATGCAATATTCTTAATTGTTCTCTTTATCTTTAGTGGTCCAGTGTCTGACCAAACCATTTGCAAGCTCTTTGAAATTGTGCCTGTACAAATACATGTGTGTGGGGGAGGGATACAGAAGATGTATTTATAATTCAGAGCTGGGAGAGTAGCATGAAGTCCCTTTTTCTTATTATTTACCAACCAGTTTCTCTTACACCTTTCACTCCTATTTAATCACTCCCCAGCCCATTTACTTTTGATTTGAAATATAGGATCAATGTGCTGCTGTTTATATAAGGGGGGAATATGATCCCTTCAATATTCTCACTTACTTTGGGAGCCAAGGGTATTTGCCCATTATTAATTACTGGTAAACTAGTTTTATTCCTGCAGTTTTCCTTGACATGGAGTACGTTGTCACTAAGGGCCAATATTATAAACCTGCTAACTCATGTCTGATTTGGGAATGGATCAATCTTAATGTACCTTGTTGTGCTCTTTCAGTTGTGTGTATGACAGCTTTTCTGTCCTGATCTGTCCTGTATATATAGTTTCAGGGCAAGGCAATATACAGCTGTGCAGCTGCTAAGAGAGTTACCACCAGTACTTTGAGACTCCCAGTAGATGTTCTCCCACAATGGGCTGATGGAGATCTTAGTTTTCTAAAGCATACAAATGCTTCATTGAATCTTTCATTCTTACTCATTCTGTTATGGATCAAACCCTATTGTGCTAAGGGCTGCACAGACCCAAAAGGTAGGGAGAAAAACATCAGTCTTTTCCTAAAAACTGTGATCTCCTCCCAGTCCCAGGAATTCTGCACTTACTTTTGAATATCTGTGCCTCATTTTCCTCACTATTGAACTGTTCACTTTGAGTCTGGACATAGCCACAACAGAAAGACATAGAGGCTGAGCACCTAAAGCTGTCTAAGTACTCATCCTGCATTTAGGAAAATAAACAGAAATGGTATTCTCTCAAGGCGGTTGTCCAATTCCCATGGCCCACAGAGAGTACAAGTAAATAAGGGCACATTGCAAATTTCACAGAGAGATCTTGATTATTTCAAGAACCTCACAGGTGCACAGGGACTGGGAAACGAGGAAGACACACTCAGAGTTGACCTGATTTGCCCAAAGTCATGCAATAGCCCTGTGGCAGAGCCAGACAGGCAAGAACCCCATGAACCAAATCACTGCAGCCTATGCATTGCACACTGTCTTTCCAGGCAGAGAAATCTCTCTGCCATTAAAAACAAAGTTCAGTGCACACGTCATTAGTATGCTCCATTTACTAAGGATTTTCTTCAGTGAAAATAATGTTGGTGCAAATAGATGGAAAGATTAAATGGCTTTGGATGGATTTGGTACCTACTTTGCATCGTTAGTCTCCATTTCTTTGGTCTGTGGTGTATTAGCAACGATGCACAGACATCTAGGGCAAACATCTAGCCTCTAGGGCTGGATGGTAAAAGTGGAACTGCAACACAGCATACACATTTCTTAAGTTTATCTACATGACCCTTAAAGAATATTACATCTCATTATGCTATACACTTTCCCATCTGCTCCAGGCCGGATGGTACCCTCCTCCTCGTGACATCTTTCACTGCAACCAAGTTCCTGACTAAAGAAATAAAGTGACTCCATCCATTCCCAGCAGTTAAGGTTAAAGAGATGCACTCGGTTCTAAATCTTGGCTGCTAACGCTCTCTTGACCTTTGACTCGCCTTAGCACAGCGAAGTTTGATGGGCCCATGCCAAGCCGTCTTCTGTAACCCATGAGTTGGTTAATATACTCCCATGTCTCATTCAGACAGCCAACAGAGGCAAAAAAGGCAGCAGGGCAACAAATGCTGTCTCCTGCAAATGCTCAGTAATAAATTGCTCTTTCAGTAGTGCAGAAGACAGATTTTTCTTTCTTTTGCTCCTTTCCTCCTTTTGCACGGAAGTCACCAATGGGAAGCTTGCTTTCCCACCTGGCCCCAGCTGACTGTGCCCATAAATTTGCCTATGCGATGCCTGTTTACGGGTCGCTGCCGGAACACGGGGATGGGTGCATTTTCCAAGCACCGGGTAGATAATCACAGTAATTGATGTTTGGAGCTGAGAGATCCTAGGAACATAGGGTCTCTTTCTCCCAGTGAGGCCCTGCTCCATGTTATCAGTCCAGCCCATAATTAAATATCACTCTTTTACAATATGTTTCAGGCTCCTTAATGAGTCTAAAGCAGAAATAGTCACCTCTTTCCCCTTTGAGCTTTATTTGCTTGTTATTAAACAATGTTATTGAGCTGCCTTCTTTCTCTGTGTTGCCAAACCTGCATCATTTCCGTTTTATAATTGCACAATTAGAGTCAGTGCTTTGCTTTCATACATCAGCAGGACCTGAGAGAGAGAGAGAGAGAGAGAGAGAGAGAGAGAGAGAGAGAAAGGGGAAAAAAATCAGGTGTTCACAGACAACTCAAATGCATCTTATTTTCATTAACTACCAGATTTTGCAAAATGGGAAGCTATTTATCATGATCTGTTTTCTACCACCAGCCACCCCCACCACCCCACTCCAGTGACTTTCGCTATGACCTTGTGCTGTATTGTTAAGGGTCCAATTTGCTCATTGTTACTTGCCTGCATAATTCTGTGCACCTCCCCCACCATCTTTTTTTTTCCCAAGCAAAATCCAGTCATTTATATTCTGAGACTAAATGGTATTCCTCCTCCCCTACAGCCTCCCCCAAAAAGAAAAGAGAAAAAGAAAAAAGAAAAAAAGAAAAAAAAAAAAAAAAAAAAGAAAAAACAAGCAAGCTGTATAACACTAGTAATTCTTTCTAACAAATTTCCACAGATAACCCCCTCCTTACACACATGCACACACTCTCTCACACGCATCCTCTCCCACACGCACACCCTTAAGCTGCTCTAAGCAGTGTATTAAGTAGCTGAAGAAAATCCATTCACATTCTGCTGTGTCGCTTTCTTCTCAAGTCATGAACCCATCACAGACTTTTTCTAGCTGTAGGTTGCCACGGTGAAGATTTACAATGCCAGTTATTCATACATCTGCCTTCTCTTTTTTCCCCCCTTATTCTTAAATCCCTTGGGCGAGGGCAACCTTGATACTGAGACTCGTAAAATTCATGCAGGCTTATCATCCTTGGTGAAGGCTTCAGGCATGCATTACCGTATCCAACTGCCTGCTCACCGCCATGACAGAACTGGGCCTATAGCTTTTATTTCCAACAGGGGAAAAACGTATTAATGTGCTATAGAGAAAAGAAAGCTTACATGTTTGGGGAAAGAAAATAATAACTAACATTATCTATTTCTCTTAATGATTTTTAAATTTGTTTTAATTACTTTACTCCCCACAGAACAGCATAAATTTGAAACCACTTTTTTTTTTCCTTTTTTTCCTTTTTTTTTTTTTTTTCTTTTTTCTTTAAGCACCCTTTAATTTGTGCAGAGCAGTGTTCTGAAAGTCCAATCACACTGCAGTGGAGAAATACAGTATTAACACAGCCTCTGAACTCTACATCAAAGTAATGAATACAACAAATCTGGAATGAATTTTAAATGTAAATTTTAGAGTCTTTTATTTATTTTTTTCTGATTTTGTTTTCCCTTCATTTTTGAAGACCTTCTTAATCATCGTAAGAAGAAATACTTTCTTGAGGGGTGGTGGAAGAGAGATGAATGTACAGATTTTACAAAATAAAAACAAAAAATAAAAAGCAGAAAAATCCCAAGAAAATTGCAGGTCTTCAGTTACAAAGTCACAGGTTAAACATGAAGTCTGAAATAATGTAAATCACTGTCATTTTAATTTTGAGAAAATCAAAATTTTCTACAGCGTTAATCACAATTTTTATATTTATTTGTTCTTTTTTGAGGACTACTCCTACAGAGGATTGAGGGATCCTCTATGTAGAGTTCACAAATCAGAAACAGAGGGGTTTGTTTCAGAGTTTGGTTTTGTTTCTCTGTTTTCAACAGCCCAAAATCGTGGTAAGACCTGTCAGGTTTTCAAGGAGGCAGACTGCTGCATGCTGTGTTTAAAGGCCTGCACACATCTTTTATTTTCTGTGGATGAATGTGTGCAGGTCTATGTTTTACTATGTGTTTTGAAATGGGTCATGATTTTAGGAAGCTGAACAGTACAACTGACTACGAATATCCCCCAAAAATCTCTTAAAATGCTTATGCCTGTGCAAGTGGAACCAGTGTAGCTAGAACTGGTGAGTGTTCCAGTGAAAAGGGCAGCTGGAGTGCTGCCCTCAGAAGATCCCTAAGTGCGTGACAGACTTTTTCAGGAAAATTCTGACTTGCAGGTTCAAAAAGAAGTAGCTTTGAAGACACAAAATTATTCAAAGAGAAATGAAACCTCATGTCCTTTGAGAAGTCACACCCCATTATCCTCATCCTTTTTTCTCCTTTTGCGTTTTATTGTTGCTTTAAATGTTTCAAAACTGTTTCAGCCATTATGCTGTCAAAAGTGTCTTTTCAATCTCAGATCCATATCTTCTGACATCCTAAGACAGCTACAACAGAAAAGAAGACTTGTGTTGATGTTACTCAGTCAGCATTAAGTTGTCACAAGTGCTGTCTCACTTCATCTCGATAGCGATGCCTAGAGCCCACTCATACCACCATCTGCCTGCGCAGAGGTGACATCCCCGTTTGCATGATGAAGCACTATTTACAGGGCACCACTCCTGGGTCCACAGGGCCCTGACAGCAGCATGACCTACTCAGCATGCCACCTGTAATCACATGTGAGCAACATTTCTCAGAAAAATAGCTGTGCAAGGCTTCTAATGCTTTGAATTATGAGTTGTAGAGGCAGAAAGAAACAATGATATGTCTTTAGGTCACTAGTGAGGAGGTTGTAAAAAGTTGCAGTTTCCAAACCTACTCCAAAATTAGTTCAGGGTCATTCATCTTTTCTGGCTATGAGGTGCTTTTTAGCCATCTCTTTCCTGTGGAAGAGGACACTCCAGGGTGCACCACAAGTAAATGCTAACATATCTTGTATAGAAACAACAGAGCAGGAAAGAGGAGTTCTTGACATTAAACAAGTCGTTTTCTGATTTACAGTAAAAAGCTGTTGAGGCACAAATATAGATCCTTGCATGGGGACATGTCCCTGAGCCTCACAACAGAGATTTTGCCATTGGGTTCTCTGTACTCTAGACATGCAATGTGACGGTTAGCCAGGGCAGATGCACCTGCAGCACCCGCAGCAGAAGATATTGTTGCTTTTTATTAGAGAGGCATCTGCTCACATAGGAATTCCACTGTGCTTCTTGATGATGCCCTTTTCCAGGCCAAGGGACTCAGATAATCAAGTTAAATTCCAGTATGCACAGGACTCTATGCAATCAATGTTTGTAGCAAACATCCCTTTCATTTATCACAAGTTGTAAAATGCTTCCTAGAATCCAGCACTGAGCTTTAGACTGTAAGTAAGAAGACCAAAAGTCACAATTACAACCTGATACAGAGAGAAAGAAAGAGATTTCAAGGGCATCACAAAGTCCTTAAGTTCCTACAGTAGCAAAACTGGCTGGAAGCCTGAGTTTCTCAACAGTGTAGGAGTTACCAACTCTACTTGCTGCCAATTAGTCTTTGTGTGTGTTGAGTATCCTCCCCCAAACTGTCTTACAAAGGACTCATCTCCCAGATATTTCAGATAGAAATCCAGGCAGTTTAGCTCAAGCAGCAAAGAAGCTTGTGCTTTTTATCCTTGAAGCCTCAAAGGGCTCTAGTTTAGCCAAGATGGCAAGCAGAAAACATCACATGTATCACTAAATCTTCCCAACAGCAGATTCTTTTGCTGGTAAGGTCTACCCCAAACATCAGCAGAAGCTGGGGCTCCATCATCATCAGATGCTCAACAAATAAAGCCCTTTAATTATGTTTATATAAGGACTCGGATTTAGCAGAATTATTTGTTTCACCCAGTCAATGGCTTTAATTATTCCCCATGGCTGTTGCTTCTTGCTGTTGTCCAGGTTCTACAACTGAGACTCTAACCCAATGAAGACTTAACAAAGCATCTTTCCACTGAGGGAGATTTAACTGGAAGCACTTCCCAGGATCATTCCACTCCAGTGTTTCTTGTGAACACTTCATTCTAGGTTGTGGTAAACAGGTCAAATAGACAAGCACTTTCAGTGCAGAGCTTGTATATATCACTGAATATTAGATTAAATTGAAGGCCTTCAGTATGTGGGAATTACAGGCTGCCAGAAGGAAAGAAATGGATAGATCCCAAAATTAGAGATCTGAGTAATTTCCTCTGAATCAGTTTGTATTCTCAGGCACATCCCTTATTATTAGTAAACAATGTGAACTGATGCCTGCTTTAATTTTTTAATTTTTTTTTTCAAATTCTTCTGTTATCCTGCTGCCTCTCTTGTGCTCTGGTACTTGCCAGCATTGCAAGGTAAAGTAATAAAGGAATTATGTGAAGTAAATCACTTCTGTGTTTTTGTCACAGGCAGGGTGTACTCACTGGTGGATATACACTGAAGAGAAAAAAACATATATGTATCCCAAACCTGAATCACTATTGCTTTGGCAAAATGTTAAGTGCCTAGCATGCCAATGAAGATATGATGCTGTTCAAGCTATCTGATTGGGAATTATTGTGTCTTACTATGCTAGGCAGACGTTGAGGTGATTATGTAGAACCTATAACTTCTCCACCTTGTTTAACAGTGAACAAATATGATAGATTTCTGGCTCCAGAAAGCTGAGGTGAAGGATATACTGCCTCTTCAGCAGGTAACCTAGAAGGTTGTTTCTTGCAGAGCCCTGGCAGGGTTTGAAGGCATATTTGAACACATGGAATGCACCAGGGGAGGTTTTTTCCATGGCAGCTCAGTGATCTGGTGATTACCATGGTGCTCATGATACTCAGTGACTATTTGGATCTTTCTTTTACAATATGGCTGACAACCAACATTGAAAAAATACAAATAACAAATAATAATAATAAAAGAAACACATACTGATCAATTGGCCAGCTAATAGCTTTCAAGAAGGTTATGAAAAAAAAAAAAAAGGACAAACAAAATTGCAATTGGTCATGCAAGGGAAATTTTTATAAACGCCTTGTTTACTACAGAATTCAAACTTCTAGCTTGGGGAAACATATTATTCTCTACTACCAAAGTCCTTAGTAGTAATTTCAGAATTATAAACAATAAATACCTATCACTTCAGTTCATAGCATAAATACGTAAGAGATTTGATGAAGTCCTCTGCATTGTAGCATCCCTGGTCTGATAGTATCTTGTTTATGTTATGACAGGAAAAGTAGAGTGGCTCCATGAAAATTTACCAGTCCCAGAAGACTTCATATAATTTCAGTAGTGACTATACAATAAAATAAAAGTTATTGTGAACCTCAAAAGGGTTTGTTGCCTCGAAGTAAAAAAGTAAACAGTAGAGAGCTTTGAAAGTTTCTATTTCAAAAAGCAAGTAGATTTAGGATTAAGCTTCTCTGCCCTGTGTTCAGATGTTACAGTTACTGCATTTCAAAAGCTGGTTGTGGTGCAGTCATTCAGAACAAAAGTTTGGGCTTGACCATTAGTCCCTATCCTTATAAATAACAGACTTTTTTAAGATAATGTTTTCTCAGAAGTGTTTCTTTGTGATGGCTTTCCTATTACATTAGATTATTTGCATGTTTATAAACAATGCAAATGTTGTAATATGAATATGTTTAAAAACACTTCAACATCATATCAGGTGGGGTTCAAGAAAGTGTTTTCCTTTTAGATTTTCTGTGTATGGTAATGCTTTTTTTTCTACATTTGCTAGTAAGTAGAGTAATAGAAGTTCAGTGTTTGTTTCCTACCTGAAATTTACTTGGGCAACTTGCCTTTCTATTGGAGGCTGTATTTCAAGTTAGATTTTGTCAGAAAGCCCAGAGCCTTTAGGCTTGGTCACTTGCCACATGTAAGTAACAATCAGTTTTTATGAGATGTCTTTTTATCTTTGGATTTGTTTTTGTTTGTTTATTTCCTTCCTGTATTTTCTGCATCATTATTTTAACATCATGAATATAGTTAATCAAATTTAAGGTATCGGTCATTATAATAAAACCAACAAAGAAGAGAGAGAAAAGATTGTTGATCATGGACTGGAGGTTGGATTCTGTAAAGAAAATAAAGCATGAGTTTTCATGGCTTTATCTCTGCAACGTGATATTAGAGAAGCACTAATGAGAGCTTGTAACTGTATGGGTCTCCTTTGCACAGTTTCAGTGTGTTCTTGAGAATACTGAAGCACCAGTCCATCAGGGAAGGTTCTCCTTCTTAGGTAGCTTTAAAATGTGGCACAGCTAGTCGTTGAGTTATGGGCATGTCACAGGTGGGCTAGAAAGAAGGATAGGAAGGGACTATCCCTGATTTCTGCTGCAATGGCTTTCTTAGAAATCCAAGGGCGTAAATGTAATGCTCCACTAATTTACATTGGCTGTTAACTCCAGACTGCAGGAGGACAAATATGGCTTCTGGCTATCTTTGCTCTAACTTCCCTGCTCTTAATAGATAATAATATTTCTTTGCTTCGAAGTGTTTACTCCTAGGAGTAAATTTTGTGGAACAGAGAGCATTTGAAGGATAGGGTTTTGAGAAGAAAAGGTGTCCATTAGGGCAGAAGCTATGTACTTAGCTTGGCTTTTATAGGAACCTTGCACATCAAAATACCTCTGGATAGAAAATGAATATGCTCTATGCCGTATACAGTTCATATACTTGTTTTTACACATGTATGCACACCTGCAAATGTATGCACATATGAGTGGGAGAGAAAGATAGAGAAAAATAAAAGACAGGAACATCCAAATCTTTTGAACTGATGTGTGGGTCAGGCACTTTTACACTTAATATTTCAATTATTAAATTTTGGGTGACACCGTCTTAGAAAGAGATCATTTCAGTATGTATTTTCTTTATTTGCATTACACAGCACACCTGGTAGAAAGGATATTTAAGTAGTGAAGGACTCGCAGCATTAGTAATTAATAGGTCCCATTATGCTAACTCTCATGCAAGTTTAGGACATCTTAGATGCTAGATAAGAGATGAATAATTTGAAGTAATTTTCCTGTAATCATGCCAATCACTTCAGCAAAGTAGTTATTAAATGAAACAGTATTATGATGAATTATAGGACATCTATTGAATATCTTTTCTTATCATCTACTTATACTGCCTGATACTGAAAAGAGGCAAACAAGTGAATGCTCTTTCCTAGTAAAATATGCACACTTCTCACTGTAAATAATAGTTTGTTTAGCAAACCTTGTTTTTTTAATGAGGCCTAGAGACAGATTTGTACTAGTCTCACACTCTTTGCAGCTCCAGAAGATCATGTAGTTTTACCTTTTCTTTAAAGGTAGACATTAGCAAGAATGAGTCACCACTGATGACAAGGAATTTTTCTAGTTCAAATTTGCTGAAGTGATTAAATATTATTTATCTAATTAAATGCTCAAAACAGATCATTATTGAAAGGAATAAATTTAGTGGATTTGTTGAGCAGTGTTAGCTGAAATGTAACTGCACATCATTTGACTTTTTAACATTTTATTATATCTAATAAGTCTTTCTGTGCTTAATTAAATCAACTTCTTTTTTACAGCTAATTTAACATGATTTCATTTTAGTTACAGCTTTTGCATCAGATATGCAGAAAGCCAACTGTATATCCCAATTAAGCTTGTGCTACTCAGGTGCTCTGCTGTACTTCTTACCTCTCTAGCTATTGCTGAGGTCTGGACTATATTTTAGCATTTTCTTATCTTTTGCTGGAGGAAGGTTACTCATTTTTTAATTATAATCTATTTCAAATACTACAGTAAAAAAAAAAATACCATATGGTCATAAAACATTTAATAATTCTGTCATATGTAACAGGCTCTGAAAATCAACTTTTTTCTTGGCATAGGACTTCGCCTTGTGTCAGAAAATGCCAAACAGGAATGTAAGATTAATTCCACTCATGGCTACCCCAGCAACTTAATCTGCATGTGTTTGGGTGAATATAGGGGTGGACCTGCTAGAGTACATAAAGCTTTAATTTTTCCCCAGGTACACCCTGTCTTCATAGTTTGTGTGTGTTGTTCCAAGTCTTTTGAATCTGGATTTGTTGTTCTTAAGACTAAAAACACTAACAACTATTCAGTGTCTTCCGCCCTTTAAAGCATCTGAGAGCTTTTGCCTCTTTTCTGAACAGTATCCTACCGTGGGGGTAGGGTAGGGTGGGAGGTGAGAAATTCAGTTAGCCTGCCAGTGATTGCAGTTTGTTTGAATCGCTGTCACTGCTTTGACTTCAGTAGGATTATGCCTGGACCACACTAGCATGTATGAGATCAGAACCAGAATGAGGACATCTTTATATTGGTCTAAAAAGGCATTTTATGGATTTTGGTCAGCCTGTTCACTGACTAGCTGTTCCCACTGAGTTGTTTTAAATGACACTATCCATCCACCATCTAAATGAAGAGAGTAAAGTTCACTGAGTGAGTAGATGGGAGCTTTTGGTAGATCATTTTCTGAATATCCATTTTTTTCCTCCTAAATATTTTAATATTTTTCAGAAAAGCTCAGAAATATCTTTCAATCTAGCCCTCTAGCAGAATGGATTTCATTACTAGTTTTCAGCAGTGCTATCAGCTTTTAACCTACATAAGAATAAAACTGCACACAGTTTTAAACTCCAGTGTGAGGGACTGTGCAAAGACACATTTTTGCATGCAGGCATGTAGCACATTATTATTCCTACAGTCGCCACCAATAACCATTTCTGCATATAGAGAAAGCTGCCTAACACTTTGCCTTAAATTCCCCGGAGTAACTGTTCATGATCACAAATTTGGCTAAAGGATTTTTCCCATTACCCTCAAACATTTCCTTTCACCTCCAACCTCTAGGCAGAGCCATCGCTTTCCCTTTAGAGCAGGGAACATAAAGCCATGGGGCCATCGGGGCCGGCTGTGCCTGACCCCGAGGGCCCTTCTGTCAATCACTGCCTCCCCATCCCTTGCTCTCTTTCACACCAGGCAGCTGTACCCATCGCTGTCAACCAGGTAACAACCAGCAAACAATAGAGGCCTGAATGCCTGGTCTAGACACTCTTTTAGCCACTTATTTGCTGCTCTTGGCAGCTGTTGAAGCATAAATAAGCAGTTTGTAATCAGAAAGCTGACATCATTGCAGCTCAGCTGAGAGGGGGAATTGTTGCTGTGCACTGAGCTGCTTTCCCCTTCTCCCCCCCTCCGCCCCGGCCCCCTCCCTCCTTCATTTTGTGACAACAGATTCTGGGGTGGGGACGCAGATTTCTGCCGTGCTAAGCTGGCTTTTCTTTTTCTTTCTAGGGTACAATGATATAGGGCGCGGAAAACGACATACATGAGGCTGTGTAGTGTGCTACTACCAAAATTGAAAAATACAAAAAAATCAAAATCAAACCCAAAAACAATAAACAGACAAGCTTGAGAGACCTCACCTACAGATACATGGTTGAGTTCTTTCCTACACATTCAAGAGAGCCTTTGGAGTCTTACTCATATTTTAAATTTTAAGGGTGGTAGTTTAATAGACTGACCATAAAGTGGGCAGATGGACAGAGAATGATTCCTGTTCCAACCAATATTTTTGCCCTTTCCCTTTCTTTTTCACCCTCTGGAACAAGAGAGGAGTTAAAAACACTCTTACCAGAGACTTTCTGACAAACTGTTTTGTGCCAGTGTGCCTCTGTTCCTGCCTCTGAAATGCCCAGCCACACATCTCAAATCAACATTTGTTGTTCAAGTACATTTCATACACTTTTAACACTTTTTTTTTTTCCTACTTTACAGCTTGATCATAAACAAGTTCACTGGGCAAATTTGACACAAGATTTGAAACTCAAGCTGGGTCCCTCAGATGTGATTGGCCCAATGAGGCACGTGGAAGTGCTTCTGCTCACTGACTGGGTGAGCAGGGCAGCATACCCAGTGCAAATATTTGCACATGCAAATTTAGAATTCGTTTTCCACAAACACTTGCACGTATGACTTTCAAATTAGCTTTCTGTGAGCCTTCATGCTGCTAAGAAACTCTAGTTCAAATATTCATGGAAACTGAACATAAAAGGGCCACAGGTTTAGGTATTTTCATTTTAAAAGACAAAATAAATAAATAAATAAATAATCAAGGGAATAGTCATGCCAATGTCCTTGCAATATTTGTCCAGTTCAATTGTTTTCTGGCTGTCCTCCTTTAACTTTGAGAACCAATAAGTGTTTGTGTGGTACTGAATAGCAATAGCAAACTACACATCCTCGAATATATAGTTAAAACATGAACTTTACAATCTGTGTGCATTTGCTGCTGTTTATCAATGGGAAAGTAAAGCACAGCATATAACCTTTAAAATACATAATCCATACCAGGTCCCAAATCTTTCCCTTGTGTTTCATCCAGCTCATTCTGTTGATGGCTGTGGCAATAATGGGAATGAGATGAAGGCCTTTGGTGGGGGCTTTTTTTCCCCAAAGTTGTTTATGCATTTATCTGTCTGCACTTTGTGCATGTGGCTGCTGAGGGATGTCGGCTTCCTTGCTGTAGTGGAACGGAGCGCATGTTCAGTCTGCCATGTGCCCAAGCTTGCAAGAAGCCTGACTCGGCTGCCTCCTGGTATGTGGAAGCAAATAGAGCACCACAGCATCCATGGGGCTGGCTAACTATCTGAAATATCTTCAGGTACTCATTCCATCTCCCATTTCAACAAGGAAGAAGGATGGTTCAACAAAAATATAGACTTCATAACTCCCAAAGGCTTTCTAGTATTAGTTTGCTCTAAGTAGCTCATGATTTAGAGTACAAAGGCATTTCCAGAATGCATGTTTAACAAAATGACATAGCAGATAATTGAAATTTATTTGCAATTTTCAAACTACAATAAACACAATTCTCCTTTTCTTTCATTAATAATCGCACGGCTAATGCATAACAATCCCTCTGCAGCTTTTACAAGCAAACTTGAGCTGCTGTGTTGTAATAGCTGGAAAAGTTAATGTAGCTTGAACAAGGTTCCTAATTGTCCCTGTCTCTGTCATATTTGTCTACTTGAATGGTCCTAAATACCACAGCGATTAATTACTACAGAGCAGGTATTACAAGATGTTATCATCCTTCCCCAACTGTCTGGGTGAATGGAGAGAGGCAGTAGATTGTTGCAGTGTTTCATCTTTGCACTTCCTGTAAGGCACTTTAACCAGAAGATTTAATGTGTCAAAGTTAACTGCGTTCTCTCGCAGATATTCACATTCTAATTAAAGATTAAGAACGTAGTACATTACACTGTGATTTGTCATACATGGCTTGTTAAATAGGAAACCTACCGGGATTCCCTAACATTTTATAAACATTATTCAGGGCTTTTAATGTGGGCAAAGGAAAAGATTATTCAGCTGCTCGGCAGAGGAGGAGGCAGGTCATTTCTTCCCACCCTCCCCTTCCCAAGTTTCCCCCCTCCAAATAAATAAATAAGAGAATTCAGGTACTTTTCAAACTGGAATTCTGCTGAGATCTCTTGAAACTGTTTATCTTCCCAGCATGTATACATGCACATGAATATATTTATAATATATATATGTGTCTTAATTATTTTTTGGCATTTTTCAACTTTTGCTGTCAGCTATGTAAACTGAGGTAGGAAGCCTTTGTTTGAATCAGAGTGGCAAAGGAAGGAAGAAAGATGAAACAGTTTTTCAATATGCAGAATGTGCTTTCAGCTGATTCTCGCAATGCTGAACAGCATACCACTTCCAGTATTAGTAGCAGAGGACTGGTTCACATTCTTTGATTGCCTGAGGAATAAATTAATGAGGTTACTGGAGACATTGAACATTTGCATATTCACGGATGCTTATTAGGTATAAAGTGAATGCCAGGTGCATTGAATTTTGGGAATACTAGCTTTGGTTTTGGTCTTCTATTTTTAAAGCAATCACATATTTCTTTTTCCCTGAAGTGGGAAGTTCTGTGAGGAAAAAAAAGCAGCACTTATAAAAATAATAACACACACACACACACAAATTAATTCAATGTAGACAAAGCTTTACTAAGAGATATACATCAGAATAAATATGATACAGCATGAGGCTGGGGACTATCTGAATATCTTGTTTGGAACAACAGTTAGGATGACTACAAATATAAAAACAGTTGTTCCAAGACATAAGGAGAACAAATGTTATATTTTTCACTGTGCTCCTTATGGATATCTAGCTTTAAATAGCAATAGGAAAACTCGTTATGAAGTTACCTTCCATAATGCCCAATGCTTAATTTTAAAGCACCAGTATTCTAGCACATTTCGTTACACAGTCTCAAACTCAGCCTGCAAAACACAGAAGATAGAATTACAAAATTTGCTCGACTGTTTCTCCAAGGAGTATTTGCACATGGTTGCATTGTTGTCAGTGACTTCCGTCATTGCTGTGTGAAAGCACATTGTGTGAATGATTTGCACTGTATCTCATTATTCTTGGAAGTTTTTATCTGTATTGTTTATTTGGGATTGTTATCCCCTTTACATTCTTAAAGATTTTATGGTGCTTTTTTTTTCTTTTTTTTTTTTTTCTTCCCATTCTTTGGCTGTCCATACGCTATAGAGCACAGTATTAGCACTGCTTGTTTTAGCATAGAAATATCTGTCAATTGAAAACATGTGCATTGTTTGTTCTGCCTTTGGCTTGTCTTTTACAGGGTAACCATCATACATAGATATGTACACAGACTACAGCCTTACATGCACAGCACACAGATAAATACAAACACCCATGCCCACACAGATGTGCATATACAAAATTACTGGTATCACCTATTCCAAGTGGCTAGTGTGGCAAAATCAAGCAGTGATAAGTGTTTTCTTTGGATAATAATAGGTATTTACAAACAGACTCTATTCTGCCCCCTTGTCTTACAGAACACTGTGCTCAACTTCCCTTTCCTGGATGTTGCACTGTGTTGATCACTGTCCTGCCTCTACAAATCCTATTTGAAAATCTCATTTGCAGCATAACTGACAACAAAGGCATTACATGGTGTATGCCCTGCATATTCTGTAGACTACTCCTTGCCTTTGTAAGTTATTTCTAACTTCTACTGAAAATGCTGTGTGTTTAGTTGATGATCTTTTTTATTTATTAATAGCCTGGAAAATTAAGTGTGTAATCAAAGAATGGATCCTTTCCTAAAAGTGCAAGGTGGGATGAATTAGATCAGTGGTATGAAAAAAATAAAAAATTTAAAAAAAAAAAAAACGTCCTTTACTGCAGTAGGCCATTGGATACTCTGGGAAGAAGGGACTTAAACAAAACATTAAATTGAAGAGTATTCAGAGGTTCAATCAGTAACAAGCACCACAAGACAGAGAAGCCCTCTTTAGATGGATATTTTTTCTGCATTTGTTTCCAAATTGTAATTCTGCTCCGTGATTAAAAAATAAAATAAAATAAAATAAAAAGAAAGAAAAAAAAAAAAAAAAAAAAAGAAAAAAAAAAAAGATTTGATATTTCAGTCTCTCAGGGCAGATTGCAAATAATTACATGCAAAATGATCTATAATATATTTATTGAAAATAGTATTGCAGAGCACAAATGTGCACTTTATTCAGAAAGGTCATTTTTTAAAACATCCATTGTAGCTGATTCACTAACGTCCAGGGGTTTTTGCCATACACACAGCACAGATTTTTTTGATTATGTAGATTTTTTTTTTCTATTGCAGTTTCATATGCAAAGCATGCATCAGCCACATCCATGCTATCTCCTAAAGCAGTCATTCTGAAACCCAATCTGGGGACAGTGCAGACTAAATAAAATTTCATTTTGATTTGGCCTCCCGCTGAGAATGGGACTGCTTTGTTTCAGCCGACAGAACCAGCAAGCCAGAAAGGTATGTCCTGTTTTGCATGGCTGATGGTGTGACTTGAGGATCACAATCAGGCCGTTCATGCTCTCAGGGCTCGGCATCTCATCCACATCCTGTACTGTCTTTCTCTTTTCCTTTCCATTTGCTTTCCTTCTGTGCCGCCTGCCGTCTACCTGCAGGGCAAAGCTATGGCAGACCCTAACACTATTGTTTACTTTGGCATATGTTTAATAGCTGCATGGCTGTTGGAGGGTAGGTTTTTTTTTTTTTTTTTTTTTTTTTTTTCCGTTTCCTCCTCTGCCTTTGTTTTTTTTCCCTTCCCTATCCACAATCACTTTCCTTATTTTCTAGGTGTTGAATACACAAATACTGACTTAATGGACAATTATGTAAGTACTGCTTGCAATGCTTCAGAGATTTTACTAGGAGATATGTAATGCAGAATTTTATTGTAAATCCGAGGAAACCTTAAACAGCTTTGAAGGACTTCAGTTTTCATAGCCCTTTAGAGCTGTTTAGGCAGAAAAGCAGTCACCCATTATAGTTAGCAGAGAGAAAAAAAAAAAAAAAAAAAAACCCTTAGGAAGGGGTCTGGCTGCTTTGCCATCTTCACATGCAGCTTTGCCATCTACACTTACAGCTGCAGCATTTGGCTAGGTGAATATCCGTAAATATTCCTCTGTCTAAATATTAGTATTTATCCTAAAGCCTAAAGCATTCCAGGAGAGACTGCACAGCACACTCCTTGCTGCTGCTGCCCCATCTATCAGAGGGCTGGCATTTGGGGAAATGACCACTGTTTTATCCTCTGAAGCAGCTTTTGGACAGGGCAACAGGATGCCTTCAAGACTCCTCTCAATGTGAACTTTCTCTTCAAAGTGTGTTTCTTTGCCAAAGAAACTATCCGTTGTCTGTGATTTTTTTTTTTTTTTTTTGATGGGGGGAGGGGTTGTCATATGAAACAAAATTAGCATCAAATTTACTTGAGACAAAAGGCAAGAGTTTTTTTTCTTATATTTTTAATTTTTGTTTAATTTTGATTACTATGCATTTTTATATTACTGAGGTAGAATACAATCGTAACACCAAAGACAAATTCAATATTTCTACCTCCAGAATTTAACAAAATATATGTATATCTACCATATTATATAGAGCACTGACACTTTATGGGAATTTATGTCTTCAAACTTACAAACACAAAATTATTATTGTATGCAACATCCTTTTGTGGTAGGTAAAATTAATAAAAGCAAGTTGTTCAGCAAAATGTTAAAGAAATATACGGCCAGTTATAACACTTTCTGTTCAGTTTAGCAATTTTTGATTCCAGCTTTTATATGTTACTCCAGCTCCATGACTTCTGTCTTATAATCCAATTCATATTTCAGTTTCTGACTTTCTGAATTGTTCTGTGGCACAAGCCCTTGGCATAACCATGTGTGTCTTCATGGAGCAGAGGTCTGGGACTTGAAAATTCATTTTCTTCCCATATCCCTTAAATAAAGTAATAACAATAATAGTAGTAATGAAAAGGAAATGTGGCAGCTGGAGGGGCAAAGGCTTGTCCAATAAAAGTTTGAAGAAAAACACAGGTAAAAAGAAGATGCCTCACTGGCCTTCCTGTAAATCAGGGTAGGCCAAAGCTTAGTTTCAACTCCATGAATTAACCAGAGTGAACTCCAGCAGAGTTCTCTGAATGTGGGAGGGGGCAAGATCTAGCCCTGCATACTCAGTTGTTCTGAGATGCTTACAAAGTGAAATGCAGCTTGAGGAGACTTTAAAGAAACTATTTGTAGTGACGTCACGTTCCTTTTAACAAATTTGAGGCAATAAGAAAATTGCAAAGAGGCTATATTTGGAAGAAACAAGAACTACAGCTTTTTAAATGGATACAGTGGGAAAATGATCACTTCTGTGTGTTTTTTCCTCAGTATATCTAATCCTCTCTCTGCACCCCTCAGGTATCATTGGGATGTTTTCCAAGTCACCAACTCTGTAATGTAATCAGTTTATAAAAATGATTTTCAAGTTCACATTTACCATAATTCCATTTTATCAGTTAAATGTAAGTTTTAAAAGTAACTAAACTCTAGGTATTGTACTACAGTTTACCCAGATTATCCTGATTCATTTAATAAAACTCACAGTCCTATCAGTCTTTTTGTTGCACAAAGTGTGCTCTACATTACATCAATAACTGTATTAAAATATATATATATATATATATATATATACATATATATATATATATATACACCCTTGAAGCACTTGAAAAAATAAGCAACAGTTTTATATAAAATACTCATGGAAATTAATAGAAGCAATGTTTCTTTATTTCCAGGAATGAAATATATTTTAAAAAGAAAGATGTTCATTTCAGTATAGGAAAATAATGTAAGCTCAAGAATATACTCCCTGTTCTTGATATATTCTATTAATTACATACCTGTTATTACAACTAGAAATTAATGCAAACATTATTTCAGTGGACTGAGGAGATCAGAGTTCCTTTTTTAGATAGGTTTATTAGAGCTATGTCTTGCGGTCATTTTCTGGATCAGTAAAAGAACAGGGAATGGATTTTGGAAGTTTGGTTTGCATTTATCACTCCTGCAGAAAGAAAACTATAAAAATATTAGTCCACAGTCCAGGAAGAAAGACCTCATTCTTAGATAGTTTTATAAAACTGCACTCAGAGGACTTAGCAGTGTTTCTTCTTATTTATATTTGTGTGTTTAAGAAAGGAAACAGAACTAAAATCCCAAATCAGCTACTTCTTGCACTTTATAATTGTAAAAAAGCCCAGGGCACTCATTAATCTAGAACATTTATTATTTTTTTTTAATGGAAAGTTCATTATTATTCTCAGTTCTTTGACCTTGCTGTTACTTTTTGTGCTTTACCTGAATAAGGTGACGTGATTGACATAAGCCAGACCTGTGTCCAGAATCCTATGGGAGAAAATAGATCATCTCCAACACAGAATATATGAAACCAGATGAGTGCACTCAGGAGACCTATATTTAATTGTATATATATAAATGCATATATGTATGTATATTTTTGCGCATATATTCTATGATGACAGTATATACAGTATATATACATATGCAGATATAACTATGTCTATATGGGGAGATATATATATATTTGGAGAACACTGTCACCAGAGTCCCTGGGGTGTACAAGTGATACATGGACAGATACAGTTATTGTGACCATATAGAAGAGGAGGACCTGTATGATTGGTGCATTTGCTCATTTCCAGATATTTGGAAACTCTCATCAACTCAGCAACCAGTAGAAACAGGTAGAAACATTCCTGGAACAAATGTATAGTTGTCTGCCTAAGCACTTGCTGAGGTCAATGTTATCCCAGATATGAAGATCTGACTGCAGGATCAGGGCCTACAAATTTGGCAGTAGCCCCTTGCCCAAGCCAGGTCAAACTAATCAGCAAAACTTTGGAAAAGGGGGCAGAAATCTTTCATAAGGCTAGACTTGGAACCTATCAGCAGAATTAGTGGACAATTGATTGTCATTCCACTCAAACTCCTCATACTGATGCTCTTACATTATACACCTGATTTAGCCAGCACCAATAAAAAGGGTCTGAGAAACTGGTAGCAAATACTGTAAAATTACATATCAAAGGGCAGTTGACTATAAGCAGGTACTATAAAATTACATATAATAGGAAAGCAATAATATCCTGTCAACAATTAAGCATATGAACCAATTGTGTTCACAGTCCAAAAGAGGTGAGGTATAGCATTGTTTTGGTTTGGGAAATTTTTACCCAATAGTCTCCTTAGAAACTATATTAAAAAACAAAACAAAACAAAACACATAAAAAAAAAAAAAAAAAGAGAGAGAGAGAAAGAGAGAAATATCGATCACAGACTTGCTGTTCAAGTTCACTGGAGCAACAGTATGTTGTAAAAATAAATGCTATCACATACACTTTCATTTGATAATGTTTCAAGCTTTCAGAAAGTTGTCTTTCTTCACCACAAAAATACATAAATATTTTTCTCAGCTTTAGGTATTTAAGAGGTATTCTCTACTCTAAAGAGGTGTTCTTCCTATAATTCTTGTTTCTAAAGAAAATCTAATAAAACAATATAAGTAACTGATCAAATACCTGAGTGTAAACAGAAAACTGGCTTTGGACCAAAGCTAAAGAAGCAGAGCTAATAGTCAGGCATTAACTTTGTTTAGGAGTAGAGGTAGAACCAAACAGCTTAGCCTAGCAACTATATCAATAATCTAATATTACCTGAGCAGGGAGAGGAGAAGAGAGTTTGGATACAGGAAAGAAAAAAAAAAAAAAAAAAAAAGAGTGACCAGAAAATCAAAAATCGTGTTATTTGTAACATACATGCCCTAGTGGAAAATACACCACTGAGATGACTTTATTGAAATTAAGCTACGCCCAGGGAATCCACAGTTTCAGATATGTTCAAGGAACAGAAGTTTTGAGTCTTGATAATACACAAGTTGAAAGATTTTCTCAAAACAAAATACAAGATGACCTCCTATGTGTTAGAGCATATACATTTGTTAAGACTTCAGTGATTATAATGCAAAAATAAATAATGTGTGTTAGTTAACTAGCGCTCTTTCCTTATGAAATGTTGGAAAAAAGAATTTCATCTACAAAATAAGGGGTGGGTGGAAGAAATTACTAGTGAATGTCTAATGAATATTATATGGCACAGAAATGGACTACAGATTAATAAAAGCATCCTCTCCTTCATTAAATGTTCTTTACCCTATAGGGGTGGGGAAGGTTAGGTTATAGCAGCATAATGTCCTCACAATAAAAATATGTTTAGTTCCCTAGCATCTACTGCAACTGGTTATTCATTATATATAATTTTCTTTATTTTTGCAACCCTTTCCCTCTACCAGCTGTCTAACAAAGAAAAGCATGAGACATTCTGAATATAAACTTTTGGAATCATTTGCATTCAGTGGGAAAATTCCACTAGTAAAATAGTATTCATTAAATTTCTCTAGTGATGGACACATATCAGAAGATTCTGATGAGTGTTTCATACAAGTATAAAAATGTAAATGTTTGTCTACAGCGTGTTGAAAAATCTTCTCTATTACCATGATACTGAGGAACCTCCAAATGATCACATACTTTTTATTTATTTTTTGTTTTGTTTTGTTTTTATGACTTCTAACTTTTCTACTGTCCCCTTCTGAGATTCCTTTATTTTACCAGACAAAGCAATGCCTCCTCATTGGTGACAGGTTACATTTCAGAGGAAATTAATTCCCTTTACCTTTTCTAACCTATGTTTTAGGAGTAACCCAGAAAATCTTGTTGCAAAGAGCAGCCACAGGAGGTATTAGGAAATATTTTGTTCCGTAGATTTCTTTCCCCTTCTTCTCTCTCATCTGAATTAAAATGTTCCTGGATATTTGCATTGTTCTTTGGTATGAAGGTAATAAAAGGAGATTCCTACACCTTCAAATGGGGACAAGAGAGAGAATGTTGTGGGAAGATTTATGGTGTCTTCTCAATCTCTTCTTATATTCACATGAGAAACCCAAAGTGAATTGAAATAAGTAAATTTAAAGGACAAAGGAAAAAAAAAAAAAGTCTAAATGAGGTCCACCAGTACACCCATACTCTTATCTGTACTTTAAAGAACATACAGATTTTCATCGAATGGAACTGAAAACTTAGAGCTACTTTTTAATAGGTTAGTGGCAAAAAGGGAGAAGAGGATCTAATTTTGAGATTCTTTCTCTCTCTCTCACTCTCTCTCTCTCTTTCAATTCAGTTAAGATCCCAATTTGCACTTTAGGAATGTAGGATGAAAAGACTAAAAGCTGCTTCAGTAAGATCAGCTAAAAGAGCAAAGTAGATCTCGGTGTTATCAGGTTAGCAATGATAACTCACCTTAAGGTCCCTAAAAATAGAAGTGAAAGAAGCAAAGAAGAACATCAGTATTGAAGAGCAAGGGGGACAGAATAAAATTCTGGTGATCCCCATAATTAACTGGCAGAGGGTCAGATGAACACTTATTTAAATGCAACAAAGCACAACTGGGTGTCTCAAAGATGGAGTTTCAATCTTAATGGCAAAATTCTTAGTTTTGTCAGTTCCAGACTGGCCTGTCATGTCATTTTATTTAGATTTTTTCCTATTTCCTTTGAGAACTTTGGGAAAACATTTATGTAGAGAGTTAAGATGCTGGTTTATAGACAATTCAGGGGACAGGCCTCCTTAGAAAATACACAAAGAATGATATTATTGTGATGTCTGAAAATATTTCTGTATGAGATATTTGAATTCTGTGAGATAAATACATCAATTTACCCTCCAGTTTCAAAGGCAATGACAAGTCTTTATTAAGAAATAGTGTTCTCTCAGTGCAATATCCCTACACCAGCTTAATGCTGCTAAATACTCTACATTGTCAACCCCACTTTTAACAATATCAATATGATACTCTTAAGCTGCCTCCATCAGATAATTTTGATGAGAATCAATATTTCACTTCACAATTTACCCATACCAACTCTCATCTCACCGTAATGCAAAACCAAATGTCCAGGCAGCAAATGTAGAAAAACTGTCTTGAGAAAAGAATTTTACAGCTTTCTTGGCTATAAATTTTATCAGCACAAAAAATAAGTCTGTTTTAAACCATATATTCTACCTAATTCCATCTTGTTTAAACACCATTCTAATTTGGATGATGTCTTCTGTTTCCAGGTTATAATTTATTTTCAGAATTGATTTATTAAAGATAACTGAAAATTAAGGGGAGCTGTGGATACCTCTGACAAGGTTATAAGATTTAGAGGGGTCAGAAGAAAGGTAGGATAGATGAATACTTCCTCAGCTTCAACAGCAGATGGAAAGCTGAACCCCATTTCCTAACACTTAGATATGTTGTATGCTAACATAATGTTTATTGAAAGCACAGTAAGTTTTTTGAATGGAATTTAATCCAAAGTAAGTTATTACATCAGGATTTACAGATGTTCTCTCATAGAGTAATGTGTTGGCAAAACAAGAGAATATTACAAGTAGCTTATCTGGCTGAAGTCCTCAAATACATTGTTTTATCGTGGTGTAAGTTTGTTAGTGCAATTTATTTTTTTTCCCACAGTTGTATTTTCAAGTACACTAATGTTTAGCTGTTAAGATGTGGGAGGAGTTTTTGGTTTCTTTTGTACTTTGGTAAGCAAGATTATGGCATATTGGATTTTGTAATTCCTTCATAAATTATTTTAAGTTTTCTTTGCATATGTGCATACCCACACACACATATTTACCACTTGGAGGACAAGTTGGATAAAACTGAAGTGTAATATCACACCTTCCCTCTCCCAAATGAAGGACTGGCCGTCAGCAGGTTCCCAAAGTGCTGTGTACTCTCCGGAACACAAAGAACAAAATGCTCTAAAAGGCAACTGTCAATAATATGGCCTTAAATCTTCATTGCTGGGTGACTCATTGTTCTCCTGCAGTAGTCATTCAAGTAAGCATCAACATTGTGGTGCACTGACAAACAGAACCCAAGTCTTCTGAAATCCTGTGTTCCCAATTTATTATACTGAATGGCATTCAAAAAAATTCTCCTGCAAATGTGTAACCATAACCCATGATGAATGCAGTGTGTGGTTTTGTAGTGAGAAAAACAGTGGCTGTAGGTTGTTTGCTAAAACTGACTGGTTTTGCTTCAGTGAAAGAGGGAGAGAATTAAGACAATAGGAGCAAAGAGGGAAACAATTATGCAAAGGACACCAAGACAACGGAGAGACAAAAGTTCTTGGCACCAGGAATTGATTATGTGGGTAAACTAAGAGAGCTGATGAAGGGAAACCTTTAGATCCAGTTTCTCATGTGATCAAGTAACATAATTTTCTGCAACGCTTCAAAAGGATTACACTGAAGGTTATACTATATTCATGCTAGCCACAGGCCAAAGGCTGTAGTTCTACAAGACCACAAGTATTTGAGGATTCATTTGAACAAGACATATAAAAAATATAAACACCTGTCTGAATTTCACCTCTTCTCTGTATTGCTCCTGCATTTTCTATTCAAAATATAAATCTTATTCTGTCTGTGAGCCCTTCTCATCTTCCAGTCTGAGGTCCCTAAGAAAGGAATGATAAAGAAGCAGGCAAGTGAGAATAAAGAGCATTCAGTGAGAACAAGGAGCTACCATCTAGGTATTCTGGATAAATAACAGCTCCCAGTGTACAGGCTAACTGTACACTAATCTAATGATCCTGGATCCACTGGTTATGCTGTGACATCCAGTATCCTTACAGACCCCCAAAAACCAACTACCTGTCCAGCCTCAGATGAGACCCTTCCCCACACAGAAAAATATGACAGAATCACCTCCTCCAACTTCATGCTCCTCTTGGAGCATGAGTTCACCACCATCTTGACCCTTCTACCATCTGTGCAGTCTTCCGAGAGCTCCTTTCCAACAGCTGTTTGTAAGTGGAGGGAGAACAATTATGGGAAAGTTATCCTGCAGGCTTGGCTACCACACAGAACGAAATTTCCAAGGAGAATTCATTTCCTGGTCCTCTTCCTGTTGGTAGACCAGGATTCCTTTAGCAATAGGAATTCCCACACTGAAATGCAGGTGAGTATTTTTGGAAGATTCTTTAAGCTGGTTTTCATTAATGGCTTCCACACATTAAGTGTCTGGTCTCTGTAGCTCACCAAAAAATAAAAAAATAAAAAAATCATTTTTCACTGTCTGTGCAGACTGGATGGTAAAACTTAGAATCACAGGAAACAGGACTCTCTTCATCGGTTAGCCCAAGAAAATGGCAGGACATTGCACACATCTGACAGTTATCTGCCTAAATTGTTCTTGAAATCTCCCAGCAGTGGAGATCCCATAGTCTCACCAGGTGAGGTAAGTGTTCTTCTCAAGTGCTTAGCTTTTCCCACAATTAGATTTTTTTTTCCATAATGTCTAACCTGAATATCTCTTGCTGTGATTCAAGATTTACTTCTTGAGCTATCCACATTGGGCTTGTCATACAGATAATTCTCCTTCTCTTACATATCTCTCAGCTGCTATCATTTCTCTCCCAGTCTTCTTTACTTTTAGACAGAATAGCTGTAGTGCTTTCATCATTCTTTCATAGGTCTTATTTTCTGATTGTTTTCATTGTTCTCTTCTTACCTCTGCTCTTGGTCCATATTTGTTTTTAAGGACATTGGTGAAAAACTGGACACAATACATTACTGAAAGTATTACTACCACCAAGCAGAACTCAGATCATGTGTTTGTTCTTTCTTCTTTCTTCCCTAAGAAAATTGTGAATTATTGGTTTGGGGTACTGTTCTTTTTTCTTTTTTTTTTTTTGGTAGGGGGAGAGAGAGAGGGAGAAGAACTTGTTTTAATCCATGGTGCATCTGCTTTTCAGGCTGTAAAGAGTTGCTACATAATAGCAGTTAGATTTTAAAATGTACTGCTTAGGAAACTAAGGAATTACTTTTTAGCATTTCTAGCATTTTAAATACTCTCCAAGCATTTCTTGCAGAATGTTGTCATCCTTAGTTTTTGCAATACAGTTACAAGGCAGAGAAAAATTATTGTCACCATTTTTTTCTAATGAAGAGGCTGAAGGACTGAAAAATGTGCTTTGCAAAGGGATATTTTGTCTTGTTTCAAAAAAAAAAAAAAAAAAAAAAAAAAAGCACTGCTTCAGTCTTCTGTACAGGATTCTGCAATGTGTTTGAAATCTCCTTCCACAAAATATGATTATTCAATGAGTGTGTTCATATTGCAGGCTTCCAAGCCAAGTCTCTCTTCTTAAGGGCTCTCAAAGGTGCTTAACTGTAAGCTCATATGATTAATATTTTGTTCATTTCTGCATTTTCCATTTAAGTATCTAAGTTTTGGTCTTTCCTGTGCTCCAGAGCACTTTGCCAAATGCTTTTATCCCTCTTGGGACAGTTGGTCAAGGAGAAAGGGAGGATGGCATCTGTAGAAGATAGGACCAGAAAAGAACCTGGGGGAGAGGTTTCAAGTGACAGGAGAGAAACTATTACTCTGAGTAGAGATGAGGAAGCAGCATTCATCTCAACACTCTATACCCACAGAATATTGAATTTTTCCAAGTTTTCTTATTTTATGGCGTTCCTCCTAATGGTGGCAAACAACTGAAACTCACTTAAAAATGTGTCTTACTCCCCCCTTGTGGCTGCTCCACTACAAAAAGGTGACAATCTACAATTGCTACTAAATTCTCAACAGTTCAAGGGGCAGTCTTCCTTGCACAGAAACGTTTTCAGACCCCAAAGGACATATGTAGAAATAAGAATGGTTTTACTTAACCTCATTCATGTCATATCTATTTTATTTTCCCTTGTTTTTAGAACTTTAAATAGCTCTCTTGTTTCTATGTATAGAAACATATATGTTATATGTACAGATATTCATTATAAAATGTGATATAGCATTGGTTTCCAAACCTGCTCGAGTTTTGTGCACGATGCAGTCTGGTGCTCCAATGACATGTTCTCATATGGCATAAATTGAAATCACAGGGAGTCATAATGCAGCACAACAGGTGCACCAAAAGATTTTAAATTATTCTTTTTTGGATAAATAATGATAATAATAATTAAAAAAAAAAAATGTTAGCCATTAAATTAGTTCTGCAAATCCTTGCAGTCAGAGCAGCTGCAAAGAAGACTTTTTTACTGTGTTCAAGGAAGATGGAAATTCAGTTGTGCAGTGTAAACCACAAATATTTTTTTCTTTCATGTGTGGTGATAAAAGTAGTTTTCTTACCAGTATACCATGTTTCATTAATACAATGTTTAAATAATTAAGTACAGTAACTCTGGAGGCGATGGCTAAGATAAAAGTTTGTAGGCAATCCATTATTGTGATTAGACAGTACTTCTTAAAACCCATGGAGATACAATTTAGTAATTTAACTTCTGAAGTCAGTTGTTTAATAAACTATTACATTTTAATATAGTTTTGTTCTCGTCAAAGGGAATGATTCATTTCCCCTCTGTCAATTGTTCCAGCTGAAGTTATTAATGGTTCCAGGGTTGAGGGGGTGCTGGGTTCCTGTTTGAATATCATTACCATGCTGTTCCCACTCTCTAGATGTTGTCACTGTAATGTTACATGTGTGATCTTTACTGGTTATAATTTTTTTTGTAGGGAAAGTGACTGCTATCATTTGAGTCTTCAACATTTATATATTTAATTAGGTCTAATTTTATAGGCAGAAAGTAAGAGACTTGTGAAGGGGGACATATAATTAGTTGCAGTAGGATTAAGTGAATATTAGTATACTGTAATAATGGATGTCCCAGAAAGAAACCTGGCAAATACATTAAACAAAAAGAATATAATAGCAGACAAACATTACTTCTGCTTATATCCAAGTTTGTCATATTTTTAAATAAATTTGCTTGCTGGAGTTTCAAAATATTCTTCCTGTTCATTTTCCTTTATTGAAAAAAATCTTTTAGAAGAAACATATTCTCAAAAATCAAGACCGTGTTTCTCTGTATTTTTCTGATTATGTAATGTTGGGTTGGAAGTTTGATACTGTTCAGCTTTTTTTTTTTTTTTTTTTTTTTGAAAGTTGCTGCCATCTGATAAAATACTGTAAACAGTTTTGATAATCAGTTTAACCATTCTCCATATGCCCATATCCATTACTGGCAGCAGTCAAGGGTGGTGAAGATTTCCATGCTATTTCCATACAGCAATGCAAAGGGATCAAAGACTGGGACGGCCATACCCATTGTGCCTTCAAGTGGTCACTGCAACTCACCTGCTGTGGAGACTGTCTCAGTGTGATGTGATGGGTCTGCGAAGATTAGGGAGCAGGGCTTTTCAGTAAGCATTTGCTTATCACCAGCTTTGGTGACACGAGATTATTTATGGCTGAGTCCTTTACCATAGCACTTACAATTCTGAGATAAAAAGCACGCACCAGAGTTCCCACTGCCTCTCCAGCTGAAGGAATGGAAATTGGCATTATTTGAAATTCAAGGAGTTTTTACTATACACAGGAATAATCCAAATGTGGAACAGGATTTGTTATTAACTATAAATCCCCTTTCCCCTAAGAAAACCAGAGTAAATGCAGGAAATAAGCTCCCATTTATACACTATAGAGACAATACTTCATTGTCACTTATATTTTAAAGTCACAAGTGAAAAGTAAATGGGAGGAAAGAAAAAATAACGTAAGTGGGAGCAAACATCAAGATGTTAGTGGGATTGATCCTTCTTCAGTGAAGTCAATAGGAATTTTTGTAGCTTACTTGCAACCAATGGGAAAAGCTTTACACACACTGAGTATTTGATGGTTAATTCTTTAAAGCATGCTATTCTGCACCCAACCAAGCAGAGAGGAAAGGTCTTCACCTTTTTATTACTATTAGTTCTACACACTTCAGATTTATTTACTTTTTACATTATAGTATTTGAATAAACTTTTAAATACAGTTTTAAACATACACAGACAAAAACTCTGCTAAAACAACTCCAAGTAAGCATTTTCATAATGCCTAAAAGTTATTGTTTTTAGGTACTCGCAAGGCATGTCAGATTTAATAATCTAAGGGTTGTGTCCAGAATTTATTTATAAATTTATAAATTCTGGTCACTCTGGCTTACCTCCATCTTCAACTTTTCCTCTCACAGAGGAGCTACAAGACTATTTTTCTCTAACAGTTGTGTGCAAATCCTAACAAAAATGCTAACTTTCCTTGAGTGCATTTCTTTTCTTTTAATTACATGTAGGATGACCTGTGCCATAACCTGTCTAGGTTTCTAACTGTTTAAAGCCAGCCCAGCTATCTCTGCATTCCAGCAGAGATATCCATTGTAGACATGCTGTACTTTACCAAACCCACACAGTTCGGATTTCCTTAAATGCGGTCCCCAGCATTGCCTGTTCCACTCTTTTGTCATTTGCGTTCAAATGATTTTCCATTTTCATGGACAGTAGGCAGAATCCACGTGTTGTACAATTTTTGCTCCAGGCTAAGTGGCATCTTGTCTGCAAGAATATGCACTAGTTACTGAACAGCATCTTTCCCACATTAATATTATTTTCTCACCCAGACAGAAATTTCCTTCCAGCCTCTAAAGTACCTGCGCTAGAATCGTAATCACATTGAGAGTTTCTCTTCCAGGACTATTTGTCAATACCATATTTACCTTGCTTTGCAGCTTTATCTTTCTTCTTGTTCCTGAGATTCTACAGTGCAGAGTTACATGCAACCTGTTGCATGTTGCAAAGAAAGAAAACCTAGAGTGATTTAGATGTTCTCTTTTAACATTTTTTTGTTTCTAATACACTGTGAGCTCTATGAAGATAGTTTTTATATAGGAAAGTAGGTAGAGGGGAAGGCCAATATGCTAGCAATATGGTAGTCTTATTATAAATGTCTTCCAAATTAGATCTCTCTTTTTTTCAAATTCACTTTGGATATACACACATAAATCTTCTCAAACTAATTTATCTTACATGTGTAATGGTGGAGGTATTGGTCCTGTATATAACAGCAAAAACTTCATTCTTTTCCACAAGTAGATGTGTTAAAAAAAAAAAAAGTCACTTTTTTTCACATCACTTTTAGCATTGTGTAGCTTAGGTGCAAGCATAATAGAGGCATCAAATAAAATAATAATCCTCAAATGATGTTTGCAAAGTTGAGCTCGTAAATGTCAAAGGTGATTTGAAGTGGACAAGAGTGAGTCTTAACAAATCAACTAGGGACTGCTGGCAATTGTTTCTGTTCTCGGTTCTTATTGAAACTAATATTGGACAAATTGAAAGAGTGATTGCCTTAGAGCCTTCGCAATGTCTTCACCAATCTGTTGCCCATTTCCATAAAAAATGGGAGTGAAAATGGCAGCTGACTTCTTTTGACCTCTCCCAGTTTCACTGTGGCTCCTGTCAGAGGACTGAAAAAACAGATTTTCAGGCAGACCATTATCTGCCACAGCAAGTTAGTTTGCAAAGAAATTGAAAAATAATAATCAAATAATCTAGTTAAGTCATTTTTTTTCTGCATGTGTTATGACTTGAAAGGTAGCAAACCAATAAAATATAAAAACCTCAATTTGCAAGAAGATGAGCAAATGAAAATAGCTCCTTCACTAGAAGTTTTATTCTGTTGTTTCAAATTCTTCTGTCTCTCTGTCCTCATGATCTGACTGTCAGTGTCAGTGTAAGATACCTGTACACTGTAAGATACCTTACATTGTAAGAAGCTACCCACAGTGCCTGGATCCTAGTCCTCTGCAACTTTTTAACTTACCTTTTTATTATTATTATTATTACTTTAACTTACTATAATTCCTTATGGATCAAGAGCTGTTTAGATCCACTTGCCTTACCAACTCATTCTTTTCCTGTCTAGTATCTTTACTTAGATTCTCCAAAGTGTCATCATTTTGTTTCCATAAACTAGCTGCAGAAACACCTCCTTCTTCTAAGATTTACTTTCCTACTTAGAAACCTGCAATCACAGTGAACATGTTTTTCTCAGCCAAAACCTGTCCTCTATGCATATCAGAGGTATACTGGTATTTCATTTCCCTCAAATTCCTCTGTAATCAGTGTCAGAGAGCTTCATATCCTGTGAAGACAGACCAACCTACCTGGTACTGTATTTACACTTAAGAGTTATATTTCTCTTCCAACAATATTTTTGGAGAACTACTCTTTTAACTTGCATTATCTTTTAAATATTTTACGTTATGTAGAACTGGAAGTTCCATAACATTGGGAAGCCATTAAAATGAGTATCTCAGGACCCTAGTCTATGCTGGAGACAGCTTGGCCTGGGATTTTAAACATTAAACACCTGACTGAATCAGGTGAACAGTTTGGACTCTATTTCCATCTCAGCTGTTTTCTATCAATCAAGCTGATTGTTTTTACTGCCTAAACCCTGTGTTGCTAGAAAGTATCAAGATAATTATAGGCCTTTCTTCCTTTGTACATCTTCCAGGATACAACTCCTTTAGCTTTTCCAAAGTTATCTGTGGGTTTCAAATATTCTCTCACAACTGCTTTTAGCTATTGTTCTTTTGGTGTATTTAGTCATAGTTTTTCCTGCCTGTTGTCTGCTCACCAGCACCTTCATAGCTTGGAGAAATAGATATCTTTCACTCTCCTCTCTCACAGAATCTAGGCACTTAGTAGAAACAATCATGATTTCATCTAGAAAAATAATTAAACCCTTTTGATTAACCTAGGCAGTCACACACAATGCTTCTTGTCTTAGTTTCGTGGCTGGGAGAGCCAAGATGCCCTTTCTTAAAATTTAATTTGTCTCTGAACATAACCTTTCCAAATTTTCCTGCTGTGAGAGAGAAGGAAAAAAAAAAAAAAAAAAAAAAAAAAAAAAAAAAAAGCATATTATTTGCTTTTGGAATATCTTAACTAAAGAATTCAGCTGAAAATTCAAGGTTAGTTTGCTGTTATTAAAATTAAGTTTCTCTTGTGCCTAGTTCTGGACTGTTTCATGTGAAATGTGATTGCTGTATCAGAAGCAGATGCACAGTTTTTCAATAACAAGAAGAAAAAAAATCTTGTTTCCTTTTGTATGAATAGAAAGAAACAATTTAAACTTCAGAAAAGTCTTCTCACTTCTCAATATCTTCCATTGTGAAGAGCCACTGTATTTAACTGAGGGCAAAATTACCAGATATATTCAGGTAAAGAATATCAAAACCTTTGGTTCCTCTCAGCAATCATAAGACGGTTGTAGGGAAGAAACTGCATGAGTAATAATGATTATTGACACTGATGTAGCAAATACGCAAACAGTTATAACTGCCATTCTGAGACCCATTGGACATAAGTTACTGACTGACCATGTTTTAAAGTTATAATGCCATAGCAGTAGGTCAGGCTTGTTGTAGAGCTATCCTAGTTTCCAATGGAGTTAGCATATAGTTACTATCTTACTGTAAAATGCTCTCCTATAATTGGCAACTCATTAGATGATGTGCGGTAGTGTGTGATGCAGTATCACTCATCTGTTTTGTGATTTCAGAAAAGATTGTTTTTATGTAGGTGTAGAGTTTAAAGGTAAGTAAATTTGATTACCAGGTTCAAAATTTGACAAATTTTTACCAGTTTGTCATTACTGCATAACTTTTCAATAACTAATAATTTTCATTTTGTAACATTTATTTTTATTTTGGGTTGTAGGACTTTAGGACTCCAGGGCAACTACTGAGGGATAATATTACCAGGTAAGTGTAGGTTCCAACTAACAGTGCCTTGGTGTTGTTCTACAGAGCTTTTAGACTGATTATCATTAGTTTTCTTACAGACTCCTTAATCATATGAGGCTGTTATATTAACGTCCATTTATTCTCTTATTCTGTCTGTCTTTTGTCAATTTTTTATTATGTCAATGTTTTATTTTGCTTTGCTTTTTTTCTTCTCCTCTACTGATGCTGAGAATCATCCATTTCTGATCAGATGTTCTCAGTAGTCATGATCTAGCTGTGGTACTATTAACATGTGTCAGAACCTAAATTTGACTGGATGAGTTGGAAACCACAGTGCAATTAGAAATCTATGAACTAATTGTTATCACAGAAACATGGTGGGTTGAATTACTCAAGTGGAACACTGCAATTGAGGGCTACAAGGTTTTCAGAAGAGACAGACAGACAAGGAGGGTTGGGGGTATTACTCTCTGTTAAGAAATTGCTAAGTTGCAAAGAACTGTCTCTAAGAAAAGAAAAGGAAAAAAAAAAAAGGAAAAAAAAAGAAAAAAAAAAGAAAAAGAAAAAGAAAAGTGGGTAAAAATTAAGGACACCTTGTGATTGGGTTTTACTAAAGGCTGTGTGATTAAGGGGAGAGTGTTGAAGAGACCTCCTTGCTTCAGCTACAAGAAGTTACATACATGTGTATGTAACATACATGTAACATGTAGTTACATACATGTGTAGTCTTTCGTCCTGATGGGGGATTTTAACCACACAGACTAATGATGGAGTAACTGCCTGATCAGGCATTGGAATAACTATATTAAAAAACAAGGGAAGACAAACTTATATATCTACATGTAAGGCCTTTGACATAATCCCACACAACATCCTTATCTCTAAACTGTAGAGAAATTTGAAGGGCATCCAGAGATCTGTGGTCAATATCTCTATATCTAGGTGGAGTCTGGTGAAGAGTGGTGTCCCTCAGGGGTCCACACTGGAACTGGTGTTGTTTAATATCTTTATCAATGACACATGCCATGGATTTGAGTGCACCTTCAACAAGTTTGACACTAAGCTGAGTGGTGCAGTTGATACAACAGAAGGAAGAGATGCCATCCAAAGGGACCTAGACAAGCTTGAGAAGTTGTCCAGCACGAACCTGATGAGCTTGAATAAGTCCAATAAGAATGAAAGTGCAAGAGTTTCTCAGCCTGGAAAAGAGAAGGCTCTGGGGAGACCTCATTGCAGATTTTGAGTACTTAAAAGGGACCTATAAAAAAGATAGAGGAGAGACTTTCTAGACGGGCAGATAGAGATGGGACAAGGGGGAACAGCTTTAAACTACATGTAAAAGAGGAGAGATTTAGATCAGGTGTTAGGAAGAAATTAATTCAGAGGGTGGTGAGGCACTGCAACATGTTGTCCAGAGAAGTTGTGGATGTCCCAACCTTGGAGGTGTTCAAGGTCAGTTTGGATAGGGTTTTGAGTAACCTAGTCTGGTCGGTGGCATCCCTGACCACAGTGTGTGTGTGTGGGAGGGGGGGGAGGGAGGGGAGATGGAGGGAATTAGATGGTCTTTATGGTCTCTTCCAATTCAAAGTATTCTATGATTCTATGAAGCCCAACTGTCAATCTGACCAACGGAGTCCCATTACTAGACTATGTCCCTTAATGCCACATACACTCATCTCTTTCATAGCTCTGGAGATGCGGACTCCACTACCTTCCTGGACTGTCCATTTCAATGATTGACCACCCTCTCCATGAAGAAATTCTTCCTGATGTCCAATTCTAAGCTCCCCTGGCACAACTTGAAACCTTTTCCTAGCATTTACTTTGGGGACGTGTTTTTGATCTCAGTATGTTTTTTTTCCCCTCCAGATATTTTTTGCATTTACACACACACAAAAATAAATAAATAAATAAATGATATTTATGTAAGACATAATGTGAATAACTGTGAGGATAAAACAGGACTCTGTTAGCTACTGCAGGCAGCTGGGCTGACTGAATTGCTCACCTCCCAGGACAGTTGCATTCTGTGCCTTTGCAGGTGCTGGGAAGCTAAAAATAGCATGGTTCACTTCTTGGGCAGACATGGCATTAGATTTCAAAATCCTCATCCTTAGCATGAAACCAGAATAAAAGGGCATTGTGGTAGACAGCAGCACAGGAGGTAGAGCTCAGACTGGTTGGAAAGTGAGCCACCTCTGTGAAAGTATTAACCATGACCTACTGTCCTCTTCTTCCATTTGCAATGCTTTGGTCCAGCAGTTTTGCAGTCTCCAATATCATAAATTGATGCATGGATATATTTCCTCCATTTGAGCAGTCCGCTTTCTGTGAAACTCAATTTTTGCAGTTCCTCCATTGATCTGAGGGAAGTGGCTGATACTGAGCAGTAGCAAACTGTGACCACTGACCTGATGCAGTAGCGGGTGCTCAGGGGCAAAGCAAGTCTGTGTGCTTCTTCTCATGTGCTTGTGAAAGGGTCACTGCACAGTATCCTGTTCACACCACTTATGGACACCAGCAGTGATGACATGGGCCTTCTTTCCTGTCTGCTTGCAGAAGTCATGACTTGCCTCAGACACAGTTTTGATTACTTTATTCTGGAGCACTTCGTGGGCGACGGGCTCTTTTCCAAAATGCCTTTCTCACGCAGACATCTCGCCTTTCCAGACATGCCACCCTTCCTTTTTCTATTTTCAGAATATTCATTTTCAGGGGTTCAGTGGCAGTGCAGCAATCCCCTGAATCTGACCTATATAAAGGAGTGGAAAAGGGTAAAAATTACTCCTTTTTGCTCCGTCCATTACTGTGCCTTTGTGAATTATAAAGAAAAAACAGCCACAGTTTTTTCACTTTTATCTTTGCTTTATTTTTAACTTTGGCAGCATCAAATCTTGGTACGCTTCCCCCCTTTTCATGAAGACTTTCTAGAGGACTTTGCAACTGGCAGTATTCAGAGCCCTTTCCTAAAGGGCCGACTGAGCCTTTTTCTCATGTGTTTGTTGGGAATTTTAGTCCTAGAAGTGCTAATAGAAATAAAATGACAACTTTTAAATAGTATAATGTAAATGTCCCATCCTTCTGTTATTAAACAGCTTCCAATCTGTTGTCGTTTTTGATGTCATCATCTTACCAGTTCTCCAGACTACTGAGGACTTATCTAGGGAAAAAGTGGAAAGCAGTACCTGGAAAACAAATGGTTCTGAAGAAGAGAAAATTATTTTTGATGGTTTATTTATATGTTTAAGTAAGAGACAGAAAATGAGTGCATTATAAATATATATATATAAAAAAAAATAACTGTTAACTTCTATACTTTGCTGTTTGCAAATACGAATGAAGAGGTTGTTTTAGAAAGAAATGGTTATCAGAATTCCAAGGTTTTTTTTATTATTATTATTATTATTTTTCTATTATGTCTTTTTTTTTCTGTACTTACGTGTGTTTATCTGGCACAATATCAAATGCTGTGTAAAACTACATAGATCTGAATTGCACTTCCAACTTACCAGTCATGTCAACTTTAAATATGACAACTCTTCCCTGCAAAGTCTTGCTTTTAAAATTTGTATATAAAATAGCAATTATAGCACTGTGTCAATCAGTGACCACTATTTCAACCTGCTACGTTTACTTGGAGCAGCTTATACATTACACTCTATTCAGTCTGTGGAACCACCATGTCCTAGAATGAATACAAAATAGGGATAAAAAGCTTTTTGTTTCAAGGCTCCACAAATGTGGAATCAGTTACCAGTTGATTTAAGAACAATTGGGAGCTCTTCCTGTTTTAAGATGGAACTGAAACAATACTTCGTGATGACTAGAAGTTGTTGTAATTGTTTTAATTGATGTTATTCTAGTGTTATCTTGGTTTATTGTTTATTTATATGCATTTGTTTATCGCAGGTCATGCTTGAAAATGGGCTTTCATCTCAATTTACATAGTCAGCTAACAAATATATGTGTGTATGTGTATCAGATACACTTGTTTATATCTGACAGCAAAACCATATGTATTCTACATATATTTCTTGCCTTTATGTTTGTGCTATCGATTAAGACATCTGAGTTTGATTTCAGCTTGACTTTTAAGTTTGCAGGACAAACCATACAAGTATGTATCTAATAATATCAGTCAAATTATTGTTCGGCTCCCAAAGCACAAATCAAGTTAAAGCATTAGCTAAGCATATGTTAGTGTGCTTTTTAAAGCAGTTCACTCTTGTAGGGTTTTACTCCTGCATTGTGTTGGCTTTAAGCAGCATTAGCATTCAGAAATTATTTCTGTGTCTCTAAAGGCAAATGGAGTATTAAAAACAATGATAGCATCACTAGTAGGGAAATACAGTCTGGCATCAAGCATTTGTTATCATAGCTGATAAAGGAATGGCATGTTTAATTTACACTCTGTGAATGGTAAATATCTACATAAGTATTCCTACCTGTCTTTACGTACCATGCAAGTAAGCTAACCTGTATGTAAGAGGAATAGAGAGGAAGAGCAAGTCATTATTTCATCTGTTCCATTTACAAACTCAGAAGTCACAAATGTGCAGCTGGGAAATGTGTTTGTCTCAAAGCTTCAAATCTGTGACATGTTAATTCATAAATAATTGCAGTCACATGGTCTTCCTCGAGGGCATTAGCTCTGTATTCCCAGTACGGTACACTTAATTGTAATAGAAAAGAGTAGAGTGGACAAAAGTGGCTTTCATAAATCAGATAAAATTGCTCAATAAATCCTAAACATCTTTCATTATTTCTATCAGAAAATGAGCTTAGTTAAGTAAGCAACATTTTTTACATGTGAGTGGTCTTTGTAAACAGGCAGGTGAGGAAATAAAGGGCTGGGGTGCATTATTATTGGTCGTGGAATCTGGCAGCTAAACGTCTCATAGCCCTGGCCCAAATCCTGCTCTGACTTGCATCCCATTCTAACCCATGGACCACCTTATATCCAGATACTAAATACTTCAGATAAACAAGAGCACTTTTCTATTGGGACAGTCATATGATAGCATCGCCTGTGTCATTGTCTACATGCAGCTGCTTGCAAAAATATAGGCTTTTTCCCCCAAAAATTGTTTTTGCTACTCTGACTGCAGAGTGAATAACAGAGTATGAAAGAAACCTGAAGGAGCCGTTAGGGTCCATTGTGTCAATCCAGCTGCTAAACACGCATATTAAGTCCACATTTAAAAATGCTTGTGAAGCTTTTTCTATTTGTTTTGTTTTGCAGTCCATTTTTAAACATTCGTACTTCTTCTGTTTTCATTGTCAGAATACCTAAACCATTCTGAACTAGTTCTTGGACAAATTCCAATTAAAATTGAAAACAATTTTAGTTATGCAAGAGATTTGTGGTTTTGTGATGTTTGTTTGTATTGTTCTGTTGTTGTTTTTTTTAAATCAGGTGAACTTCAGGAAAAAAAAATAAAAAAAGATATTTAGTACCAAAAAAAAATATAGTATTTCCATTGGTTACAAAAAAAGCAACTTGCCTCATCTGAGAGCTTGTTTTCAGGCTCCAGTCAGCATTAGGTTTAGTTTCCTGAAAGTATGAATTAGAATGCAAACCTGACTGACCCTGACTTTAGCTATTATGACCCAAACCACAACATATTTCTCTTGTTAAGAATAGTGGTCTGTTCAATTATCAAATTAATTTGCTGTAGACATATGGTTGGCCTCAAAATTTTCATATTTCTAATAATTCATTTGCTGGGATACTTTGAATTCAGAGAATCAATTTTGTGACTATAGCATAAGTACAGCACCACAAATGAGAATGCCAAATTTAAACTGTTTAGTCTGGGAATTTATTGCTGGCATTGGAATGGTTGTTGGCAGAAGATGTCCATATAGGGGGTTCTTTCAGCTACTTCATTTCCAGTCTATGTCATTAAGCAGTGGTTTGAGGACACTTAGTATTTCAATGCAGTAGACAACAAAAAAAGAAAAAACAACCTGTCCCACTTGTTTAATAGTGTATTGGTACCTCAGAATTTTGGCTTAAATATTAACCTGATTTGCATTTACAAATCGGTGACTTCTTAGAGTAATTGAATAAGCATGTCAATAATATAAGCTGTTTTTGTTCTTGATTTTTATACTCATCCTAATGCTCCTTTTGAAGATGTTGATGTGCAATATTTTTTATCTTGAGTTTTAACATCCCAATCTACATGAAGGATATTGAGTGATAAGTAAGCACAAGGCTATGGGCACTGTGTTGTTCAGGAAAAATATTTGCTTTAGCAATTGTCATACTCCAAGCAGAGAACATATAGATTTATAGTGTTAATTGTGCTGTTACTAGTTAATAGAAAGTATGAGGATGAAGATTTGAAAAGGTTTTAAAGACAAAGACCAAACAAAACCTTGTCCTTACCTGCAGGAAGGTGTCAGACACAGCTTAGACCCAAGAGTTACCCTGTGGCTGGAAGGCATAAAAGCTTCTGTTTCCAGCTGACAGTCTAAAGGCACCCCAGTGACCAGCTGGCCTGAGGATGGGAAATGTGGTCACATCTCTGAATGCATAAGGTGGATAACTATAAGAATTAATTTAGGACTGGAAAATGTGTCTACATTTTCTCTTTCAGATGAAGACAAGGATTACAGACAGGGAAAAGAATAACAATAGCAAATAAACCTCTGTATGAGGTCAGAGATTCATAGAGCTACTTACCAGCAAACACATGCCATGAAGGCCATTTAGTCCAGTCCTTTTTCTCCTTCCCTCATGTATTGTGTCAGTATTTATTTCATTAAACTTAAACTGCTGTTAGACTGGCACTAAATCTGGCCTTAAATTCCTCTAGAGGAGAAGATTTTGGAAAACTGCTTGGTTGTTCCACAATCTAACCATTCCTGCAGTTGTAAACTTTTTCTTAATATTAACCATATTATTTATGCTGCAGCTAAAATCCATTACTTCTTGTTTTCTCCCCATTGACAAATGAGAATAATTGGTCCCCATCCTCTTTGCAACACCTTTATGTAGTTATAGAGAACTACTGTGTGTCCCTTTTGCTTCACTTCTCTGGACCAAACATACCCCAGTCAAGCTTTCTTCTTGGGGCTTATTTTTAATACCTTTTACCATACTTTATATTCTTCTCTTAAGTCTTTCTAATTTGTCTGTATCTTCTGAAAAATGTGGTAGCCCACACTAAATTCAACTCTCTGGATGAGGCCTCCGCAGTGTCAAACAGAGCAGAAAAACTGCCTTCCTCGTGTCCTTCCTTGTGTTATATACAATACTCTAGTTAATAAAAGTTAATGTAGTATATGTCTTTGCTGTGATGACATTGTCTTTTTTACTTGTTCTATGTGTTGTCCATTATCATTAGTATTATCTTCTCTGGAGTTTTCTAGTCTGACCGGTTATATCTGTAACTTCAGTCATTTTACTCTTAAGTGGTTCCATCATCTGCTTTGAGTTTCTGTATGGCCACATATGTTTCCAATCTTTGTACTTATTTGTATGTGGCTTTGCCTTATCTGAGCTTTTGTCCTACTGTCATTAATCTACCCTTAGCCACTGGGGTAAGTTTACAGTATTGCCAGTTGCATAGACCTTTTCTACCAACTGAATACTCTCAATAGCAATACCAAAACCCCATCAGAAGTTTATCTCCACAGCATTTCAACTATTGCTACTGTGCATGCAGGGATTAATAGATTATAGAATATCTTTCTTTGTACATAATTAATGATCTATGAAAAGGGCAAGAAGGCTGGACTAGAACTCTCCAAATCACATATTTTCTTATTTGCACGGACTTAAGGTATTTTGATACGGCATTTCCTTCCACCTTAATTATGAAATCAAATATTCAGCAATTTCCCACATGCTAGAATTTCAAAACCTCATTTGAGAAACCCAGACACATGATATTCCATAACTGGGATATGCATCCATCCCCAACCGACCTGGGTGGCAAACAGGAGGGAATGCAGTTGCTACTGAATCCCAACCCAGTGCCACTGCTTTTGCAGGACTTGGCTGGAGGCATGCAAACTCAAGATGGCAAAAAAAAAAAAAAAAAAAAAAAAGTTCAGGATTACCCTACTGAAACCCAGGTACAGGAAGCTGCAGCTCAGGTTTTTGAGGCTTCTCTTTCTTCAGCAGTAAATATGGAAGACAGAGCCCCAGGATAGGCCAAACAAGTGTTCTTTAAATAGTGAAGTCTTCCTCTTTGGAGATCTCCAAGAGCTGCCTGGTTATATGGCCTTGGGTAGCCTGCTGTGGGTGGCCCTGCTTGAGCAGGGGTTGGACAAGATGTCCTCCAGAGGGCCCTGCCAACCTCAACCATTCTGCCTGTGTAATTTTGTGATTCTGTCAAATTCGATCAGTATATAGCAATCTTTAACAAATTTGAGGAAAACTTTCACGTTCATTAAACTGCTATTTTCTCATAATATTGTTTGGTTAGGAACTCTGTGCATGCACTAGCAACGGTTCTTGAAGATGTTTGGTTTATCTACACAGAAATAAGTATTTCTAGGGGTTTTCATGGGATTCTTGCTGCCAGAAAGAGCTCAAAAACTCCTTTTACTCTTACTTACCTTTTATTTCTTTTGCTCTTTATTGTGCATGAAAGAATGCTCTTCTCTCTCACTGGGCTAACGAAGATTTATAATGTTTATTCATTTCCTTTTTCCTCTTAACCTGAACCGGAACAGTTTGCCTTACTCAGATTTCCAGAGGCATGTCTACCTCACTTGCTCAAAATGCATTCCCACAGGGGCAGACAAGGGTGCATTGTGCTGCCAGGCAATCCACGCCAGGGCCTTGCGTGCTGTCTGTGGGCAGCCTGCCCAAACATGCCTGGCAGGGTACTAACCACCTACTTACATATTAACACCACCTAAGAATGCCTGATGTGTTTGGGCCCACAGGATGCTGCAAGTGCTACAGAAGAGTGTTTTCTGCTCATGTATTCACTGGGCGCAGAGGCAGATCTAGCCCAGGGGGCAATCATGGGGCACCCCTGGGAGGATTCATCCTCTCAGGGGTGAAAGGACATTTCCAGCTTGGCAAATCTCAGGCATGTGACAGTGAGGAGGTAGGTTATCCAAAATAGTAGATTTTACAAAATATTAATATTTGTATATAAAAGAGAAGGAGTGCTTTTACTTCCACACGAATTTGAATCCTTATATTATGATTTATATTGGGTGGGAGAGGGGGGGAGGAATTTCTAAGGACAGAGAGAAGCCTTTACATTTTTATTTCTTTTTGAAAGCAAAAAAGGAGTAAACAAATGTTCTGCTGTATTCTCACTCTAGGAATCACTGAGCAACACTAAGTCCTATGATTTTTGCAATACAATCATGATAATTCCATATAGTAGAATGTCCATGTAAACACTGACTTTAAACAGGCCATATGTTGAGGCAGTGACACAGGGTTAGCATAGCTACCATCTCCAGTGCAGCTGTAGCTTATATTAGCAATAAGGGCTTTCTGATGGTATGTTATCAACCAATTCAAAAAGCAAAAGAATTTTTATTAATGACAGCATTTTTAAATTAATATATTTGCTGAAGCATTAAAGCTTCTGCAGCACAGCTTTTAACAGCATAGTTAGAGCTAAAACATGAATAAAGACCCCATCTCAGATTGACATTATTTTATGAGCCATTCCTCTTATGGATCTGACCATTATCTTGCCTCTGTCTGTGCCAGTAGTATTGTCTTTACAAATAAAATGTTTGGTTTTGCAGTTGGTCTGTATTTCAGTGCTGAACCTTGCAAGGGAGCAGGACCTAAACTCAACTTACTGAGTTATGGCAAAATTCTTGTCAAGGCCAAGGGAAATGTAACTCCTAGAATAAATTACCGTACAAAATATTTTCTTTTGGGCCAGCTACCACTTTGTAAGAATCATTCAAGTGCTCTTATCTCCTGTTCTAAAAGGCTTGCTTTGACATGTTCAAACGTTAGCTCCTTGTTACAGGAAGACTTACTTTCCAAGAATACAAAGATTCAGTCTTTCATCAAACCCTACGTAGCGGTACATTTACTCTCCCTGAAGAAATTGTTTCTGTTGATATAGTTCAACTACACTGAAGAAAAAGAAAAAGTTCAGTTCTGAGCAGATGGTTAGGATGACTGACTGTGAGCCAGGGCTCAGAAATTACTAAATATTGCTTGTGTTAAGAGCAGTGTAATTTCTCAATATATCTCACTTCCAATTCTTTAGCTGTTCTCTTCTTCCTGAAGAAAAATAGGAGTTATGAACTATTTCAAGATGTTTTCTATCCTTTTACCATGTTTTTACAATCTTCTATTTATTATTGGATTTTTCAGCAACAGGGGAGCCACAAAAATATGTGGGAAGTATTTCTTCAGAAGCAGGACCAAGATAGGAATTTCCCATATTTTTTTTCCCTTACACTAGTACAAGGCTCTCAAGATATAAATGATACTCCTCATTCTTTAACCTTTCCTCTGACTCATTTTAGACAGCTAATGCTATAAGTCTTCAGCAATGTCACTTGGAAGTTTTGATCCTAATGTATTAGCACTGATGAATAAGGCATGGGACATTCCACGAGATCCCAGCTGGGGGATTATGCAGCTGGACAAAATTATCTCTATTAGTTTTGTTGTTTTGTTGTGATTTTTTTTTTTAAATTATGATATATCTTTTGATAAACCTTCTTGTTATAGATGAATACTAGAGACATTATAGGACATAAATAGAGACATAATAGGACAAAATAATTCCATGGAAATAATGATGTTTTAATTTTGAACAACTGTGTCTTTAACCAGAACGTTTGTGAGATGCCTTGTGATTATTGCAAAATGGGAATAGAAAGTGAATTTTGAATTCTGAAATATGATGATTTACAACAGAAAACCTGACTCTAACTTACTTTCACTCAGCAAAAAAACACAACACGCATAGTGTTCTGCTCTGACTAACCAACATAACAATATTGAATGCCAAATTTTGAATATCAAGCACTTGCAGTGAACTGCTCATATATGATACACCTTCATTCAGGGAATAATTCTGAATAATAAATCTAAGAAAATCATAAACTGCTCTTGTGAAATTCACAAATAGAAAAAGGAGGTGAGATTTGTGTAACAAATTATCCAGAGTGAATTATGCATCCAGCAGCTACCTTGAGTCCTTGATCTGTATTTTCTAAAATTTGTATGGGATGTCTCCTCTAAAGATTTTGCAATATAATTACCTAGATCAGTCATTCCCCAGCTGGATCCTAAATGGCAATATCAGTATGTTCATATATTTCTGGATAAGAATGCTTATACACCCTTCCCTTATTCATCTTCCACATTACCTTTCTAAGCAGATTTGTCACCTGTTCCGGGTGAAACTGTGGCCTCCATTTCCTTCAGTGACCTAAAATAATTAAGACCTAAATCTCCTGTCTTCAAATATTTTTGCATATGTTTAAATTTATGCACATGAATAGTTTCTTGATTTCAATGGGCCTATTCATAGGAGTACATTTAAGCAAACTTGTTTGCAGATTTGGGCTTCTAAAAGATTTGATTCATAGTGTTATGTGCTTCCTATTTTATCAGTACATGGTTCATTATCACTCAGCAATGTCTGAAACATGCATTACCAATGAAAGGAGCTAGGAGTTGTCTGTACTAAATGAGGCTGAATTTGCTTGCATTTATACCATTATCTTCAGTAATATGTGATTACATGGAAGTATATGAAATCAGAAAAAAAAAAAAAAAGTGTTTGGAATCTCCTTTTGCTTTTGAAAGGTACGTCAAGTTGGATTCACAAAGAAAACGGGGCACTTAAAGTGCAATTTCAAGAGGTGCTTGGTAATGAATGTGGTTCTGAGCATTAAGAAAAGTTGTATTTTTTTCCATCCATTTGTGGAAGTAACACTGACACTAGGACAAATATAAATATAGATGGCTGTAGCTCATTTCACTGTTCTAGCCAGTGAAATAACTGTAATAACTGCAGCAGTCAGCTGAAGTAGCTGGCTTTTGGAAGGGAGAGAGTGAAGGAATATCTAAATGGGTTAGCTGTTAAGAACAAGAAGCTTTTGATTTAAAAAATATTAAAAGTGAGTTCTTGAATTTTATTTCCAACATACACCCAATTAATATATTTTCCAAGACTGAGAGAGTGTATTTGCAGGATTTCTTTAATATTAATGGAGGCATTAAAAGGATAATCCAGTACCTTTAAGATGCCCTTTTTTTTTCCCGGTTTTGTTTCAAAAGTACAGAAGCTGCTTCTGACCTAATTGATCAAAAATATTATTCTTCAGGAAACAGTCTAAAATATCTTGTTTTCAAGGCAAATGTCTTCTTTTCAAGGCAAAATCGGAGACTGGTGAGAGAGGGAGAAAGGTAGTATATACTAGAGAATGTCCCAGGATTTTAGTTGGAAATAAAATGCATTTTCATATGGTTCATATTGCCATTCCGAATTTGAATTTCTTCATTTAGTTGTACAAAACAGGTTAAAAATATCTGTTAAAAGTCTTATTTTCCTGCTAATTTTCCAAATTTTTTGGAAAGGTTATTCTTCAAAGTTATCTTATGATTGCTCTTTCGAAATTTCCACTCATAGAAAGCCTCACACAAAAATAATATTGCTAATTAAATAATTTCACTAATTAAAAAAAGAAATTACAATAAATTATATGTTTTTATTAAGGATTTTCAGAGATAATTCTATGCAGTTTATCCCAAATCTACTTGAAAATTTCATTTTTCTTCCAACTGTAAATCTGCATCTTCTTAGAATGTTAACTACATTAGTATATTAATTAGTAGACAAATAGGTAGAAAAGATTAGGCTTATTGAAGAGAAAAAGTTATCACCTATTTATCACTTATAACTAATTGTTTGTTTTTTTTTTTTTCATTAAAAAAAAAATCCATTGCAACATTTTCTGACTGTACACAAATATATGTTTCATAAATGGATGGATTACTTTTCATACAGTTAAGTTCTGGTTTTATCCTTTAGTAGAAATATTTTTCAGCTTAAATTATTCTATGATTATCTCCTCTTAAAAAAAAAAAAAAAAAAAAAGAATATCCACATTATCTGCTGGTTCCTTAGATCAAGTACTGAACAAAGAATACTGAGACCCCCTTTCTAACAGGTTGACCTTTTCCCTTGTGGTCTAGACCTCACTTTCTCCTCTTTTCTTCTTTTTATTAACTCCATGGACACCATTTACCATGCAAGAGGAACAGCTTACATAATGACATATAACCCAGGACTCATTTTAATATTCATGAGTTTGTCAGCTTTATTAAAGAAATTCAAGTAGCTAGTGAACATTAGATTGCATTTCTCCAACATATATCATTTATCTGCCTGTTAAGGTTAAGCATTACTAATGCAGTTTTAACTTCTCCTTTGGAATTCAACTCCTTGTCAGACATGTAATACATGCTCTAGATTCTCCAGCAGGCATACCTACATTAGCAACCACAAGTATTTATAGTTGCGACCAGGGTCCTAATGACATGAAAGTTCCCAGTCCCAGCAGGTTAGCTTTGAACTCAGTGAAAGAAAGAACCAAAAAATTTAGTAAGTTCTCCTCTCAAGTCAAAATCCAGAGGTTCATTCACTTCAGATTTTTTTCAAAACTCTCTAGGAAAGTCCAGTCTTAGGTTTCAAAAAAACATAAGGAAAAAAAGAGACCCTTACTGGTACTGTTTTTTTGTTTTTGTTTTTGTTTTTCTGACCAAATCTTAGAATTTTCCAATTTTATCTGCATCCAAAGCAAGAGATCAGTTTAGGAATAATAACAATAAATAAAAAAAAAAAAATACTACATGAAAGGAAACAACATTCAAATGTTGTTAATTAAATGAGGGAATGGATGTCAATGTTAATGTGTAGGTACATAAAAAGAACCTTATTTTGCAGATGTATGACAGGGCTCCCTGAAGAACACAAGTTTTTCTATATTAATTCCGTGGTAGTTGAAAGCTACATAATCAAAAACACCTTCTAAGTTTGGCAGAAATATAACACTGGCTGTTTAAAATAAAAGGTCTGTATGGAAAGTTCAGTTTTGTTTTGTTATTTTTTTTATTCCCCTAGGGTCATTGTGGTAGAGGAAATATTTTTATATGGGCGTCAGGAAACGGTGGTCTGGCTAGTGACTGCAGTGGTGTGGATGGTTACATGAACAGTATTTACTCAGGGACAAAGCATGCCATCGTTTACCTCTGCCCCAGACCTCATGGACTACAAGAACAAATCAAAGTCAATGCCACCTGGAAATATCCATTGAGGAAGGATTGTGGAGTCTAGCACCTTGAAACAACCCTTCAACCTGAAGCAAGGTGAGTCTGAAATTGGCAAGTAAGATATTGATGTGAATAAGCAGAACCCTCCTGAGTCAAATTTTCATAAATGGATAATTTTCAAAATTTCCTGAGTCAAAGTTTCTAACAGAAACTCTACAAGAGGCCATGACATACCCCACTTTCTTGAATAGATGAGCTAAAACACCAAGGGGAATAGCAAGTTTTCTGATGGAGCATGAACTTGAATCTTCATACTGTGCAGGTGAATATTTATGGTAGAATCCATGTGGCAACCTGAGGTTAGCAGAAATCTGGCAGGTTTCCTGGAGACCATTTAACAGATTTTTCACTCCTCTCTTCAGGACTCTGCACGTATTTCTCACATGCATGCCCCTTCTAATATAAGACTCCATTTCCTGTTCCAGATCACAGAATTGATGTATGTAAATCTATAGATCTATCTGGGTGCTTTTGCGGTAGTTCTGCCCATTACAGACATTTTAAGAAATGGTTACCTTTCACTTGACTTCTACAGACATTGTACAGGAATGAAAATGTTGTCATCAGCTGTCAGGATTAGAGTGCACACAGTTTCTTAATTCCTAAGCTGTCTTCCATACATAAAGTTCATTTAGTGCATTACATACAAGGTCAATCAACACTCTGCACATCTTTGATAATCATTCATAAACAGTCAGGCAAGTATCTTCCCTTGCTGTCGCTATATTCTTCAATACTGGTAGAGATCATTTAGGAAACTACTGCTTTAAGCTACTATATTTTAGCATTTCTGTACTTTGTGTATTCAATTTCTGAGATACTTGCCATTATGTTACATCCACGTACAGCTCAGTTATCTTGTTATTCATCCTTCTCCCAGAAACCTCTAGCTTCTATGACGGATCCACATTGCTCTATCTTCAATTTTCTATGTTTTATAAAATATGACAAGACACACCCAGTTTCTTTTTGTTGTTGTTGTTGATAGTGGTGATCTCCTATCTGTACTCCTAGCTGTAGCATTGTCATAATTTTCTACTGACTTGCTAGGTGTTACGGAATCACAGAATCACAGAACTGTAGGGGTTGGAAGGGACCTCAAAAGAACAGCGGGTCCAACCCCCCTTCCAAAGCAGGTTCCTTAGAGCAGGTTGCCCAGGTAGGTGTCCAGGCGGGCCTTGAATATATCCAGAGAAGAAGACTCCGCAACCTCCCTGGGCAGCTTGTTTCAGTGCTCTGGCACCCTCACCATTCTTTCTCATGTTGGTGCGGAACTTTCTGTGCTCTATCTTGTGGCCATTACCCCTTGTCCTGTCCCCACAAACCACTGAAAAGAGGTTGGCCAAATCCCTCTGTCTCCCACACTTCAGGTATTTATACACATTGATGAGATCTCAGTCTTCTTTTCTCCAGGCTGAACAGACCCAGGTCTCTCAGCCTTTCCTCATAGGGAAGATGCTTCAGGTCCCGTATCATCTTTGTGGCTCTCTGCTGGACTCTTTCCAGGATATCCCTGTGTTTTTTGAAGCGGGGACCCCTGAACTGAACACAATACTCCAGGTGAGGCCTGACCAGGGCAGAGTAGAGGGGGAAGAGCACCTCCCTTGACTTGCTGGCCACGCACGCCAGGATCCCTTTGGCCCTCTTGGCCACAAGGGCACACTGCTGTCTCCTGGTCAACCTGTCATCCACCAGGACCCCCCGGTCCTTCTCCTCAGAGCTCCTCTCCAGCAGGTCATCCACCAGCCTGTACTGATACATGTGGTTGTTCCTTCCCAGGTGCAGGACTCTACACTTGCTCTTATTAAACCTCATTTGGTTTCTTCCTGCTCATCTCTCCAGACAGTCCAGGTCTCTCTGAATGCTATCACAGCCTTCTGGCGTGTAGGCCACTCCTCTCAGCTTTGTGTCATCGGCATACTTGCTGAGGGAGACACTATTCTCTCATCAAAGTCATCGATGAAGATGTTGAACAAGAATGGACCCAGCACCGACTTCTGGGGAACACCACTAGTCACAGGTCTCCAGCCGGACTCTGCACCACCGATCACCACCCTCTGAGCTCAGCCAGACAGCCAGTTCTCAACCCACCTTACTGTCCACTCATCTATCCCACACTTTCTCAGCTTTGCTATCAGGATGTCATGGGAGACAGTGTCAAAAGCCTTGCTAAAATCAAGGTAGATGACATCCACTGCTCCCCCCCCATCTACCCAGCTGGCAATGCCATCAAAGAAGGCAATGAGGTTGGTCAAGCATGACTTTCCCTTGGTGAATCCATGCTGACTACTCATAACATTCTTCTCTTCCACTTGCTTGGAGATGGCATCCAGAACAAGCAGTTCCAACACCTTTCCAGGGACAGAGGTGAGACTGACTGGCCTGTAGTTTCCTGGATCCTCCTCCTTGCCCTTGTTGAAGAGATTGGCTACCCTCCAGTCTTCAGGCACCATTCCTGTTCTCTAGGACCTTTCAAAGATGATAGAGAGTGGTTCAGCGATCACCCTCTGCCAACTCCCTTAGCACACATGGATGCATCCCATCAGGACCCATGGATTTGTGTGCATTGAGCCCACTCAGATGCTCCTGAACCACTCTCTCGTCAACCAAGGGGGAGCCCTCCATTTTCCAGACCCTTTCTCCTCCCACCAGGGTTGAGGAGTCCTGGGGGGGAGTCCCTGAAGCAAAGAAAGCATTCAGTATCTCCACCTTCTCGGCATCTCCCATTACCAGTACACCCCCCTCATTCAGCAAGGGACCAACATTATCCCTAGTTTTCCTTTTACTGTTTACATACTTTAAAATATTTATATATACATATCCTTTATCTCTTTTACAAGCCTCATCTCTAGGTGGGTTTTAGCCTTACCACTCATCTCTTAGCTAAGTGCTACATATTTGGAAATATTAAGCAGATCTCAGAGGAAAATCTTACTGATTTTCTTTTTAATACAATTATAAGAATTCAGCTGATTCCAGGAATAATATTTACAACTGGCCAATATATTGTTATTAATTCCATACAAGACCACCTAAAATACATAGTATGTTAATAACAGATGATAAAATATAGTATATTCTGATTTACCTCTTGATTTGCCAAACCATGGTATTCCCATTACAAATGAACCAAGTGTTTGGCAACTTGCCTAGTTTACATCATGTAATGTCTAGCTGGCATTATGGGGAGCTAAATTTTCACTGTAGTTGTGTTTGACTGTCAGCAGCTTCGGTAGCACCAATGGTAGACCAGTAAAAGTCAGAGAATAATACATTTTAAAAAAATCACTTTGTCTCAGGTCTCATTTTCCTCTCTTGAAATATTTCAGGAAAAAAAAATACTACTAGTATGCATAAATGGGCCCAGAGAGATAATCTTGTTTTGTACACATTTAAAGAAAAATTTGGCAGCCTTTATTTTGAAGTGCTTTAAGTTTTCTGTGTCTGAGAGCAAAGACTTGAAATTTTAAAAGGACATATAGCAATGATATAAATCTAAACACATCCTAACTTGGAGAAGCAAGGAACTTTGGGGAAAACATTTTCAACAGAGATATCATGGAATTAGAGAATCCTGTATGTGGAAAGGTTCTTCAAGAGGTCTGTATTCCAACCATCTGCTCAAAGCAAGGACAACACTGAATTCAGAATTAAGTTTACTCAGGACTTTTTCCCATCAGGTCTTGAAAACATCCAAGGCTGAATTCCACAACCTCTCTAAGCAACCTACTCTTGTACTTAATTTTCTTAACAGTAAAAAAATAAATAAATAAAACACTTTTCCTACATCTAGTCAAAACTTCCCCCATCCCAGTTAAGTCCATTGTGTCATGTTCCCATGCAATGCATATCAGTAGTGAATTTAGCTTTGCCTTCTCAATAGCTTACTCATAATATTGGAAGCTGGCTGTGAGGTCCCCCCCATAGCCACCTATTCAGGCTGAATAAACCCAGTTACCACAGTCATTCCTCATAGGAAATGTGCTCTAGCCCCTAGATGAGACTGAAAACACTACTGCATTTGCTCCAGTTTATTTATGTATTAGTTGTATTGGGGCCCCAAAACTGAATCTATATCAGTCCCAAAATTGATCCCAAAACAGCATCTGGATATGACTAAATAAAAGAGAATAACTGTTTGTCAATATATAGTTAATATAGTCCTGTCAATACAGCCCAAAATGCCACTAGCCTTTGTGACTACAAGGGCATAGTGTTGTCTCATTTTTTGTCTGCTTCCTGCTAGGACTCCCAGATCCTTTCAAGCAAAGCTGGTCCCCAGTAGGAAGTCCCCAACCTGTACCATTGCAGCGAGTTAGTCCATCCCCATAAGGAGCAGTATGGAGAGCAGGGAGCCTTGTTATCTTTTTTTGTACTCAGGGCCTCTTGCCAATGTGGAGACGGGACATACCACATTCTAATGTGGAGAGAACAAAAGAAGGGCTGTAACTCAGAGGAAAACAAAAAATTATGCCTGGTAGCCTGATAACCCTTTGAGAATAACAGATATCTAGGACAATAGGAAGTAGAGAAGAGGTGACTGAGACCTCTTTGTCATAGGCATTAGGAGCCTGGAAATAATCTGGCGAGGAAGATTGTAGTGCAAGTTATAAAAACCTTGCTGGTTTGAGTACCAACAAATTAAATTCTGATGAGGAAAAGGAAGAAAAAAGACCAAATTAACAAGTAGATCAAACTTTACTAAAGAGGGAATGGAGCAGATATATGGAGGGAAAGAGGAAAAGGCTAGAAAAGGAAACTGGTGTGGGGATTTAGGAATTAGGTAGGAAACCGTGCCTTAGCGAATCAGGCAGTGGGCATTGCCAGTAAAATACAGTGCAGAAAAAGAATGAAAACAGGTTCACTGGTGATCTTCACAGGCAAAGCAGAGATCAGAATAGACTGTGACGCCAAAGTAAAAAGTCTGAGATTAGGCTGTTGTTCTGAACAATGAATCTCTTGATGGATTGACAAAAAGATTTCACCAGGATGAGTGGAAATGGAACTGGATTAAGGGACTAACCATGAGGAAGGCATTGAACTGAAATGTCTGTTGGACACTTGGAAGTTATAGAGGGGAAAGTGGCAGGTGACATCTGTAAAAATAAACAATATGTGAATATATATGGATATAAAAGTTTTATGCAAATTTAAAAGGCAGAAGTTTTTTAAATGTTCTACTTTTTGAGTTTTTAGTTACATTATAGTTTTTAGCTGTGTATAATATACACATGATTACAGTCTATTTTTTTAACTTCCACTTACATCAAACACTGTTGTAAGCAGATGAGTTTAAATTCTTAGAGAAACTTAGAGAAGATGATTAACCTATTTCTCTATCTTAGTTTTACTGACAAATAATACAATATGAGCAGGGCTCTCTGAAGAAAACAAAATCTCAGAGACTGTTCAGCCCTCAGTTTTCTTCTTAAAGCTGAGATTTTTCATATCAAAGAAACACTGAAAACATTTTTTCTCCTTTTCAGTTCCCTCCAGATGGAATTAGGAGTCAGAATCTCTGGCTTCTTGAATAGTAAAATTTGTATAGACCATTCACAAAGCTTACTATTTTACGCATGTGAGTAATGCAACCTCTGTAAGATGAACATGATGTTATCTCTAGAAATGTTACTCACAAGCTTTACCTTCAAAGATATTTCTGAATTTAACTTACACATATCTTTTACATTCAAGGTTGTTTGATAACCTCTCAAGCAGATCTAATTTTTTTTGCATTCCCCAGTACACTTTTCCATACTGGGAAGTATATTTTGCTAACCCCACATTGGTGAAATGAATATTACGTTAATTAGTGCTATCCACATTTTCTAAGAGAAAACAAAAGATTGGGAGAGGGAAGGGAAGGGAAGGGAAGGGAAGGGAAGGGAAGGGAAGGGAAGGGAAGGGAAGGGAAGGGAAGGGAAGGGAAGGGAAGGGAAGGGAAGGGAAGGGAAGGGAAGGGAAGGGAAGGGAAGGGAAGGGAAGGGAAGGGAAGGGAAGGGAAGGGAAGGGAAGGGAAGGGAAGGGAAGGGAAGGGAAGGGAAGGGAAGGGAAGGGAAGGGAAGGGAAGGGAAGACTGGCTGTAAGCCTATCAAAATATGTGGGTTGTTTTTTTTTTGTTCAATTTACAAGATTACAGAAAGCATTGAAACATATAAGCAAAATGAGGAATAAGCATACACTCATAGTTCAGCATTTCTTGAACATTGCATAAGTGGATGTTGAGAAGTTGGGTTATTGATTCCACACTTTCTTCTTTTTCAAAAAACATATTTGTTTCTATAAAACATTAATTTGCTAGCACTCTGTCAAAACTGTATATACTTCTTTTATAAGTATGCCACTTTGATACCTCACAGAAGTGAGGTTCCCTCAGGTACTTCATGCTCCCAAGCTTGTCTGACTCGTGCTGGCTGCATGGTTGGATCATCTTTTGTGATTTTTTATCACCAAGGAGATCCCAAGAGACATTACCAGGATCACCAACAGAAGAAACCTGGATCAATCATGGAATATATAGTCCAGGAACAAACTTTGCCCTAAAGAGAGGGTTGGAAGCCTGAAGCAGTGACCTGTCACTCCCGTGAGACCACATGTCAGTATTTCGACACAGAAATATTTTCTTTCTCAGCTGAAGTATTTTGGGGGTTGATTTTTTTTTTTCATCAAAATGTCAACATTTGACACATATAATGTCAATTTTCCAACACTTCTCCAGTAAATTGCACCTGATACAAATGTATGTGTAGCTTCTCTATTTCTCTATAGTAGCCGCTTTTTCAATAAGAAATTATGGAAAAAAGTGGAGATCTGTCAGAATCTATAGTCTCTAATAGTGGGATTCATCTGGCCAAATACAAAAATCTATAACTGAGACATCTACATCTGAGGTTGTCACCTGGGACTCCTTTCATAATCAATGGAGAGAAATAGGCACTTTTAGGGTGTGATTCATCTCATTCTGAAATGGATGGCTAAAATAGGTCAGCTGAATCATATTTTAAAAGCACCTATTTCTCTCCATTGGCAATACAGTGAATCTATGGCGACAACTTTAGACGTTGACAGCTCAAGTTAAATAAAATGACTTCTGCCCTAAGTGACCATAGAATTGTTCTCCAACATGGAGCATTGCCTTAGCAGAATCTTGGAGGAAAACAAACAGCAATAAATCTGACTTTCCTCTGGGTAAACCCTGCAAAGGGATATAAAAGAGTAAGAGATGGGCTATGAATTTTACTTCAATGTACCAGTAATCTGATTGGGCTAAATCCAGGGTGGAGGACTCAGATTAACTTCCAGCTACATACTGTGGAATTTCAAATTTTTGTGGTGTAAAAAGCAAAAAGGAACTCTTAGATCATCTAATCTACTTTCTTCTCGATCACAGGCACTTATCTTTCACACAGTTATCTCTACCTTGAGCCAAATAGTTTCTCTGCAGCTAAGGTATATCTTCCTGAGAGGTATCTAATCTTGATTTGAAGATCTCAGGAGATGGAAAATCCACCACTTCCCTCTATAATGTGTTCTGATAGCTAATAGCTATCAGCATTAAAAGTGTGTGCCTTATTTCCAATTTGAATTCATCTGGCTTCAGGCTCTAGCCTTTGGTTATTATTATGCCTTTCTCCACTAGATTACAAAGTCCTTTCATATCCATTATTTTCTGCCTGAGAAGGTATATATGCCATAAGCTAGTCACCTCTCAATCTTCTTCCTCATAAACAGAAAGATCCAACTCTTTAAATCTCTCGCCAGAAGAAATTTTCTCCCATTTTCAAAACATTCCTGCATCTTTTCTCTACCCTATCCAATAGCTCCACTGTGTCTTTCTAAAAATGTGGACTGCAGTTACTGCAATACACCAGCATTGGTCTCACCCAGTTGTAACAGAAAGATCCTCTGACCTACTCCCTAAGTGACCATTCAGCAATGACGTTGTGTTTTGTTGTTGTTGTGTTGTTGTTGTTTCTTCTGGGTTTTGTTTTGTTTGCTTGTTTTTTTCATTGTATCATCCCATTCTGAGCTAGTGTTCAGTTCTTTGTCTTATATAAACCCTACTTATTTTTAAGTCACTGCTTTCACTAGTTCAGTTTTGTGGTTTCATCCTTGTTTCTAGAAAGGTAATTTAGGATTGGCCTATATTAAAACACCCTGTTTATAATGGTTTTGTTTACTAAGTGTTCTTTTTTATCTCTGCAGTTTGTCTTTGTTGTTTACCACTGAGTTACCCACAAATGCTACAAGAAGTAATTTCATGCTAACTTCTGAACTGTTAATAAAATCTTGCAATCGTTCCTCTGGTACCAGTTCCTGTGGAATCAAAGGGGAAACATCCCATGTTGGCTTTGCATTGTTTGCATGAGAGTAACAGCAGATGAAGGGATCTGATGAGTAATACTGTCTGGTCATCTTGTATAGCTTTCCTTCTATGTCAGGATATTTTAAATTATCACCAAATCTCCAGCTGCTCTTAGGAATCTTTAAACACTGGTGCTAAACAGTAGTGCTGCTGAATTTAGAATGGTCAACATGAGTTTCTGTCATTTAACACTATCTTTGATTACTACTGAGGGAATTCTCTTCATTATTTTTATGTGACATTAGTAGGACAAAACATTTGCTCACCTTGGAATAGTTAACACACCTAAAAACGTTAGTTTCAGTGGGTCTAAAAATATTCAAAAATCTGGAATGAACTGCATAAGTAAAGTGAGTAGGAATGGAATGATTTAAATTTCATGCCAAAATCAGAAAGGAGTTACGGTTTCTTACACTAGTCACCCATGAGGTGGGAAAGAAAGGCTCAAATCTCCCTCTTTTTGACTAGGACTAAAAATGTGACACTCCTCTCATCGCACAGGAAATAGCTGAAGCGCTGAAATAAAGGAATTCTGTATTGAACCTCTTCTGAAGTTACATTGCCTTGTCTAAGTGAATAGTTATACGTTGGCCAGCTAAGAGTAAATGCAAATGAATGCCAAAGTTTGTTTGCTTTTTTTCTATACTCTGAAAATTTTGAAAACTTCCATTTTGATTTAACCAACATTAACTATATCCCTTGAATTGCCAATCCCCCGCCCCATGAAATCAATTACTCAGACAGTACATGCATACATATAAATCAATTTTCTTTTTCAGATTCAAACTATAAACTTTTATTCAGAAGTCTACTCTTTCAATATTGTCATGAGCAGTTTTACCACCTCAAATTTCTGAAAGTTCTGCACTATATGTAGATCATATTGTTTGTGTAAAAGTTAAATATGCTGGTTTTATAGCCCTGCTTATTATACATTTTTGCCTTGTTTCTCTAGTTTCTTATATTAATTTTCTGCACTCTATAGGTTCTACTGGGAAATATATAGCTTAAGCCTGTATCATATTTATCAACAGAAATTCTTGCATTATTGGTAATCATTCTGGATTCATCTATTCTTCAAACAAAGACTGTACCTATTCCACATATGAGATGGAGCCCATTCTGTGTAGATCCTTTCCCTAACAGAATGAGGTCCAAATGTCCCAGTGTTCCACAACAGCATAACCTACACCATCAAAAGTCACCAGCCAAGGTTTCAACAACAGTATCATTTGTTTTTTGCTTTTGCTCTTGGGGTCAGAAGGATTTCCCTGTTCATGTTAATTTTCTTCTTCACAACTCTGTTGTATACTGGCACTGCCCTGTAGAGTGCTATGTTATTTTATGCAACATTGTTGTAAAATTTTACCAAATGAGTTCATAACACTTCCTAGTCTTGATATGGTTAGTTAGTGATCTGCTCTTCAGGAAAAAAAAAAAAAAGAAGTCTGCAGCTGAGGAATACATAGTTCCTAGCTTGTGTCTATACTGTTAATTAAAAGAGCTTCAGGAACTAATCTCTTCCCTGCAGTCCAATGGCACTGCTTAAGACTGTTCCTTTTTGGGGATAGCTTTGTTTTTGAATCATTTCCAGACAGATTCTGCCAAGAGTTGAGCAGAGTAAACCTCTGCCATGAGTTTTTTAAGGCCACAAAACCCCATCCACACAGAGCCAAGCAACTAACACACACAGTCATAACTCATTAAGGCCAGCAGAAATATCTAAAGGCCTACTAATTATTTAGATATCTAACCTCTTTTTTTTTTTTTTTTTTCCAGGCTGTTAATTTAGATAACTCAAAATTTGGAATCATAGCTTAGACTCTAACATCCCTTTTATCCAGGCATTGCCTAGCTCCATTACTCTAGTGGCAGAACTCTACACAGATAAAGCTGGTAGGATACAACCTCTCATTGTGCTTAAAATAGGAGCCCTCCAGTCAAAGCAGTTCAGATTTAAGTACTGCCTCAGCCAATGAGATGTACTCACAGAGTAGGAGCAAATGCTCACCAACACTGATGTATCTGGGGGCTCACCAAAGAGAGGAGTTCGTCACTGCCACTCTGTCCTGCCTCATAGAGCTTTCCTCTGGGAGCCACCCAGGCCCGAGGTTAGAGATTGTGAATGATTTACATGCAGTGGAAAAAAATAAAATAAAATAAAATAAAATAAAGTAAAATAAAATAAAATAAAATAAAATAAAATAAAATAAAAGTAGAGACAACTAATGTGGTTCAATAGACATTTTATCCTGGAATGGCTGTGCATTCAGATGCTGATGGCTTTCTCTGAATCATGAGGTACTACAGCCGTAGACTGTAGAAAAAGCAGATTAGATAATATTGACAATCAGTGCCTATTCAAATGCCCATTTTAGCTGAAAGAAATGCTACACATATCAAAGAACAATATTTAGGATACAAAATTTCACCTTTTTCTATTGTTGTATAATGTAATAGATATAAATAAGTATAATTCTTAACTAAATAAAATGGTTATATACCTTACTTTTTATGAAATTCATCACAGGAATCTTCTCAGTGCAGTCCAGTACTGTGTTAGAAAAATGAGAGAAGCACTTATTCTTTCACATTAGTTAACATGTCAAAAGCTTTTTATCTCAAAGTGATTAAATGGTAAGAACAGTGTTTCAACTTCTAAATTGTCATACATCAAAGATTTTGGAGGACTTCTTTTTTAAATTGACAGTTGTCATTTAATATACAATATGATCCAAAGCATATTATTTCTGAATGTTACCAGGGAGATTTCATTGGCTTTTGTGACATTTCCAGTCTTTGTTATAATTGGCTAACAGCTTTTTTAACCTAATGTCGTTTTAGAAATAGTGTACCTGGTGGTCTGGGGTATCACATCTTCCTGTTTTCTCTTTTCTTTGTTGTCCAAAAATGTTACCGTAATGATAAAAAGTGACATTATTTTAAAAGATAAGAAACACCAAAATTATTTTCTGTCTGACCTTTACAGTTACCAGAACAAGCAGCTTCTGTTAGCAAAATAGTTCAAGCTTTTTATTACAAAGGATATTTGGCAGTATTCCATAAGAAAAAAAAAATACATGTAGTTCTTGTCAGGGGAAGTCATTAAGCCCTCTCTCCTTATGCCAGGTTAACATTTTAGCAAAAATAAAATTCTGGGTATTTTAAGATGGAGGAGGAAGTTGGAAGTAAGAGGCAAGGATATTTCACATAATGCTCTTTATGAATCTGCTAATGTAGTTTCATGTCTTTGCACCGCATTGAAGCAAATACAGTGGGTTTACCAAAGAGTTCAAGGAGATTTTGGTGACCTTCATTTCCCAGCTGCATGTTTATGTATTCAGAGTTTTCTTCTTCACCCCAGCACGTTTGTGTGATTAGAACAACACTCAATCTTTATATGGGAAAAAGAAAAAATATAAAATGACTGAATGATTTAATGTGGCTAAGTCACTGTTTTTACAATTTTTAAAATAGTTATGGCTACTCCTCAGCTGTGTTGTTTTTTCCAGGTAAAGACTTTCAAATCAGTTGTTTGCCTTACTCCATACCCATCATTATCAATTTTACAGGTTGCCACAGAACTTTAGAGGTGGAAGTGTTTGAGAATTCAAAGACATCCTGCACAAATCCTTTCAAATGTTGTTGTTGTTTTGGTTCTTCAGCCAAAGTAAGAATGATATATGTCTTGCTTTCAGCTCACATGACAAAGATATGACATTGTTGTCACTGATCCTTAAGAAAACTATATGAGTCAAATTACAGTAGAGACAAAAGTTGGAACAAAGCCCTCTTTCTTGTTGAAACAGTTTGCTGTTTTACTGTCTTTTGGTCAGCTGGTGGTACTGTATGTAGTCTACAAATAGATGAAATACGTTTTAGGTACATGAAAAAAAGTTACTATTTAAAAACATAAGATTCCTTTAGGAAAATAATTGGAGGCAGTAATAGTCATTAACTCTGAAATACATAATTCTTCCCACAGTTCCTCATATAAAGCAAACTCTGTTGCATGCCACAGTATTAAACAATATATGAGTTAAATATCTTCTTCAAAGATGCATGGCCTAAAACCTGAAAAAATAGAGTATATGCAAATCATTATAAAGGACTGACTTTACTGACCATTTCTTTGTGTTTGGGGGATAGATTTCTGCATGGCATAATATTTCCACTTGCATTGGTTTCCTGGCATGAAAATGTTTATTGCACTCATTAGCTAAGAGGATGTCGGCACTGGTCCAATGAACACAGATCTGCCTTCTGATTTCAGCCATTAAATTGCAATGGGATTCATAGGCTTAACATTGTGGGTGTGAGAATAATAAAATGGAACTCCATCTTTAGCCCAGTTACCATGGATGCAGTTAAAGGTCATAGTGGCAGCTGCTAACTAGTTGCCTTTTTAGCTGTATTTCCCCTCCTGCTATGTGTTTTTGTGTACCTTAGTGTCTGCAGGTCTGCCTTAGAGCAGTTCTTAGCTTAGCTTAAGAGTGTCTTCCTCAACATGATGGGTGCTTTCCCATAAATATGGTTGCTACAGGCATCCTTTTATTCAATTATTCTTGTTTTAATGGGAAATAAATGTATAGACCTTCGCAAAAAATAGAAACATAGCCTGTTCAGCATCCCAAATTATTTTCATTTCTTGTACTCTGCTTCACATTCGTAACTGGGAAGCTGGGAAGAAAAAAATAAATAATAAAAAAAAATGTATACAGTGAATTCCCATCTCCATTTAAACTCATAATGGGTTCAGGCACCAAGGCATTCACAATGTGGAACATCAACTACTACTTCTCCATTCGGCTCCAAGTCCTAGGAGTTAATTCCCTGTACTGTGTGAAGTGTCAGAGTAATTACCACTGATCAGCCTTATTTCTCAACATTCTGTCCCTCTTTGAGAGGCACCCTGTTTATTGATGCACCGCCACATCATCACAGCGCTTTCATTCAGGCAAGCTGCTTAATCGAAAGGCTTTGGACAATGCAGGATTTTCAAAGTGAAGAAGTGGAAAAAAATTAAAAGTAGCCAAGTAAAATAATGTGAATGGTAAAGAAACCTGAAAGCTCTACAAAATATTTCCTTATGTCAACACTTCATTTCAATAGATTTAAAACTCTCATTCATTTCCAAAAGAAGGTACTGTGAGTCTTTTCTGTGGTGACTCAACGACATGATCACATCCTTTCTGAAGATTTTTAAGAGCACAGGGCTGGAAGCCCTCCTTGAGAAAAGTTTATTGTTTTTTGTTCCACTTATATACAGACTGTAACTGTGTCAATCCCTACGAACCACAATACAAAGAAACTTTTTTTTTTTAAGTTTTTGCCTCTCTGTTTTAAAGATACATGTATCTATCTTGTCATTTCACAAAAATAAATTAAGTACTATATGAGCCAAATATTTCACTTCCAACAAGGATGGCTTCTATTTGGCAGGATGCCACTTTATTAATTTTTATTTCAAATACAATATGAAACTTTTAATTGTAATATAGTATATAAGTACAATGGTATAAAGCCTACTCTGTTACTATTTCATGTTTGTCCTCTCCTTGCACTTACATGAATTTTAGAGGGTGGCAGAAAGTTGAGTTGAAATGATTTCATTTCAACCTGAATATTCTTAGGCTTTGTGTGTTAGAGAGAGAAGAGAGATTTATTTGGGCCATCATTTTCTCTTTGGGTTCAGTGTTTACCTTGATTAAGTTGCTCTTGGCAATGTTCTTGTAGGTCTAAGGCTACCCAACTCATAGTGAAACTTTTAATTCATTCTCTTTTTCCTGAAGAAGTGATTGTCACATGGAAGAGGAAACACAGGTAATGACAAACACGAGTGTAAACAAATCCATTATCTAACTGTTTGCTGAGATTCCTTTAATGACATCACTCCCTTTATGGCATTGCTTCATTAAAAAATAATAATAAGTTTCATGAGTTGCTCAGCAATGTTGTTGAAAATATCAGAATATTGCTGTTAAGACTTTAGTGTCTTCAGTTTTACTGTTTCCTCCACCATATTTTTAATCAGAGAATTTCTTCTTGTGCCTTGTTTACTGTTGATATTTTCTGGCTGATTGGATAGGAATGACATTTTGACAATTTACTGTAGCAGTAAGCACTGTACAAACAAAAGGTGCTGATGAAAACTCGGAACCCATTATTATGTAAATTATGGCTGACTAACACAGATTCCATCTCCCAGTCACCATCATTGAGACCAGTTTTACTCAATGATAATAATTTTCATGATTGCAGTCTTCAGAGAGATCAGAAATATGCTTTAGCTGTTGCATTTATCTACGGCGGGTACTTGACCCTTAATTAAATTCTGAAACTTTTTTATATAATAAAGTAAAATACAGCTGACACTTCTATTCAAACAAAGAGCATCAAACATAGATCTACCAAATAAGATAAAGGTATTTCAGACTTACCTTGTTGTAATACTAGTAAACATGAAGACTTCAACATCTTTTGAAAGAGAGCTTAAAGTTTAAAATGAAGAGAACAAAAAAAAAAAAAAAAAAAAAGCATACTGTTGAGCAATTTAAATGCTACAGTTCAGTGCTGTGTTTGCTGAATGCTGGGCTTGCTATGCAGAATGGTCTTGAACTTTATATTAAAATATGCAGGATAGGGAAAAAAAAAAAAGCCGTGAATGAGCTTCAAGTTTATAAGTGGTATTTGGGTGTTTTGTCTGTTCCCATATATTATTGTGGTCGTAAGTGCAAAAAGATTAGAAAATATATAGTAGGTTAATTAATGTTCGCCATTAACTTTCATAAGAGTAAGTACTCTCCAAAATCTTTAAAACTGTGCTTTGCAAAAGCATTCCTCTCAGAAAGAGATCAGAAGTAACTCAAGGTGCTGTACTACTGAGCTAGTATTCTGCTGTTAACATATACAAAAATGCTGAAACATTGCACAAACAGTTCAGCTAATTGGTACATATATATTCATGAATATGTTCCAAAAACAAGACTGGAGAAAAGGGATACACTACAGAGAAACAGGAGTGAGACTTTTCATTTAATATTCTCATTTTTTAAAGACAGCACTGCAACCTTTCAATTGATGTTTTAAGTGCTTATTCTCTTCTTTCTTTCCCTTCTCTCCTTCCACACCCAGTTTTACCCTCTCCTCCGAGCCTGCTGACCAGTTTCTTAAATGAGAAAATGGCTATTCCATGTAAGCTGTAACATTCAAGCCTAAAAAGAGGTAAAATACTATAAAAATGGAGATTTCGTATTTCTTTAGACATAAGGCTTTGCTAAACTGTCAGTTCATAGAACCAATGAGCTAAGAAAAGTAATTACTTAAGTGGATTTCATGAAGAGTAGAAAGATGATTGTGCCACATTAAATAACAATTGTATCCTTAATGATGTGTTGGACTATAATACAAACATCCTTCTACCATTATATGCACTACAATATACCTTTCTAATTACTCTGGTGGCTTCCTGTTCCTTTATTAAGATGCTATGGTTTCAGAGACTATGTAAGCATTATGTGAGTTGGTGTGTTTTTTTTTTTAAAAAAAAAAAAAAAAACCTTCAGGGAGTGCAGCTGCATGGTCATTGATAAATTGGTTATAAATTACTGACATGTTGTATATGAATACAATCGTTGTTTTATTCCTTTTTCTTTTCTTCATGAAGTACATTTTTTTCTTAGAAAGGATCTAATGAAATTCAATAAAATTACTTCTCCAGGTTTCTTTGGTATTTCTAGATATACAAGCAGTATAGTAATATAACTCCAGATAATTAATAAGGCAGATTCATGACAATATGGCAGACTTAAGAAACAAAGCTAGAAGGAGGTAGATAATTTAGTATTATTCATTTCAATGATTTCTTGCTTATAGTCTGTGAATCTTTTGGGACCCTTTGGCTTCCTGTTAGTGTTTCCTGAAAAACCTGTTTTATTATCTGCAAGCTTCAATATAATACATGGGTACTAAAAACATTTTTAGATTGTCTGCAAGCTCAAAAGGTTGAAAATCACTTCATTTCATTGCTTATATTCTGCCCCTCAGAAATGGAAACACTATAAAACAATATGCTATGATTTCTAGAGTAACTTTTGTGCACTATCTGACCACTCATTAGAGTCAATTTCCAAATGTTCTGTCAGCATATGGAGCACTTGGACCCAGTTAAAGTTTGCACACAGTAATATCCCCTATAAAGAAGAAAAAAAGAAAAAAGAAAAAAAAAGAAAAAGAAAAAAAAATCTTCTATTTGTAAGAACTTTGTAAGTGCATAGAGGAATTGAGAAAATAGCAAAGTAAAATCAAAACAAAAAAAAAATCAAAATTCTGTATTACTTAAACTCTTACAATATAGATTTTCACACAAAAAGAAACTTAAAGAAGTGAATAAAATAAAACCCGTGGTCTTTTTCTACTCTTTTGTAGAATGTACTAGTATAGTATATATAGTATATATAGTATATAATAATATAAATGTACTTCTTTAACTCAAAACTCATGTTCTTCTGCTACCTATTAATGTCACATAACAATAATTCTATGAACAGTCCAGTCCATTATCATGCACATTGAACAACATCTTAAAATTGGGTACTCAAAATCATGTCTTAGGAATTTTATCAGAATAAATAGAATATTGTTCCAAGTCCAAGTTATTTATCACTGTTGGGTATCCTGCAGTTAGACTAGGAAAAAAAAAAAAATAATACCTCTTGAAAATCAGGTTTGAACCTTTTGAAATATGGCAACAGGAAAAATATGATGCAATACAACCTAACTCTTTGGTAGTTCTCAGCAGTATTATATTCGCTAAAAACTAAGAAACATTATACAGTTAGTTTCACATCTGGCTGTTCACATGTTGTCAAGCTAAGAAGTAATACTGTCCATAATTTAAAATAAAACCCATCTATAAAACTTATCCATAATTAAAATAATTAATTTTCTACAAGCAACTTGGTAGGTATATATCTTCTCTTTAGTCCAGAATTCTTACTGGTACAGTAAGAGCTCTGTACTTGGATTGCACGCTAGGCAGAATTACAGGAATCTTTATAAACTCTGCTACTTTGTTAACTTAACTGGTCTTTTGAAAGTAAGCAGAGTAGCTCCCCTGCTACTACATTTGAAAAGTATATACATACACATACATACAAGCCATTCTTCTCCAGTTGGTCACAAATAGTCTGAGAAAAGGAAAAAAAAAAAAAAAAAAAAAGAAAGAAAGGAAAAAAAAAGTCACCTGGTAAAATTGTAAGTGAAATTTTTGCACAGTGATGAGCAAATAACAACTAGGAATACATTTTCATTCTTACCTTTACTCCTTGTCCTCTGCAGAGTTTCCATTACTCTCCAGAATCAGTACCCCCAGAATTTGGCCCACCACGAGGTCTAAATCTTGTCTCTCCATTTTCTGGGGGAGGAGGATCTACAGATCTTCTGCTTCATTCTGAGAGTTAGAAGTCCTCTACCACAGTTAAAATTCAAAAAAGCATATTTTCAAAATCAAAATAAATTGGTGAAAATGCTTAGTTTATGGCATTTTCCACTGTTTTCCACTGCTTTCTAAGTAAATAAATATTGTTTGGAAAGGAAGAAAAATCTGAAGCTGGACATAAATGGTTACATATAAGGTCTCAGAATCACTTTGTGACTTAACATCATCACAGCATATCACAGATCCTCCTGCCTCCTGCAGATGTTAGTGAGTCAGTCTCTCTTTAAGTTTGGGAAAACCTACTTTCTCCCAAATCAATAGCTCATATATGTCAAACTTACAATTTACATCTGGGACACAGAGAATGCTGTTCAGTAAGAAAAGTCAACTGTATTTAGGCACCTAATTGAAAATTTTCAGTCACAGAAATCTTTGGTCAGAGACTGCCTTTCTCCTCAGTACCCAGACTCCGTTGGGGCCTTGATTTTCAACAGGGAGTCTAATATTATTTTTTGTCTGAATCTCTTGTACCTAGACATGCTTCTTGCATAAGAAGAAAGAAAAAATAATAATAATATTAATAATAATAATAATTACACGATTCTCTCTTTCTACAATGTTAAGGAACAACCTCTGGTTTTCTTAGGTTTTATAGTCTTTCTGTCTTTCTGGTTATAAGTTAAATCCAGATCACCAGAAGAAGGGAAACCAAGGCACAGGGGCATAAAGTGACTTGCCTAAGATTGTAGGCAGGGTGCTCTGGAGTTAGGAAGTGTGCTGCATGTTTGCCAAAATCTCTATCTGAAACACAGGTCCATTCTTCTACTATTGAAAGGGGAAATACTATACGAATCTGCTCTCCTGATTTGCTGCTTAGGCATATGGACATGATGGAATACGTCCATGCAAATTTCACTTTCTGCAATGCCCTCAATGCTTAGGCAGTGCACCACATCTGCCATAGTATGTAGGTCTTTCCACACAGAGGGAAAACTGCATATAAACACCTACCTGAAGGGTGGGCACATAGTATCTCTCTGCTTACAAGCAAGCCAGTGGATTTTGTCTTGCTGTGCTTAGGTGTATGTAGTATCAAGTCTTATAAGTTAATCACAGGGCAAATGGTGCAGAGATATATCCGTGTGTGTTCCAACAGTGTGAGCTTTAGAAGGCAATAGAAGTGTGAAACCAGAATTCTAGTGAGTTATTTCACCTCAGGTTTGACTAAATTATCAGGAAGATGATTCTTTTGACCGTCTGAAGGGTGTTGTTGCCTGTTGCATGCAGTTACCTGCTCCTCAGTGTAGGTCTTGAAGGTGTTGTGGAGTTTTTTCATTCCACCTTTGAGTGAGCTAGATTTATGAACGGGAATTGAGATCAGAACTGGCAGCCAGGCTCATGCCAAATTGAAGTTTTATTTATTTGATCATTTCATTGCGAGGTAGACACTGTGTCTGTGGTTTATATCTTTAAAATCAAATAAACTATTTATATATGGTGAAGAACTGTAAGGCACATAGACCTTATTCACTAATATTTTTATGGTTTCTTTACACTTGACGAGTAAGGAATTTGTGAAAGTGTTTTTTGTACCCAAATCGTACAGATTTCTTTTTGTTTATTTGTTTGTTTGTTTTCTTTTCTTTTCTTTCATTAAGTAAAGATATGATCTGGATTAGTAACACAGAATCAGCTCCCTTTTTCTCTAACATGCAGCAAGGATGCGTTTGAGTGCATTTTTAGTACTTTTTTTTTCTTTTTCAGAATGCAGTTGATGAAAACTTAAGAAAACACCATCAACTTCTATCTATTTAATATTTTTGTGTTATTAAATAAGGATACCTCATGTGAATTTCAGGTCAGAGTGGAAATACAAATTAGCTACTGTTTTCCTTCCCATCCTGATAATATTGTTTTGTTTACATTACCATGGAAAGCTTTATGCAAATTTTCTTACTACACCATATCCATTATACCTTAAAGACAAAACAGGCTAATAAAAATTCTCAAAACAGCTATTACTTGTAGGAAAGGAAACTGAAAGGTCTGCAGTCTTTCAAAGTGTCATTGCTATTAGCTCAAGCTTCAGCTTCCTCTAGCTCGAGCTAGAGGAAGAAATCAGAACTGTTCTTTCATAGTGACAAACTGCACTGAGCTACAGATGAAGCCAGCAAAGCCATGGAAAGACTGTTTTTGTAAGTGAGGTCTGGGCTAATATTTTAGTCCTGTGGACAAGGGTCTCCTGGATGTTTTTGCCACCCCTGCTGAAAGTTTGTCAGGTTGCTCCTGCACACATCTTTATGGCTACAACGACTGGTGAACATGTTGCAGGACATGTGCAAGGTCATTAGTGGTTTCAGTTTGCATTGTTGTCATCCTAAAGCACGATCTTGCCATGCACTTTGCACTACGAGGGCTAGGAAACCAGTATCTTTCGTAGTAATGACTTCCAGTTTACAGCCTTCATTTGTTATATTTCCTCAATAGCTGTTGTGTTGAGATTAACTGCATAAATGGTCTGCAGCTGGCTGTTATGAATTAAGGGAGTTTAATCAAAGTATTTCTAATGTACAGCATAATGATAATACATGGGGGAAGTACTATTTAAGAGATAATGATGGCTTCAGAAGATCACTGTTGTAATGTTTAGTGCATATGCCTTCAGCATTGAATTTGTTGTTGTTCTGAATATGCTTAATGGATCAGTGAAAAGCTGCCTAATGTGGGATTGTTTGATGGGGCTGACAGAGCTGGAATTAGCCCATTGCTGTTTACTGCATACAGCCATTAAGATTAATTGCTGCCAGATAATTTTGACTGTTTTTATCTTCTGGAAAAAGTGTCACTAATGGGTTTATAAATTGGTTCACTATTACTAATAGTAAGGCCAGTGTAACAGGAGAGGATGTCAGCAGCTAATTCTAAAGATAAAGGTAAAAAGTATGAAGTACTATATGACTTGCTAGTTTTAAGGGATAATGTTATCTAATAACAGACAGACTGATATATGATGCTCATTAATGCTATTTCCTGGGCTTTGGGTTGAACCTAATAGATGCTAATAAAGTCTTATTTGATGTACCATTAAAAAGCTCAATCTGTTTTCTGCATTAATGCACAATGTTGTTTATCACATTTTCAGTGACTAAAACCCAAACCCTCAATCTGTTACATAACTAAACAGTATCAGCCTAGTTCTACCTATTTTTGTCTTTGTTTAGAGACACAGAAAAATTTACAGGGCAACCACATTTCTGTACGTACTGTATGCAATTCATATCACTCAGCTTCCTGTCAACAAGGACAATACTTCAGATTATATTGTAAGGTATCTTCTTTTACATATATTGTCACTGGTAAATTCTGTAAAACACTCTCTCTAAGAGAAACATTGTTTTGCAAATGTTAGGAAATAGTGGTGTGATATGGGAAAAATATTTTCCAAGGAGCACTAATCCATATTAGAGGTTATTAGTCTGGTACACCACATGTACATGTATGTGCAGTGCCTCTAATTTGCTGTGTATTAAAATGAAAGTTTTTTGTGCATTGAGGCAAATATATTCCCAGTATCTAAAGACATTGACAATGAAGTGGGAAGAACATACACCAGATAGAAACACAGACAAGGAATGCTTAGTGAAGAAGGGAAAACCAATAACTCATGAGTAGTGAAGTTGTTCTCTTCTCAAGTAGAGATAGAGTAAATTATGAAGTGATTCCCTTCTCAAGTCGAAAGAGCATTTATATATTTCATCACCAATTTTTATATTGTGCTGAGAACATCTTCAATTTTTTTGAGGGGCTGTGGATAGTAAAACAGCTCTTGTCTGAAAAAGAGGATCTCCAACAATACCAGGAAAACTCCTTGCACTATTACACCTTTTCAGAATGTCAGTATATGAAGACCTTTGAGGAGCAAAAAGGAAAAAAAAAATATATATATATAGAGAGAGAGAGAGAGGGAGAGAGAGAGAGAGAGAGAGAGAGAGAGAGAGAGAGTGGTAAGATCTGTTCTACTGTATTTGCTCTTCCCACAGTGGTATTCCAGGTGATGTTCCTGTTTTATTGCCATTAAGGCTATGAAGCCTTTATTCTGGTTTAGACACTTTTTCCATGCAGTCACTTTCACCTTCCATTCTTTTGCCATGCTTATATCATCTGCCTGCCTATCTAGTAATGCATATTGATGTGTAGGGAACTTATATTATGTAGGAGAGTGGATGCAATCTAAATATTATTCCCTCTATTTATACGTTTGAACGCTTCACAGTGCTGCCTGGACTTTTCTATTCAGCTTTGCTTTTTTTTTTTTCTTTATATCCAGATTCTGATTTCCTTCTTTCTGATATTCCCCATCACTGGCTACATTATCCATATTCAATCTATCATTTTCCAATTAAACTTTTGCCTGTACACAGATCTAGCACTGTTTTGACTTAAATCGATTTAAAATCGGTTTCATTAATTCAGTACAAACTCTATGTAGACACATTAATGTTGGCTTACAAGCAGCTTATTTTGGTTTACTTTTAACTCAATATAAGTTAAACCATGCTCTGTCAGGCTTATATTGATTTAAAAGAGCTGACACAACCTATTTTACTGTTTTAGCTACATCGATTTTAAATCCCATTCTTAGTTAAACCAATGCAATTTGCACATAGACAGTCCCAAATTTTGCTCCCAAAAAGTGTTCCTAATGTTCCTATGCATGGCCCTGTATAGATGTCCATTAGCCTCTCCTTTCTATTGTTAATGATTCTAAATAACATCTTGAGGCAAACCTTGATTAGGTTGTTAACCAAGCACTCTGTGGCAGGCAATTTTGGATGTTAGTTAGCACAAAAATTATTCCAGAATAAGGTGTGGTGTTGTTTTAATGCAGAATAGCTCTACTGGAACAGTTCCACATAAAGACATTTGGATGTCCTCATGACAGCTTGAACAAAAGATATCCTTCGCTGCTCCAGAGGGGAATGGATCCTCTGTGTTAGATCAGCCAGCCCAGGTGCCTTGGGCACCCCTAGAGCACTTCAAAGGGCACAAGAAATCTGTGTTTACTCACTTGAATCATCCCTCTCAAAGTCAGAACTTTTTTTTTCTTTTTTTTTTTTCATTATTATTTCTGAGTTTAAATAATCTCCTTCCAAAGAAAATGGTCAAAAGGGAAGGGAAGGTGAGAGAGAGCAGGCGGGAAAGCAGGTGGGAAGGTAGGAAGGCAGGCAGGCAGGAAGGCAGTCAGGCAGGGAGGCAAGAAGGAAGGAAGAAACAAAGATAGGAGGGAGGCAGGAAGGAAGGAAGGAGAAAAGGAGATCTAAGGATATTTTAGGCAGAACTGAAAAACAAGCAAGTTAGAGTAATCTCACAGTGGTATATTGTTTCACTAAGAAGGATCTTTCCAGTCCTTTACTTTGCAGGTGCACCTGTTTTGGGTCATGCCATACACGCAATGGCATGCTTCCTAATCTGTTATTTGGTACAAAGCTGCTCTGATTGCAGATTTGCAGAAACAGCATGTCAGTCCTGAACTCTTTTCCAAGCCAAGCACAGATTTTGGACTGCTTAATCTAAAAACAGCAGTCACTGAACATACCTGAGTGTTTCTAAACTAATGTTTGTTGGGTAAAATAAAATCCTATTTTGCAGAATGCAGGGCCTGATCTTCCAGGTGGTAAAGCCAACCTAAAAATTGGCTAGTGAAAGGACTTCACTAGGTTTACATGGTGGCACCAGTGTCAAAATTAAGCAATCAAGAGGAACCTGTATTTACCCCGTGGTGCAGTGTAAATACAACTTGATTCATTTTTCCTGAAAAACTTGATCAGCTTTTTCAGGAAAGGAAGCCTATCACAATTCGTGTTCATTCTCAAAATTACCATGAGCACCAGAACTTCCTGAACTGCTGAGCTTCCAGCTGTCTATAACTGTATGTGAGGGGCAGCTGTCTCACTGGTGCAACCCAAGCTTCCACCCTGCAATCCTGAAGGAATGCTCAGACTCAGCATAGCCCAGGCCAGCTATCCAAAGACCTTAGATGAAGGTATCAGGCTGTCATGAAGTTATTCTAATTACTATTTTTTCCTTCATATATGCTCTGTGATAAATGAAGTGAGGACAATGGGCCCTTCCCAAATTTTCCCTTTATCCTAACACTCTGCAATTCCACATACTTGCCTAGAGCAAACCCATTCGCAGTGGTTCCCAGAGCAAGAAACAGTATTATTGTAAAGTGTATATATATTTGCACAGGTCCTGGGACACATTTGTTTCCCTGGTCCTTTCCCATAAGTCCCAAGTCAGTGACCCTTGCATAATTGAGGTAACTGAGGCCAGGACTTGATAATAGATCTGCATTATGCTCAAGAAGGCAGGACTTGGCTGACACCAAAAGATGCCTGGCTCAAAAGAGTAGGCTCTATATGTAGCCAGTTGAAAGCAGAAACTTCACTAAGGTGCTTTAGAGGACTGCCTTTCACTTTCTGTTGACTAGATAGGAAGCATTATTAGACTAAGCTCCTATCTTAGGCACTTCATTTAAGTATCTAAATTTAGAAACTGTGAAGAGCCTTGTAATTTTCTTTCTTTCAAGAAGATTCTTGGTTTGGTTGTCTTCTTTTAAGATGAAATTCATCCTTCTGTAGCAGCCTTATTCAAGATAGAGAACCCCTCCATTTCTTTGTAAGTTGTCATTCAAAGACTTTGTTTCAAAATAGATCAAACCCCATATAAAGCCCCATGAAGTCCTGTTCAGGTTTGGCTATCGGGCAAGATCACCATCTTGGAAAATATCTGGACCTAGAGGTATGCATAGTGTTTAGTCTGACACATCGAGCAGGCATGAATTTGATCATACACTCCTCTGTCTCACTTCAGCCTAGACAAGAACTGTGATCCTGAAAAGAAATTCCCATGGGAAATTTGTCAGGCCTCCAAAAATTATTAAGTGTTATGTTAATTACTTCTTTTCACTTGTCACCTTCTTGATTTGAGCTTTTACAGTTCATATTTTTGAACTTTCCTCTGCAGTCCAGACCATTAGGAATGCTTTTTTTTATTATTTTTTCCCCTTTAATAAAAACAGTGATTATTAGGTAATCACCGTATTTTTGAAGCTGAGGCATTAAAAACACTGATTGTTGCAAAATGCATGATTAAATCACAAGTCTTACCAACACCATAAAGCATCTTTCTCTTCTTTTAAGACTAGTCTTCATACATCTGTTTGAAGAAATTTCGCAAATGAAACTGCATTTTTTTCAACATACACAGACTTTCATGGGTTAGGAAGAAAAACAGGGATGAACCCAGGCCACGGATAAATGTTTTGAAAGTGTGGACAGATACATCATGCAGCCATCTATCTATCAATGTCAAAAATTCTTTGTCTGATTCATGAAATGTTATTTTTTCTTCACACAAAGATATATGGAGTGTTTTTTAAAACTGAGGTATGAATGTAGTGGATTGCAAAACCTTCTCTCCCTAAATTCACACTTGAAAATGATGTGCTGAAATTTTCAAATTGACCTAATTAAGAATATTGTGAAAAAATGCAGAGATTTAATACAACAAATGAAATAACTTGGATTTAAAAAAGTAAAAAATCAAGGCATGGAAATATTATCCTGAAATTAAACTCTTTAACATGGAAGATTGTCTCAGCTTCAGACAGTTTCAGGCCAATTCTTCCCAGACTGCAGCTATTACCTCGAAAAATTACATAACTTGCCTTTTTTCTGCAAATCGCTGAAGCCTGACTGGTGCTCCATTATTAACATCAGAGCTGTCAGCATCTCAGGGAGGCAAGAGAAGAAAGCAAAGCTTTCCTACCAGCAGCAACAAAACCATGCTTGCACTTAGAGAAATCTTCCTTCAATCCTCTTTACACCAAGCAGAGAACTACTTAAAGTACAGCTGAAGGTGAGATTCATTTCACTTTCACTATCTATAAGTTAGAAGACTCTGTTAGATGTCTATAAGTTAAAGTCAGCTTGACTCCCTCTCTAGACAATGAGAAGAGAAAGGCAGCTCCAGAGGGTGATTTATCCCATCTGAAGACAGGTATCCAGGAGAAATAGAAGGAATCACCCTTTGGAGATGCCTATCTCTTTCCAGTGACTACAAAGGGAATCTGTGGTGAGTGGTTTAAACTTGACAGCTAAAGTTCTGTGAGATGAAATCTAATCCTAAGCATAAATAACACAGATGGAGCTTTACTCATCAGTACTAAAGAGAAGGTTATTAGTAATGGTTATTAGAAGCATTCTACATTAAAAAATTCACATAGTGGTTGGTATTTATTAGCTCGCATGAATTAACCTGACTGTGTATAACTGCACTGCTATGTCATCCGTGAGCCTCCATAAAAAGTTGGAGTGGCAAACTTAGGATGAGACCATGGTTCCAAAAGGCCATCACACTCACATGGGGACCTGACCAACTTTTGAGTGCTCCTGTTTCTCTCAGTGTTTAACAACTGTCTCACAGTCACAACAACCTTGGGCATCTCTTTTACAATCTTAGTGCCATTGTCCCCAGTCCAGTTGATATCCTAACAGCATGTCATGTTAGTTGACTTTTCAAACCACTCTGCATTTTACAGGAAGTGGGTAATAACACGTAAAGACTCAGAACATATTCCTGTCATATGATTTTCATTAACTTTGCAGGCCATCAAAGTAATACTCTTCAGTTGTGGGTCTGAAGGCAAGCAAAAAATGTACACCTAGAAACCATAAGCAGTAGTCTGTGTGGCACCAACAGATTTGCTTTCACATAGCTTCAGACTAATCCCTTCTAGAGCAGATGGGGACTTGTGAAGTAACAGCTCTTGACCCTGGCTCGCCTCTAGACTCCATACAATGTCTCTATGACCCCAAAGTTTTCTTTATTTCAGCTCAAATACTTTGATATCAGACGGGATTGTTCTGGAGGTAATGAGACTTGTGGGTCGTATACCATAGCATGCTGTGGTGGTTTTACTTGGGTGGACAGCCAAGCTCCACCACAACTGTTCTCTCACTCCCCCTCCTCAAAGAGGAACAGGGAGAAAACACGATGAAAAGGGCTCAAGGGTTGAGATAAGGACAGGGAGATTGCGCAGTAAGTATTGTGACGGGCAAAACAGACTCAGCATAGGGAGATAGTAAGATTTATTGCCTATTACTAACAAGCTAGAGAAGTGAGAAACAAAGAAAAGAAACCAAAAGCACCTTCCCCATATCCACCCTCTTCCACCTCCACCCCCCCCCCAAGCGGTAAAGAGAATTGGGGAATGGGGATTATGGTCAGTCTATACTTCTTCTTCGCCTCTCCTTGATCACTCTCGTCCCCTGTGTTGTGGGGTCCCTCTCACGGGATGCCGTCCTTCCTGAACTGATCCGGTGTGGGTTGCCCACAAGCAGCAGCTCTTCAAGCACTGTTCCAGATATGAGTCTGTACCACAGGGTCCATCCCCCAGGAGCAAACTGCTCCAACCTGGGTCCCCTACGGGCAGCAGCTCCCCCCAGACCCTCTGCTCCTGCGTGGTCTCCTCTCCACGGGCTGCAGGTCCGGCCTGGAATCTGCTCCGGCAGGGGTCTTCCACGGGCGGCAGCCTCCATCGGTGCAGGGCCACCTGCTCCACCGTGGTCTCCTCCACGGGCTGCAGCGTGGAACCCTGCTCCACCGTGGTACTCCATGGGCTGCAGGGGGACATCCTGCTTCACCATGGTCCTCACCACAGGCCACAGGGGACTTCTGCTCCGGCGCCTGGAGCACCTCTCCCCCTCCTTCTACACTGACCTTGGCACCTGCAAGGCTGTTCCTCACTCCTCTCACTCTCCCAGCCGCTGTGTGTCACAGCGTTTTTTTTTCCCTGACTTAAATATGCTCTCACAGAGGCACAAAACAACATCACTTATTGGCTCAGCTCTGGTCAGCAGTGGGGCCCTTACCAAACATTGGGCAGCTTCTAGATCCTTCTCACAGAAGCCACCCTTACAGTCCCCTGCTACCAAAACCTTGCCACATAAACACATTACACATGCCAAGGGATCTGGCATGATAGGGTGTTTCAAGGGTGTAAAGCCTTCTGAAAACATGACTGAGGTAGTGGGACTAATCAGCATAATGTAAGAGCAGAACCTGAGCTGATCTCTGGCCCTTTTTAATATAGCTGTGTTTTGATACTCAAGTAGACCTTATCTGCTCATGGCTTTGGCTATATTAACAGAGGAAACCAAATTTTAGCTTTTGCTTTTCCAGCCCCTACTAGATAGGATGTCAAAATAGAAAGCGCTCAAAATATCTCTACAGCCTGGATATTTGTGTTTTCCTCAATAGCTTCTTGAAGACAAAAGTGGATAGACGTAATTTTATGACTATGTTCAAAATTTTAAAGATTTTGTCAAATCAACCTAGCCACCATCCTCCCCTGAACTTTGCCATGGCCATCTATATAGCTAAGGTTTCACTCCAGTAATTTTCCTCTTATTTAAGTCCATTTGAATAGAGAACAGAGTCCTCTGCATGTAGTTTCAAGAGACTTCTTTGGAAGATCTAAATTCATGTGTGTCTGAGTATTTCATCACTACTTGGATGTTCTGTCAGCTCTGTCTTTTAAATCTAGGTATTTTTAGTATTCTTAGTGTAACACATGCATGAGAAAATACTGTAGCTGTGAAAGTCCAGATTGTACAATCTACTAACCTAGAAGGTAATGTCACTTTTATGTGCCCTATATTTTATTCATCCATAACTCAAATAAATGCAGATTTTTTAGAAATCTATCATTAGGTCTTGTCTTGCTCTCTAGTCCTCAGTGTTTGGAATCTGAGAATCAGGTCATCTATATAAAAGCTGCAGTACATGATTGCAGGCTGTGCACCATCAGTAAGCAACACTACACAAACAATTATTTTACATCTTCCTATATGAAAATTTTCAAAATATTGCAATTGGGTGGATTTCATTTCATTGTTCATAAAGATATCAATTTGTTTTTCATGGTATTCTCAACCCTTAGGAAAATAAAAGTAAAAATCAGTAATGCATTTAAATCATCCATCTAGACAGAAAGATTTATAAAGTACCATTTACTCTGAATCTTTCACTCTAAGTTATCTAATGGTTTTCTAAAATTAGATGCTACTTTCAAAAAAAATCAAAACTGTTAGAGTTATTAACATAGCACCTTTTTAGGGAGATTATAAAATACACAAATATCTGGGAGAAAATACTAGCGGAACAAGTTTCATCAGATTTGAATGTGTTTAAAGCAACACATTAAAAGTACTGGCAAGGTTACAGTTGTAGGAAGAAGCAAATTGGTTGAAACCCTGACCCCACTGAAATTAATGAGATTTCACCCTTTGTCTTTACTATTCAGACACGTCCCTAGTGACCATGACCATGAGAAAGATTCTTGCACAAGGACATTTGAAATGGTAGGCTCTGTCTCTTGAAACACTACATTCATTTGGCATTTCTGTGCTTCAATATTTCTTGCAGTCAGTACACAATATGTGTCCCAGCTTGAAGGCATCTAGTAGTTGATAGAAGATAAAAATAAATGTTGCTATTTACAGATCCAAAAATTTTTAAGAGCAGGAGTGAAAATGTTTTGACTGTTTCATAAAACAAGCGTGAAAAATGGCCAGTGAATCATTTTAAAGGGTCACTATTAAATATGTATTACCACAGCTAAATCCTAGCTAGAAATTGGAGCACAAAATCAGTAATAAATAAACAAATAAATGGGTCAGATCTGCATTCCACAGACTCAGTTTCTAGTCTCAGGTATTGAAGTGTTGGGTCTTAAATGTTCCTGCCTTCTGTATTTAGTATCTCCTAAGATCTAGTTATTTTTATGGGGCTGCTACATTCTTTCAATCTCTTGATTTTATGGGGTCAAAAGTCCACAATACACAAGATGCACCTGACCCTTGAAAGCACAATGCACAAGATCTGAAGACAGAGACTAGTTTGTCTGAAAGAGGGATCCAGGTTGCCAGAGAACATAAAACCACCACAAAAGATAGAGATGGTTGAGATTTGGGGAGAGAGTAGAGGAAAGAAAGGAATAATTGAAGGAGCAAGATGGTTGGAAGGACACTATGTGAAGTGCTTGGGTTTTACTCTGTGAGGCAATACAGCACTAAGTACACTGAGAAAAAACACATTGAGTTCTAAGACTTGAAGCTAGTAAAATAGTAATGTTGAAAGAAAGGGCTAGACCAAGGAAGACAGAAATGGACAAGGAGTTAAAAGAGATTTATCAAAGTGTTGGAATGTTGAAAGCCTTCTGTCATCTTTACTGACCAGGCAAGAGCCTGGCTGGCTCAAAGCACAAGAAATAGCAGGACAGCAAACTGTTGGCTTTGCAGAAGGGTCCTGGATCTGTGCTGGTGCTGCAGGAGGGCCAACTTGCTGCTTGCTCCTTCCACTGAGGCAGAAGCAGCAGGGACTGTTCCATCTCTCCCCTGCAGCAGCAGCAGCTGGAAGGACACTTCTGCAGGCATCACAGCCCCCATCAGTGTGTCACCCTTACCCACCACACCCTGCAGTGGAGTAGCTCTCAACTGCTGTGGCAGAGACAAAATTCAGTTTGGGCTCTAGTCCTGAAGAGCCCTAGTGCTTCTGGTTGTCAGAAATACCAGTCATTACTAAATTTCCACCAGATTTAAGAATGATCTAGGGCTGCTGTCAGTGAAAAATTTTCACATTAAAAATAAATAAAGATATAAAGAAATAAAGAAATAATTCGATTCTTTGCTGATGACAAAATGCTCACTGCCTACAGCCTGCAGCTTGGTGACCCTAGTTTCACCATGTTTCTAACTTAAAGCATGTAAATAGGATGTTGTCTTCAAGGGCACAACATCTGTGTTTAAAGTTAGTCATATCTTGAAGTAATCTGCCAAAGACCTTCACTGACTGAAATGCTAAGCTTTAAAATCCTTAGCCAGCTATGATATGATTGGGACAAAGCAGCATGATTTGTTAATGGATAACCTATAACACTTTTCTTCAAGGGTTCCTTAAGTGCATCAGCAAAATATGAGATTAAAAAAAAAAAAAAATTGATTTAATGCATTTGGAGTTTCTGAAAGTTTTTTTGCACGTCCATTTTAGGAAACTGTTAAGAAAGTAACATCATGCAGGAGTACATACTTAAAACAGTATATCATAAAACAGAAACTGCTCCACTTTCTAGTGAAGAAAAAGAGATAGAGAGAGAGTTAATACTGGGATATTCCAAAGTTGTACATTGCCACCAATATTATTTTATGTATTAGTGATTCTGAAAACCTATGAACACTGTGCTGACCATGCTTAGCGATACCACAAAGAAAGGTATTACAACAATAAAGATGTGTACAGAGAGCTCCAGAGAGTTGGGAAAAAAAAAAAGAAAAAAAAAAGTGAGGTTAAAGGACAGCATGGTAGTAGATGAAATTCAAGGAATGCAGGTTAAAGTATGATGAAGGAGGAATCATTTGAACTACTGAGATCTCTGAGTTTAAAGAGCGATGAGTTTAAAGAGCAGCGAGTATAAGTTAATGAAAGTACCTTCTGAAAGGGAGAAGTGGTGATTGCTGCTGTGTTATTTGCTGAAAAAGGTTTGGCATTCTAGAAGGCATCAAAGAGGAAAAGAAAACAATAATATGGAAATTATTATAATGTTGGTATAGAGTGGCATAGCATTATTGGGCAAACTATCTACTTTTCAAAAGGTATTGTCTAAAAAAAAGTGTATAGAAAAAAATAAAATAAAAAAAGAATTCAAAAATGCTTGTGGAAACCATGAAATATATGAAATAAGGAGATATAAAAGAACTTTTTCAAGAAAAGGCTAGATTCCTAGTGCTTTTGTACATCAACTTTCACTATTGAGAACCCTCTCAGACCAGGACCAAAAGTGTACTAGCAGGAGATACTGGAAAGTAGAGGTAAGATATCTATGTAGGCTCAGCACTGGAAAAGGCCAGAATGGCAATTCTTACATCAAAACAACTTGCATTACGATTAAGAACAACTCTTGTCCCTTTCTATATTCCCTGTCTACCCCGTCTACCCTCTGATCTCACAGGATACATCAAACTTGACAGAGGGGTGTGATCTAAGAGATGTTCCTGTTCTTACAGGTTTATAGAGATTCAGGCAGAGGTGAGGGTACCCCTAAATGTTCTGGTGGGTGGATACTTACACATTCTTAGAGGGGACAACCTCCAGTGGAAAGTGACTTCCTAAGTGACCAAACACGTGAAAAGTTTCTATCAGCTCTGGCACCTTCTTAGGAACGACATGATTCATCAGTCAGGAGACAGATTCAAAACAACCCAGATTTCATTAGCTCCAGGTCTCAAGGGACTTCTTGTTTCAAAAATCAACTCATCAGTCATACAGAACTAAACAATCAGGCACAAGGATATGTCTTCACCAAGTTACATCTGGTCTGCTCATTCATGGCGCTCTTTAGGTGATTTATAGGAAAAGTTTAGGGTCAGGATCTTTTCTGTGCATCAGGATTGGTGTTGGAGTCTGGAGATTGAATCCTGCTGAATACTTTTTCACTTTAGAATGGTCTGGCTTGAAAAGGACCTTAAAGATCATCTAGTTTCAACCCTCCTGCTTTGGGCAGAGTTGCCAACTACTAGAGAAGGCTGTCTAGAGCCACATCCAGCCTGGCCTTGAATGCCTCCAAGAAGGGGGCATCCACAACCTCTCTGGGCAACCTGTTCCAGGTTGTTCAGGTCTCTCCTGAATGCTGGACTTACAACCGTTTTTCTGAGCAGTGCAAAACAGTTGCTGGGCTACTCTTCTATTCCAGTCCTTTCCACAATTCCACCATGAAAAAAAGAAAAAAGAAAAAAAAAAAAAAGCTTCAACTTCCTCTAAATTCCTGAAGATCCTAATTGATCTGAGCCACCAAATCGTGAGCTTTAGGTGTTTCAGTCTTAAACACTGTTTGGCATACCTGTCTGTGTAGATAGAGACATGGATCTGACTATCTGTCCAAAGACCATGGAGTGCCATGGCCCATTGCTTGCAATTAAAAAATTCCTGGATACAAATTTATCTTTCCAATTTTATTTTTCTTTTCTTAATCAATAATAGCTAGTAACTTATTTTGTATCTTAGACTCTTAATGGCCTCCCTGTCATTCTCATCTGCAGTAAGATATATTTTCCTTAATTCTGTTCCAAGCTCTTTCCTCTTTTGCAGCCTGATTATATCCTTATAATCTATCCATCAGCCCCCTTCTCTTCATTCTTTTCACTGTACTCTCTTTCTTATCCTATCATCACTTACTGGCAAATTCCCCATCTTGTCTTCACCAGCCATTGAAATCACCTACTCCTCACCTTACCACCTCTTTGACTCTTTTTTTTTTTTAAGTCAAGCTGTATCAATAATGATAAAATAAATGGTCTTGGGGCTGTCCTCTGCACTGAAACAAACTGGCACAGTGACACGCATTCACATTCTCTTATCTTCTGAGTTAGGCTGGCCAGAGCCAAACCCCTAGAAAGGTCTCTGCTATAGGTCTCTGCTAATTCCCAAACCCTGCCCAGGAACTGTTTGAAGACTACTGGATGACTCAGAACAAAACCATGTCAGGACCACTCAAACTTTCCAAAATGGACAGTCAAGTTATAGTACCATCTCTGGTGCTGTTAAATTTATTACCACAGCCATATTCACCAGCAGCAGAAACAACGTTTAAGGCAGTGACATACATAACAGCTGACTCTTGTGGTTTGCAATAACTGTAATTCTAAATCAGAATCAAGCTTTTCCTCACCCCTCCCCCCGCCCCCCCATGTAAACTGATTTCCAGTTTTGAAATCAGGCTTCCCAGCTGCTGATAGCTTTAAAGCTGCCTGAAGCTGAGCCAGCTTCTCTGCTGAGCAGGCAGTATGGTTTCTTGCCATAAAGGAAACAACTTGAAAGGCAGCCTGTTGACTGTGTAAAGGATGGATGTACGGGACTTTTGTTCAGAGCCAATGCTTTTCCTGCCATCTTCCCCAAAGAGATATTAGACCTGGAAACCAGCAGTTTCATAGACAAATTCTAGGCTCAAGCATAATCAAATAGCCTCAGCACAGCAAGTTAGTCTGTGGCAAATGTCCACCACAAGTATGAGATAACGTGACATACATTAGTCCACAGTGAAAAGGGGCTAACCTAAGCCAAATTACTCTAAATATGCCATGGGCTAAGAGCATTTGCACAGGCAGTTATTGAGACTCAGCTGATGCATGGTAACAGTTAACCAGAGTAATTTGATCATGTGTCTGGTCTCAAAGACAAAATAGACTCTAAATTGCTAGTATGGTATATGGGAGTTGTAGCCATGGCATTTTGTTACACTACCATCTGACCTAACAAGAACGTAAAAGAAATGCTCCCTTCCAGCATTATATTAACACAGAATTTTTACCAGCCTGAATTTCAAAAACAACAAAAAAAAGTGCTATATTTAAACCTATAAAAATGTAGTTTATTCCTCTTTGATAAGGCATAACTTTTTTTAGCAATTGTAATCTGTAACATTACAGCCTTAGGAGGTAATTTACTAAATAGGACAAAATTAGCTGATTTTTGGACCATTTAAAGGAACATTTCTGTTGAAAGCATATAAAATGTATTAAAGTAATCTCTAAAGTCTTTACCCCTGCTTGAGATTTTAATTTACTCAGAGCTAATAAATTATCCCCTTTCAGAAGCTATTGAAAATTTTCACTTACATCCTTTTTAAAACTTAATGTGTTCAATTGAATCCCGAGCAATTTAAACACACATACACAGAGCTTGAGGTGGTCACTCCACCAAGGTGAAGGCTGAAAAGAGGTTAGATTAGCACTAACTCCTCTGCCCTTTGGGATTGCCGGGGTGCTATTAATGAATGTGAATTCCCTCCTCTCCTGGAGTCCTCCCCCTTCACATGCACTGGTCTGGCTGTCGGGTAATTACTTTTCCACAACAGCATTTAACAAAATGCCCTGTTCAAAGCCCAGGCCCATTTGCTCTCCAGCTGAAGGATGCGGCTGTAATCAGGGAAGGGAGCTGCAGATCTGGGTCACCCTGGTGCTCAGGTTAGCTGGGACACAAAGGCTTGCTTCATCTCAAGCAGAGCTCTGTGTTACAGTTGTGCACCTATCAGAAATATTTTTTCAGGCTATCAATTATTATATTTGAGCATTCATCCTGGCTCTAGGGAGCCCTTAGCAAGCTGTAGCAAAAATCAATCCAGTTTTACAACTTTTACCTTGGCACAGCTCCAATTCTTTATCTACCTCACACAGTTATTTAAACACATGGTGGCTTTTTTTTTTTCTTTTTTTTTTTTTTTTCTTTTTTTATGGTGCATAGATATATTCTTAAGTAGAACTTGCCCTTGATGTCAGTAACACCATTTTTCCAGGTGAGTTTGAGTAGGGCTTAAGCTGTGATGCTGCTTTGGTGACAATTGAGGTGCCCTTGGTGAGGTTTGTGTGGCTGGGTAGGATGCACCCACGTCTCCCAGGCATCGTGTATTTCTCGTGGTAGCAGCATCCGGAGTTCCTTATTTCAACAATCTTGCATGTGGGTCGGAGCCTACTCTCCTTCAGATTGCTTTAAGATTGCCAGCAGCTGCAAGTAATGGCATCTGAAAATTTCACCACGTGTTTATTTCCGGCTTTATTTTCCCAGTGTGGATCTGACCTGGGAGGTTACCAGGCTGGACTTCCCCTTCTGCATGTGTGCATGCATGAGGTAACTTTGTCCACCTTGACAGGAGGTGTTATGAATCAAAGCAGCAACCTTTCAAAAGGCAGACACCACCACTCTCTCAAAAGGTGACTGCCTCCCAGATGGTAGGGAAGTTTGGATCGCAGAAAACGGTCTTAGATATTACTGTGTCAGTGTAGGCTGCAAAAACAGACAGCAGATGCTGGGCTTCAGTGGAGTTATGAAGGAACAAGCATTAAAGAAAAAAAAATCTATCTTAGAGCTGTACTTTGAAGGGGTTTAATGTTTATTTTAGAAGCAGACCCAGTTTCCATTTCCCTATTGAACACGCACGCAGAAGCTCAGAGAGCCACTAATCAGATTGCATGGGTCTCCATGTTTCTTATTTTCCAAAATGTGTTTTACATGTTACAATCATTTTATTAAATTCCTTCACAGCAGTTAGCTGAGAGGTAGCCTTTCATTTACACCATGCAAGCTAATAGAGAGCAAATGCTGGAAAGTCCAAAAAGCATGGCTTTTACTTCCTCCTCACAGGCTACCTGCATAACCCAGCCATGGACCTGGCCAGAGACACGCTGTCAGAAAGGGCGTAAAGCCAAGGTGGCACACACATGCGTCTGCTTTCTCATCTGAGCGTAGCTGGGAGCTGACCTCTGCTTCCCTAAATAAGAAAGCAATTATGAATGAAGTGGTCTGGCTGACTAAAGGTGACGTGCCTGAATCACAATCTGTCCCCAGTCAGAGAGGTTTCACCCCTCAACCCAGCAGAGCTGCCACAGGGTGGAAGCATGGCATGATTTGTGTGCCTAGTATCAGTGGCTACAGAACACAACAAAACCAAATCCTTCATAACGTAACTTGTACTTTAACAAACCCCCTAAATATATCTCTATTTGTGGGACTGGCATCTTAAGTAAGGTAACTGGTGAGATTTTACTTCCTTCTAAGCAATATAGAAAGAGCATGCAACCACCTTTGAGTGTGTTTTCATTTAGGCTTAAAAATGAAGTAGGAGATAGCTTGATCAGTCCTATGGATAACTATTCCAACAAAATGGCTGATTTTATATTTTTTTTCATTGTTAGGACACATTTCTGTGTATCTCCTTTAAATCAGTATTTACAACAACATGCAGATGGTATGTACCATAAATCAAGGTTTTGGACACTTCCAAATATATACATACATATATATATGTATATATGTTTTTTAAAGAAGGAAGGCTTATTCTTTTTGAATGCTTTCATATTGGTAACTGTCTTTCACATATTTATTTGGATATTTATTTATTTTTAATTTTTGATATTACTTAGAGTCTGTAGTGTTAGGCATTTGACAGCTAGCTGTATTTTAGAAGCAGATGAGACAGTTCATCTGCACATACTAAACATCTGAGTTATAATAAAAGATAATAAAAGATATTAAAACATAAAATAACATTACCGAAAAGAGATTTTGTGCTTTTTTCTTTTTTAGGTGAAGAAAATACAGAACCAGTAAAAATTCTAACCTCATTTTAGGCAAAGAAGGACTGGGTGGCTGGAGCCATTCTCATTTACTTGTGAAATCAAACTTTGCAGGGAAAAACAAGGGGGATTTATATTTTGTGACTCATGTTTAAAAATATTTATATATATCAAAATTTGAGTTCAAGCTTCTGATTTCATTTCCCAGTTAAGGCTGGACTGCTTGCTGGAACTTTCCTAGCTTTTGTTGATTTCTGTCATTCAAGAATCATGAAGTAAATATTTATTAACATGGGAACCCTCCTCCCTTCCTGCCCTTCAGATTTGTGCTTCTTATGCTAATGAACTTACTTTAACAAGGGAACCACATTCCTCCTGGGTCTGCATCAGTTCTGGTGCCAACACATTAGTTATTTAAATGTAGTTTTATATTAATTTTTCATATTGTAATGTATTGTTCCCTGCAAATATACATGTAGCTGATTTTCAAGAGTAAACAAATATATATTAAAGATATTGCTAGCTGAAAATCTTTCATATTTCCTTTTGCTTCCTGTGATGATGGTGGTCATTTCTCGCTCTTGCCCTCTGAATTTTCCCAATCATTCTCTTTCCCTTCTACGCTTCTTTTGCAGTGACCACCACCAGGGATTTGCTTTCTGTTTTCTGAAGCAGGCTATTGATGCAGATAAAGAATTCTGAAACTACATATTTTCTGTGTGTTCAGCATTTGTCTTTAGTATCTTCAAAGTCCAACGTAAAGACTTGCAGTCTTTGAATTGCATAACCCAGCAAATGAAACAGGAGTTTAGCAAAAGCTCTTGAAAAACATTAGTAGCATAGCAGTGATACTTAGGAAAATATAGAGAAGGAAAATATAGGGACCCTACCATGGTCTTCCTATTTTCTTAGAAAAAAAAAAAAAAAAAGATATACGAACAAAATGCTTGCAAATGTATTTGTATGATTTGTACGAACTATATCTTGAGAAATCTTGTTGCTTACCAATTAAGTAAAAATGATAACTACTGTTCTATGTGAGGCAGGGGAACTGTTGCTTCCAAAAGATATACTTTTAGACCAAAAAGTGGAAACTAATCTCCATCACACATCATTTTGCTAGGGCTACCATGTATCTTTATCTTTTTGTATATATATATATATATATATATATTTAAAGGGGAGTGGGGGGAGGGGGGGGGGGGGGGGAGGGTCTGGATACACCCAGGATGCTCCATTCTGTTTCATTTAAAATTACCAAACATTTTGATCTCGGGAATGGATAGCTATTATGCAATCAACCATAATGTTGAAGGTTTTGACAATGCTTTTCAAGAGTCCTCAAGACACATATACATGAAACAAACAAACTATTATTAATTGAGGTGTACATGAAGCATCACTTTATGAGTCTCTATTCTAAAGAAATTGAAGACAGTTAATGAGTCCCCAGTCTTTGAAAAAGGCTTCACAAATGACTCAGGCAGCTACAGACTGAGAAGTCTGACTTCTGTATCAGGTAAATAAAAGAAACTTTAAAAAAAAAAGGAGAGAATTAATAGATATATAGATAAATATAATATATTTGGGGGATGAATCAACTGGGCTTTTGTGAAAGGAAATCCTCTTTCACAGATCAACAAAAGTTCTTTGAGGAGTCATAAAGGTTATCGGTAATGGGGACCCAACAACTCTGTACTTAAATCTTGAAAAAGTATTCAATGAGGTCCCTTAAAAGAGATTTCTGAAGAAATTAAGCTGCATGGGTAAGGGGGAAGGTCCTTTCATGGATTAATAATTGGTTAAAAGAGAGGGGTAGGAATAAATGGTCAGTTTTCACAATGGAAAGCTATTAATAGCAGGGTTTTCCAGGGCCCTTGGTATGAGTGTTATCCAATGTGTTAATAAATGACCTCAAGCAGAAAGCACATAGTAAGATGACAAAGTGCATGAGTGATACAGAATAACTCAGGACACTCAAAAGTGATACTAATGACAGAGTATTTCAGAAGATTTTCACATACTGACTGGTCAATGTTAAATGAAATTCAATGACCACAAAGTAGTGTGCACATGGCATGGAATAATGTGCTACAAACTAACTATTACCACTCAGGAGTGACATGCTACTATTGAGGATGGTTCTCTGTAAACATTAGTTCAATAATGAGAAGCAGCCAAAAAGGAAAAAAAAAAAAAAAAATTAATCCTGAGTATTGCATCCTGTTTAGCTTAATATGAGATGGTATGAAATTTAGGAAAAAAGGGGGAGGAAGGAGCAAATTAACAGCAGTGCTCAGTAGAATATAAAAGCTTCTCTACAAGGCTGGATAGCCTGAAACTCTTTAGCAGTGGGGAATATGACAGCCATTTAGAAGTCCATGTGGAAAAAGGGAATAAGAGCATCATTTTCTATAATAGTAGAACAAGTGGTCACCCACAGAATATATTCAATGCCAGATTTAAAACAGATGAGAAAAGCACTAGTTTTTCTCCACAAATGAATAAAATAGTGGAATGCATTGTCAGAAGATTCTGTGAGGCCAGAAAAATAGATGCATCTAAACTGATATTAGAACAAATAATGGATATTAAATCCATCAATTTCTCTTAGATACATCCTAGATGCATACAAAAAAAAAAAAAAAAAAAAAAATCTACACTGCTCATTGCTCAGCTCTTGGAAGGATCACTTTGCTCTTAAACTTTTCTATGAGCATGTCAGCTCACTTTAAGAAAAAAATGATGCTTGAGAAACCAAAGCTTAAATCCAACTAAATATGGCTACTTTTGTATCCTTAAGAAATGAACTAATTTGCACTTCCCAAATAAAATGTTTTCAATATTTTTGTTCCCTGTTATCTAAAAAGGATAAATTTCAATCTTTATTTCAGGAAGTGAAGTTACTTAAATGCTGATGTTTACTTGCAGAAACTTTAGATTTTTCTCATAGATGATATAAATTACTTGCTAGCTGTATAACTATTCTGTATACTTGAACAGGGCCAGTACTCTAGAAAAAGCTTATATGCATGATCTCAATACTTGTCTTTAAGGATTTATTATGCATTTCATTTTACTGACTAAAATCTTCTTTGCTCTTGGTCATTATTATTTCTGTAATCAATTATACAAAATTACAAAATATATTTCAATCTTTGTGTTGAAATTAATGAGCATAATAAATAAAATTAATACGTATGCAAGTTAATTATATATAGAACAGAACAGAACAGAACAGAACAGAACAGAACAGAACAGAATAGAATAGAATAGAATAGAATAGAATAGAATAGAATAGTTCAGTTAGAAGGAACTTATAAAGATCACCAAATCCAACTACCTGACCACTTCAAGGCTTACTCAAATTTAGAGAATATTTTTAAGGGTGTTATCTAAATGTCTCTTGAATGCTGACAGACATGAAGCATCAATCAGCTCTCCAGGAAGCCTGCTCCAGTGTTTGACCACCCTCACGGTATAGAAATTTTTCCTCATATGCAGTCTGAACTTCCTGTAGTGCAGCTTTGTACTGTTTCTGGATGTCCTATCATTGATTACCAGGGAGAAGAGATCAGTACCTCCCTCTCCATTTTGCCTCCTCAGGAAGTTTTAGGGAGCAATGAGGTCACCTCTCAGTCTTCTTTTCTCTGAAAATCAGATAGCAATAGTTGAACAAATGTCAGTAACCTTTTTTTTTTTTTCTTTTCCTATTCTTTTTTGGTGAAAGAAACCACCAAAGAAGGACAAAGCGTTGACCATTTATATTCTCAAGGGTTTGCTGGTTGTGCTTCTATTAGAAGTATCCAGGTAGGAAAAGACAAAGCAGTGAAGGTGTCCTTGCTCTTCAGTCTATGCTAACAATCAGTCAAACAGGTCCTGAAGTATATCTCAGGTATGTGCTTATGCTTTTGCTGTCCCATGGCAATTAGTTTTCTTCTTCTTCATCCTTGACTTACAACTGTCTATCAAAAAGGACTATACACCCTTATCATTCTCCTTTTTGTTTTAATGCATATATCATTAAGATTATATTTAGAAATATCTCCTATTTCTCACTCTTAATTTTTTTCCCATTTTAGTAACTAAAACAACTGAGAAAGAAAATTGTCAGGAAAGAACCTGATAAAACATGGAAAATACAGCAAGACACAGTGAAAAAAAGAAAAAAAAAAGAAAAAAGAAAAAAAAGGTTACATAAACCAGAGCAACTGAAAAAGTTTTTTAGCATTTTTTTTTTTTTGTAGCTACTGAAATTTACCCATCAATGAAATAAATACATTTTCTTCACCTCCAGTGACTGCAGTCCTATCTTACTCATGTTCCAGAATTATGTCTTGATACACGGTAGACCACCCTTCTTCAAGGTAAACTTTGTGGGGTTCTTAGGTTTACACATCATAAGCCTTGCAAGTTACTCTCACCTTTTTAGTGATATGGACTGGAGAGCTGTTTTGAGACTACTCTGCTTTGTGACAAGTACAGAGGGTTGTAGATTTCCTTAGTCCCCAAACACAGGGATAGCTGGGAGTCAGAAACACCTATACATAGGTGGATTTCCCCTGCTGCTCACACTGCCTTGCTCACTCCTGCAAAGAAAGCACATGGGGCTCAAGAAATCTGCTACACAGAGCAGTTCAAGGGCTTACAGACCTCCAACAGACTCACAGAATAGGTGAGATTGCTGTTAATGCGACTTTACTTTTGGCAATTGGGTCCAAAGAAGTTATTTCATTCCTTCCCACTACATTTTAGATCAGATTAGATCCACCTCTCTGTCTATTCCCTAACCTGACACAACAACAAAACCAGAAGTTACAGGAGGCAGGAAGATGGACAACAGAGCTGCTAAATGTCACATGCCAGTCAGTACACAACTGCTAATGAAGTTGATGAGTCTGGATGGGACAACCCAGTTTGCATTTGTCACGGAAGTGGGATGTTAGCAGTGTGAATGCTGTAAGGGACACATTTGTCCCAGCAGAGTGACCACCTCGTGCACCACCAGCTTGGTTGCTAGCCCTGGCCATGCCACCTCACCCATAGTCACTGCAAGACAAAACTGGGAAAATGGACTCTTCCAAAAACCCCATGCCATCCCCCACCTGGAACCTCCCTATTTACAGGCAGGCCAAGAGGAATTGCATGTCCTGCAGGAATATGGTTTTCATTTTCCTGGGTTTCTTCAGTGCTTCATGGTGATTTTGTCAGCCTGTCTATTGTTGAATTTGCAAGATTGTTTTCTAAGTATCCCAGGATGTCTCCTTCTGATCTTCCTTGCACTGTGAATTGTGTTGGCAATCCTCACTGGGGCAGATTAATAGCAATGGCACAGCTTTACTTTTGTCCTATGAAATCCTCAAATTAATAGCCTACGTTATAACAAGGCAGTTCTTATGAACATTGGGGTTGATTTGATTTATTATTTTTTTTTGGGGGGGGGGGCTTTTTGTGTAGTTACTGTTAATTATTTATTGTGACGAGTAGTTGCATCTTTTTTTTGTAGTTCTTCTGTGGCCAAAAGACTATTTTTTAACTATACTGCTATTACTTTATGTGAATTGTGTAAAGAAAAAGTCAGAAGTGTTGAAGGGACTAAGCGGTATACTTGCTTCCTCTTTGTATTTTGAGCCAAAAAAAAAAAAATGCAAACAGATGTTAAGAACAAAAAATATCAGCTAACTGTTCTTGACCCTCAGTCCTTCCCATTTCCTCATCTCTTCCATCACCCACCAATCAATTGACTTAACTTACATTCAGATCTCCCTCAACGCACTAACAACTCAGTATTTCTTTCACTTATAGACAGAAGAACCCAAGTGCTGTTGCAATCAGCTGCATAAAAATCGCTCCCTACTGTCTTTTTAAAGAAGTTTACAACCCGCAGCATCGAAAGTTCAGATTTTTGTTGCCTATTTACTGGCATGTAGGTTTATGAACATTAAGCTCTAAAGCTCAGTATAAACATACTAGCATTATCTTTTCACATGATATTGCCCACAGTTTTAGAGCGGAGTTCACATAGTGAACACACAGAGTGCAGAATAATCACATGGCTTTCATATAGGCTGGTACAGAGAAAGGTACTATACCTGAAGAGGTAAGCAATGATGTCTGTGATGCCTTTGCTGAGCTTAGAAGGGGAAAATTTGAGAAGAAAGATTGTATAAACTTGAATTATAACAAGCTCCTGATATTAATCTTTGTTTAGAGTAGCTTTTGTCAATTAAAGTCATGAATTACTGCTGACTTCTCTCTCTAACACAATGGATTTGTTTATGTTAATTAATAAAACACTGCCTAGAGAGGATTTTTTTATATGTAATGTATCTAGCCTTTCAGAAGGCTTTTGATAAAGTCACTCTATAAGAAGTTATTAAGTAAACTTGGTAAACAGGTAGTGACAGATAAGCCTTTTGGTGGATCAAAAATTGGCTAAGAAACAGGAAGCAAAGGCATGGCTAGATTTGTCATTTAATCTTATTTTCAAAAGATAATTAGCATCACACTCAGAAAAAGTTTTAGAGCTGCTGCTATTCAAAATATAGCTCTAAAAACCTGACAAAATATATTTCTGTTGATAATAACACCTGTGTATTAATTATTTAAAATATGAGCTTGTCTCTACTGCATCCAAGTAAAAGCCATTTGTGCTAATACTGCGATATCTTTGACAGTGGCTCTGGCAGCTGAAAAGGCATTAGAATCATAGAATCATTAAGGTTGGAAAAGACCTTCAGGATCACTTGGTCCAACCATCCCCCTACCACCAATGTCAGCCACTAAACCATGTCCCTAAGCACCACATCCAACCTTTCCTTGAGCATCCCCAGGGTGATGATGCCACCACTTCCCTGGGCAACCTGCTCCAATGCCTGACTGCTCTTTCTGAGAAGAAACATCTCCTAATTTCCAACCTGAACCTCCCCTGGTGCACTAATAATGTCTATGTCTGTGATACCCTGCAGAAGGTATTCCTCAGAATACTCTTGCAACCTCTAACAGTTTGTAGTTTAGAGATTGGATCTTTCTGTGCAAAAATCTATTATGGATTTATCTTTTCTAAAGATAGATATCTATGCAGGGAGTTCCTGTTGCTTTTTAAACAAATGTAAAATTTCTGGAATCCACAAATCTTGCAAAAAAGTTTGACAGGCTAACTCTGCAGCCTGAAGAACCATCTCATTTTGGCATTGTGAACCTTTTGTACTTGAAAACACAAGGAATGATCATTCCATAGTTACTCACTTTCTGCTGCTGTTTATTTTATCATCTGATATAGTATCCCCAACTAGGCATTTCCTTTCCAGGATGACGAATGCTTGGGTAATTAATCATTCCTGGTATAGAATTGGTTCCATAACTTCAGTTATTCTTATCACTTTTCTCTGAACTTTTCGTAGCTTTACTATGTTCTAGTTGAAGTGGAAGGACCAGAAATACACACAGTATTCAAGATGCAAGTGTATGGTAAAGTTACCTAGCTGAATAATTACATTTCCTGGTTTGTTTCTGTATTTCTTTCCTAAGAGATCCAGTTTCAGTTTCCTTGAAGGGCACAGTGAAATACCTTTCAACTGGGCACTGAGCTGACAGTTTCACTATTATAAATTCAGGTTCTCATTGCAGGGTAATAATAGCCAGTTCATAACCCTGCACAGCATTTATACAGTTCTGTTTGGTTTATCCCAAATGCATCACTTCTAATTCATCTGCTCCGAAATTCATCTGCAGTATCTTGCCTCAGTCTTGTAGAGTTCTTCTGCAGTTCTTCACAGCTGACCTTTGTTTTTACTTCCCTGAATAACCAGGGGAAGCATTTGTATGTTATATACAATCAATAGAAATGCTGTTTCTCATGAGTTCCCCCTGTCTTTTTAAATGCTCTTTTATTCAAATAAGAAGATAGCAAATATAAGAAAATACATTTGCAGAAAACAAAAAATACAGAACCCAAACACAAGTTAGCCATGTGAAAGCATTACAACAATATAGGTCATACACCTTAGAAAAGATCAGATCTTCAGAGTCAAAAAATAAGCTACAGAGTAAGGAAAAGGTACAAGTTAAAACATAATTTTCTGTTCATAATTTGCTTTTTCAATTTATCGAGTATTTTGGATCAAATTTAACTTTTCTTATAGGTCCTAGTATCCTATCCTAAGGATAAAAGTATCAAGCCTGAGGTAATCTCTTTAAGGAAATCCTGAGGGGCCACAACATCATTTTCCTTTTTGCTTGTTTTTTGGCATTAGCACTTGCAAGTAAAATGAAAGACTTGATTTAAAATTCAAGGCCAGATCTTTAGAGGTGGTGGGCCTTGCATATCCCAGTGGTTTCAGTGAGATCAGTGCATTTCAGGACTCATCCCCAAAACTAGGCTTGATGCATTGTTTTTGTTTTGGTACAGCTCCACTATGGAGTAATCCGCTGAGAATTTACTGCCCTTTTGGATAATAGTCCTGGTTTCATGTAAGTATTTGTCATTTTTTCCCTTGGCCTTGTCAAACTGAGCATGTTATTTTCTTGTTTGATAAGACATATATCGCTTTATGAATTAACCATTTATACATGAGTCAGAATGTAGACTGAAAAGTATAGATAGGGCTTTCTTCCAGCAATACTGTAAAAAAGTTTATATATTTTGGTCATTTCAGCCCCCACCCAAGCCCCCATTAAAGGAATTATCCCTGAAATAATTCACAGCATTGGCATTAAAACTGTCATCATACTTCAGGGTTAGCACTGTGGTGAAATAACTTCTCAGCAGGCTGCCAATCCACAGTTTTTTGGAAGACTTTGCTTTCTTGAGATTTTAAAAGGGGTTGTTTGTTTCTTGGTTTGTTTAATCAAAGAAAGTTTAAGCTCTGCAAAATCTGGTGAGTCTGCCCAGAAAGTTTCATCTTACTTTAGGTCTCCTATTTATAACTGGTCAGCAGAAAGAAAATGTTACAAAAAAAGCTCACCTAGGCGACTCAGTGTTTTGACGTACATAAAAGCCTGTAACTGGCTTAAGTCAGGTAGCAGAGCAAGAAGGGGTAATGCATCTAAACCTCTGTATTAGTGGTTTTTCCTTCCCCATCCTACTGCAGATGATTTCTGCAGTGGATAGAGACACTCTGTGGAGTGTCTCAGTCGTTCACTCACTATTAGTCTTGCTGGACTTTTCCAACATAGGCAGCTGTAAGATCCCATTGACCAGTCAGAGTAGAAACTGTAGCAGACCAATAACGTGTATAGTTTCATACATCTTTTAGAATTACTGGTTAAAACATTTTGATGAGTTCAACATTATCTACTCAGAATACTTACAAAACAGATCCTTGGTGGAAATCATCCTGTTCTGTGCAACAGTAGTCGCACAAAGCAGCCCTAAAGTCAGCTTAATCATCTATATGAGGAGTTATCTGATGTACAGGAATACTGTAGTAATACAAGGCTAGTGTTTGTTTGTTTGCTTGCTTTTTCTTTTTCCTCATGGCAAGTTCCACTTCAGCAATGTGGTATGACTTCCAGAGAGGAACTTACTGTGAGTTTCTGTGCCCTGGGTATTGCCTACCATCAGAAGGACTTCTTGTGGCTCTTTATAATTAACAATACCTCATAGTAGCCTTAAAGCTACCTTAAATTACGATGAAGCCCAAAGGTCAACCCCAGGATACTGAGTTTCAGAGATGTGTTTCACTTCCTATCATTTTCCCTAGAACTTGTTTCATATTACTTCCTCTTCTGAAGACACAGCCCGGCAATTCTAGTTTAGTTTTCCACCCTGATAGTAGGCAGAATTTTTTTTCTCCATCATCAGTGGAGATGGAGAGTGATTTTGATTAATGACTTCATTGTCCCCAGACAGCAAGAGACTTGCCTTTTTAGGTTTGCATCAGAATGGATGCTGAACACTGTGAGACTCTAACTGGCAGTAGAGCTCACCTGCTGAGAAGTGAGGAAATTAGTCAGAAAAAAATCGGTCTCAAAATAATACTGATTTACTTTAACTTCCACTAGAATGTCAGTCGATGCAAAAGTTTTCCCATGATTTCCTAGACTTTTTTTTTTCTAAGACTGTACATGAAAAAAAAATGTTTATGAGAACCAAAATGATTATAGGAATAATGTAAATCTTCATTTAATTTTTCATTTGGTCTTTTTGTATGTGAACTTTTTAATGTTGAGGATAATTAAGCAGGGGGCACATTTCCAGTGATGTTAGCATTAGGGTATTTTCATGCCAGCCCCTCCTCTTATTGACATTGGGCTTGTCTCAAGAATTTTAGGGATACTGACTTATTGGTACATAATAAGACTGCAACATAACATCACATGAGTATTAATTGGAGTCATAGCTCATGTGCGTACACTACCTCTTAAAACAAGATCTTTTAAATCTCAGGTAGTTCTGCTCTTCACAGCCAAGGGAAAATTTCTTGGGGACAAGATGATCAACATCAGCTTTGGCTGTAGTAACTACAAAATTGTGGGACCCAAGATCCTAGGGGAAGCACGAAAAGTGAGTATCTAAATATAAACCCTGGAGTTCAGGAAGGCTGAATGTACCTTATTCAGGAAACTGTTTGGTGGAATACCATGGGAGGCACCTCTGAAAGCTGAATGAACTCTGGAATGTTGACAGGTCTGCAAGGGCAACCTCCTCCATGCACAAGTGGTCATCATGATACCCAGGAAAAACGTAGGGATATTTAGGAGATTAGGTTGGCTAAACAGGGAACTCACCCCTGAGCTTCAGTGTAACAATAATAATACAACAACAACAACAATAATGTAGACTATGGGAGATGAAAACAGGGACAAGATACAAAGGATGAATTTATAAAATTTGGGCACATAATGATGGTGCTAGGAAAGCTAAAACTCATTTAAAGTTGATGCCTACAAGATACATAAAAAGTTTGGTACGCTGGACTGCATTAGGCAAAGTATTGCCAGCAGGTACATGGAAGTGAGCTTTCCCCTCTGGACTTGTGACACCATACATAATGTGCCCAGTTCTGGGCTCCCCAGAACCAGAGAGATCTTGACATACTGGATAGAGTCCAAGGGAGGGCCACCAAGATGATCAAGGTCTGGAGCATCTCTCTGATGAGGAAAGGCTGAGAGAGATGGGGCTGTTCAACCTGGAGAGAATAAGGCTGAGGGAGGATCTCATCAATCTCTATAAAAACCTGAAGGGAGAGAGCAAAAAGGTCAGAGACAGGCTCTTTTCAATGATGTCCAGTGCCAGTACTGGAAGCAATGGGCACAAACTGGTACACAGGATCTCTGAACATCAGGACCCTCTTAACATCAGGAAACACTTTCTTCCTGTGAGGGTGACTGAGCAATAGAACAGGTTGCCCAGAGTGACTGTGGAGTCTCTATCCTTGCACTAGGTCACTCTAATCAGAGGGAAGTTGGACAAGATAGCCTTCAGAGTTCCCTTGTAACCTTAACCATTCTGTGATTCATAAACAAGAAAAGTTTGTAACACAATATTGGTAGAACTTCAAAATCCTGCACCTGAGAAGGGAAGCTAGGAATGGACTGACTAGGTAGGGAGCATCTCTGTGGAAAAGTCTCTGTACAAGCTGTGCAAACTACAGTGTAGCCAACAAAATAAGGGAAATGATTATCCATCCATCTCAGCAGTTGCTAGATCACATCTAGAGTACTGCATTCAGTTCTTTCCCCCACCCACCCACAAAGAAAAGATATCCAAAAAAAATGGTGTGTTTGTTGGACAACCACTAAAATGGTTGGTGGCTGGAGCACTTGTTAAATGAGGTAACAGCAAGATAGCCGGGCTTGTTCAAACTGAAGATGAGATTGCCTTGATAGACCTCATAGAAACCTTTCCACATCTAGAAGGGAGTCATTAAGGAGATAGAGCCAAGATCTTTACAGCAGCACATAGTGGGAGGACAAGAAACAGAAGGTGTGAGTTAAAAGAGAGGTTAAGGCTGGATATAAGGAGGAAATTTTTTTTTTTCCTTGAGGACAGTTGGGCAGTTGAGCTTGTCTCCCAGAGTGGCTGTAGAGTCTCCATCCCTGGATATTTTCAAGCCCAGCTGTGCAACTTGGTATGATCTTACTACAAACCCTGTTTTGAGTGGGAGGCTGGACAAGAGATCTACTGAGGTCTCGTCCCAACTTGATTTACTCTGATACAATGATTGTGTGAAAAAGGTAAATTTTTCAAAGATTTCTGTCAATATAATATTAAAGTGTATGATTATTACCGTAATATCAATAGGATAAAAACAAATGTAAATGTTTCTGAAACTACTGTCCAGTTTGTCAAGAACACTACATCTTGTGTCGTTTGAACAGTTTAGTATATATACTTCAGGTTAGTCAGACTGCTTTCCATGGTGTCTGCTGTCTTACAGGCACTTTCTGTGTGAGTACATATGCAAGATGTGAACTGTTAAATGGAGATACGTCTAATTATGTATAAATTAGCTTACATTCATGATTATAACTCCAATAGAAAAAGTCACAATCAAGAAGAGAGTCTACAAAGTCAAAGTCAGTAGGGAATAGAAATCTTAATTTCTCTTTGTCCTCCATAGTTTCTCTTCTACCTGTAAATGTTCATTAGTTCACAGAATTCACAGTCAAAATTGTTGAATATAAGCATGGATTCCTGTTCCAGTCAGGACAAAAACAAGTCTTATATATATATATATAATTTTATTTATTTATTTATTTTTAATTTTTGTACGAGATCTTCAAGAAACCTTAGTTTTCAAAGTACCTTTGAAAGGTACTGTGTTGAATCAAGTGTTTTCACCTAGTTCAATTTTTCTTCACTTGCTGTAGAACTGGTAAATCATATGGCCATTGTTTCCAAGGAAAGATGGTATATTTTTCCCATTCTCATTTTATGAAAGCTAAGTCAATCTTTCTTGTATTTTAATGAGGAATTGTTATATTAGTTTGGTCAGATTTTGAGTAAAATCCACCAAGGTTGGAAAGATTCAATATACTAAAGAAATAAGGGTTCACAGAAATTATACTGGAAAATAATAATAATAATAATAAAGCAAAAGCAAGATCTTTTCACTCACTGGTTTTAGTTGGCTTTTAAAAAGCTGCAGGAATATTGCCTACAATGAGTAAATATGGGACAATCTTTCCCAAGACAAGTATTTCCTTTTAAAGCCTGTTTGCCAAAATGCTGTTTATGCAATATTTAAGGAATCCAGTTCCTTTCCATTACACTTTTCTTTATTTTTATTATGTAGAACTTCAGTTCTGATCTTTTCACCATTACCTTGTGATAATCAGATTTTGAAACTAATGGTACCTTATGTTGAAAAGGTGACATTTTTAACAGCTGATTATTGCTATTTCTTGGTTTCTTTTTTTTTTTTTTTCTTTTTTTTTTTTTGTACTGTGATTGAACAGGATAAATAGAAGCTTCTTATCCCATGTATACCATTTACTATTGTGTATGACTTTTTACGTGGTCCCTCTTCTACAAGACAAAAATTATCCACATGTATTTTCCCACTACACATTATTTTACCGGCTATTTTGACTGTTTTTATTTTCCTTCTTATTTTCCTTATTGAAAGCCAAAGTTCCCAACACTGAATCCAATATTAACTTGAAGCTGTATCATTGATTTATATAAATACACAATAATATTTTCCATATTCCTGCTCCTTATGGATTCTAAAATATTTTGACCACTGTTGTTGCTTGAGCATAAATAAATACTGGATGCTTTTGGAATATTCTAAGCAACCCAAATTGTACTTTTGGAATAGTAATACTTAAGTCTACTTAGACACAAACTACTCTTTAGTCCTGGTACAATAAAAAAGTGGTTACTGTATTAACAAGTAACACAAGAGTGATTACAGATTTATAAATGGAGATGGAGGAAATGTCTGTTTTGCATTTAACATGAACAAACCAAAAAGTTTGGATAAGTACCTTGACATTTGGGAAGAGTAGCTGAAATGTTTCCAAAGCTTCTGAATCTACTGAGTCTGTAAAACTGGTTGGGAAATGAGACAAAAACAGGATTTTTTCTTTATTTTTGGCAAGGTTCCTTTTACAGCTTTGTTCGAAGAGTCTTCCATAGTTCTCAGATACTTGTTCTTCTAATCCTAGGTTGAGCAAGGAAGAACTATTCTAAAGGATATTAGACTTAATTGAAACATTAGATGTTCCATATTCACTGACTTTCAGGCAAAGATAGAAAGTCAGTATATGTCACCCATGCAATCCATATTTTCACAGTTGGAAAAAAAAAATCTTAATTTAGAAAAACAATCTTTTTTTTTTCCCTAACTAAAGTATAATAAATGTAACAATGTTGATCTATTACTGTTCAGACATATTAAAGTGTTCATGAACAGAGAAAGTGATGAAGCTCTTGTTTGAAGGAGGATATTCCAAATTATGCATATTTTTAGGACTGTCCTGCAACTTTTTAACTGTCTAGAGGAAATTGTATTATTTGTATTCCTTCTTGAGATGAAAGAAAAGCATTTCATAAATGACATAGACTCTTTTGGGACAATGAAGTAATAATAATCTTCTTAGATTTCTAAAAGCCATATTAGTTATTAGTAACTCATATGACTATGGGAAATCACTTTTCATTTGTCTTGCTGTTTTTTCCATTTTGAACCATTTCTGAAGTGCTCAAGTCTTGAGTTACACTATTTTACAAAGTGAAACTGTACCTATTTAAGGGTTGAGGTCTCTGACCTGTATTGCAATTTAATGCCTGCTTTGATTCTTTATATCAGAAGTAGAGGGAAAGGAAGGAAAAGTCCATATATGTGCTCTAAAAGCTGCAAGAATAGAAATAGTCAGTCTGCCTACATTTCATTCCAGCTGAGTATGTTTCTGTTGCTCTGCTTTATAGTCAAAACTATAAAGTTGTTGAGTTCTCACAGACTTCTCATACACTATTTAGACAATGAATGACTATGTCTGGGGAAAAAAAAAATCTCTTCTGTGTACATTATGTACTTAATTTCATTTATCCTCTTCAGCATGAGCAAAGTAATATTTTGTATTTCATTTTAAGATGTACCATATTAAATGTTCTTAGATCTATTGGAGGACTGCAAACTACTCCATGCTATTTCTTCAAGTAGCATCTCAGGTACTATATAAATTTTCCTCGGGAAAGAAGGAAGAAAAATGAGGTAATTCATCACATGAGATAGAAGATTTAATTGTCAGGGATTGCTGGAGATGAGCTGGTATTACCTTCATGTGAACTGTAAATGATAGAACCACAGGGAATCTGATTAGAAGGACCATGCATAAGGTGATGGATATTATGAAAGTGAAAGAACAGAGAAGGTATTTTGAATGACACCCAAATGGTTGGCATGTTTTTACATGCAGGGACTGACCACGCAAACTGCCTGAGAGAAAGTTTAGACAGCTTTTATTCCAGAGCAAGGTTTCACTAAATGATAATTAAACTTCCTTGAAGAGTAAGGACATAAGAGGGGAAGACAGGAAGGTGATAATATGCACATCCATACATAATACACCATTATTGGCAGTTAGCTCATTCTATTGTTTCAGCGTGTGAAAGTCACTAAGAAGACAAAAAGAATGTTTTGCTATCAATGCTGAAGTAAAAGTTAATATTAAAATGAAAGAGTTGGAATGTCATAATCATTTAGCCACAGGCTTTATCCAATTTCTGCTTCTAAATGGTGATTGTTGACTTCCAATTTGTGGAACAATCATCAAGGTCAGTGTTGCATTCACCCATGTACTGCTTACTGTAGTCAACATCTTGACATTGTGTAATAAGGATAATACAATCTCTACACATATAAATATCTAAAGGCATCGTGACATTGATCCACCACACCAATAAATCTGCAAACAAAACTCCATAGTGGTTGTAAGCTGTGCCTGTCATGAAGCACTGTTTTTGCTAACATGGGTGGTGTATATTTTGAATTACACCTGAGTCAGTGAGACCCTATGACTGAAGGGAGTTGAAACAATTCCAGGGAAGTCTTGCTGTCTACCCTCCTATCAGCAAGGTCATTTGCCCAGCTCCTTGGCAGCCACGTGATGGGAAATGTTGGCTGCTCAGAGTCCATGAGCAAGGGCAGCTCTTGCAAACTGCTTCAGGGACCTCAGAGCTGTCCTGCTCATCCTGTAAAGACCTGTAGGAAGACAGCCTTGGGGTAACAATTGCCTTGCAAAGAGAGGAGATCCTTGTAGGTTTGTTTTCTGGCAGTTGTTCTTAAGAACAAATCCACATTTCAAAATCCTTCACACAATCAATTTTACTTTCAATACCCTGCTCTCCCAATGCATTCCTAAAGGACTTCTATATAACAGAAATGGGGAAAACACATTGTGATAAGCATGATTTTTGATGCTTAAAAATTGCTTTCTGAACATGTTTGAGAATGACTATTAATAGGATAACCTTCTTTCATAACTCTTTTATGGTAATGCACAGCTGGATAAAAGTCCACCTCATACAATACTTACTTTTGTCTTTCCTTATTTATGATCATTATCATTACTTTTTACTTTGGTTAGCAGATGTTACTTTAGTGCTCTGGCATCCTTTTTAATTTGCATATTTGTTAATTTAACTGGCAGAAAAGTCAACATACTGTACAACATGCACTTTGTATTTAACAAATATGTATGTTGCATAGGCTATAGGAAGAGTTTCTCTGTTATCCCTACTATATATTGAAAGTAGAAAGTTAACATATCTAAAAAATAAGAAAAATAACTTTTTGTGTGTGTGTGTCATGCAAAAAAAGTCTGATTGTTTAGAGCACAGCTCATATCCAAGGAGGAATCATTTTGAGTCTAAAGTATAAACTCACAGCATTCAGACTGTGGCTATGATGAACAAATCAGTAATTAATTGGGCATTCATTCCAGTGACCTGTCAGCATTCAAATGCTTTAATTAGATGGAGAAATGGAGGCAAGTAATGAGGGCCAAATCTGTATCCTTTTGAATTCAGTGGCAAAACATCCACTTGCTGCAATAAGATTTAGTCCTAAATGCATGACAGCACACTATAGAAGATGTCGTCTCCACCAACTGTGGTTCAAGTGTATAATGCTGATAATGTCACTGGCATTGTATCTTTCGTTAAGGAAACAATGATGCTCTCAGGAAGCTTTTTGTCTGCTCATGCATACAAAACAGGCAATTTTCATAAAGTATTAATTGCAAATTATCTAGTATAAATGAGAGTCCCAAAAAGAAAAATCTACTTTATACTGTATCTGCTGTTTATTTCATTATTAGTATTCTTCATTGTTTTGCGTATGTGATACAGCTGAAAGGAAATACCATATCCTGTGTGAAGCAATCAAATACGGAGGGTATATGGACTTTGAGTTTTTATTAGTTTCTAAAGTTTTTTCATAAATATTCGAATATATGTATCTAAATGTACACTAGAAACATGCCTACCTATGTTTTCCTACACATTTTTGCCAGTTTTAATTTAAATACAAAGATGAACTATATTTGAAATTGCCACACTAGATTAAACTGCTAGTGACATATTTTAAGTGTTTCTTTTGTCTTCTGAAAGTGTTGTTTGTAGTTCAGCACATTTGTTGTTGTTTGGATAGTATTAACCTTGCAGTTAAAGTTCAGGTTTGAAAAAAAAAATTTATTATGAAAACTATAGACCAGTTTTGAAAAATTTCTTCTTCATTTGGAGATTCTTTCAAATTAAATTCATCTGATATTCCTGAAAACCTGTTTTAGTTTCACTCTGCCTTTTTTAAGCAACTGTTCTAATATACATAATATGTATACATAATATGCAATGCCACACAGATGTGCCAATGCTAGCTTTGAATGAGGAACATACCTCTGCCCCAATGAATCAGAAGTATGTAAGTCTCTTCCCTCACCTTTTTGTTTTCCTGGGTGTTTAGAAACTTCCATTGTTGTCTTCTCCATGTGGTAGCAAAGAAGTTTCTGGGAAGGCTTTCACCTTGTAGCTGAAATCCCACTCCTGCTGAGAGCAGTGGTTTCATCTCTAGAATTACTAAATAACACAGAGTTCTTCTGAGTATGACAACTTAAAAAGCCCTTCTTCATCTTTAAGAAGAAGAGATCAGTATCTAACAGACAAATTTGGGGGCTATATATAATATATATATATATGATAGCCAATATTGTCAACTGAACTAAGCTATACAGCCACGGTGACTAGAGGAGTGTGACACAGCTATAGGACACTGACATCATGCCTGAGGATAGTTTTAAGCCCCATAACATGCATCTGAAATTCATAGAATCATAGAGTAGTTTGGGTTTAAATTCTTCCCCTTGTCTCTGGTACTAAGTCTCTGTATAGTTCATCAAATACTTGCTTAGCACCAGTTCTATCACCAGAGCAAGCTCACTAGAGTCCAGTGTTTTGTGGCTGCCTATTTTGCTCAGCTGGTCTATCATACCTATCTGTTAAGAAATTAACTAAAGAACTGGAACCAAGAGTTCCTGATCTCAAGTAACTACCCACACTCTCCCCTTCAGTTTTAATTTAAATTTGTTTTCCACAGAATTCCTCCAAATGCTTTTCTGAGACAGCAGGACTTGAGGAGTACACAGGTTCCCAGCATTCCTGTGTCTGTCATATACTGGGCATACATATACACGTTGTCTCTTAGCTCTGTGATGGCTGGAGACTTCCTGTTATAATCTAGCCTTCTCTGGCAGATTTAGACATGAGAGATTTCCTACTACGGTGGCAATCATGAGTCTCTTACTCAGTGTACTGGTAGGCAAGGGTTAGATATTATCTCAAGAAACCTTCTAGTAAGGTACACCACTACACATCTACATTAGTCCCTGTAGTGTTCTTCCTTGTTGCAATTACCCGAGATACCACTGGTAGTCTGAAAGTCTCCTTTTGAAATGATGAACTGTATTACTCCACACTGACTGCACAATTCATACTGCCAAGGAAGACTTGTAGAAACTGTAGTATCCACCAGGGTTCATACTGAAAGCAGGAAGCATCAAAATGAGACCAATGTGTTAGGGCTGAGCTTTTTGGTGCTGCATCATGCTCTTCCATCTCAACTGTTTTAACAGTAGCTCTTTCCTTTAATGAAGGGGTGGAGACCAGAGACCCATCACTCAGCTTTTGAGAAATTTAGAAGACTTTTAATCACAACTTCAGGTTCCCTGTCATAGTCATAGCATGAACAACTCTTTCCATTCAGTAAGAACGTATATTTGCACCTCTCGGTCTGCAAGATGAATGATTCTACATATCAGACAGGTTTCCACTTTACCTTGGGGCAGAATCATTTTTTTATTTTCCTATGGCAGCTTGTATTTGACCTCTTCATACTACTGAATATAACCAGAAAGATTTGTCTTTCATTCATGTCTACCTGACAGAAAGCTGTACGATACTTCATTCCTGTATAAGGCATGAAAATAACATTCTTCCTAGGCACGAAAATAACATTCTTCCTACATGCTTAGCCCAATCTGACTTTATGAGGCCCTACCTCCTCTTTACAAAGGTTTTATAACATATTAAGATTCAATGGGCACAGAGTCATTAAAAAGGTAATCTTTCCACAAGTTTTTCTCTGCCATTGAAGTTGTGTTTAGGGCAAAATCTAAGATTCTGTTTACAAATGACTATACATTTTACACTTTTGGTTTGTAAATTAAGCTTATACACAGATTAAGAAAAGTAGAATATGCCTGAGTCTTCAAACAGCCTGAAAAGAGAAACAGGGCTGAATCAAACACTTCTGTCTCCAGAATGGTCTCGCTTGTGGTTGTTCTGCAGATGTGTCCTCAGTTGGGTCATCCAATATAACAACTTTTGTTATTTTCCCACTGATTATACCTTACAGGATGGAAAACAAAGTGAGCAATACATGGAAAATTCAGCAATCAGTATAGCTAAAATCTCCAGATATTTGTTTTATCTCAAAAACTGTATTTAGAAAGTGAAAATTGTACTAATCAGATTGACCAAAATGGTCTCTTCTTTTGGACTTTTGATAGGTGCACAAGTATCATGCTTGCAAGTGTCATCACAGTACAGTAAGAACGTTGTTGCATGAGATACACAAACACATTTTTAACTTGTCGGAATTATATGTTTATATCATAAATTTACAGTGCCTAGTCTTTCCTACTTCATTCCTTATTCCAGGTGTTAACAACCAAGGGGTCTGAGGGGCCTACTTAATGGGCACAAGTGGCACTGGATATATAAAAGTCTGCTATTATTCCTTCAGAAATGTAAATGGCATACTAAGTTACAAAGTAACCACGGTAATATTTATATAATTTATCATCCTTTTAGTGCCTCTTATCTTAGCATCCAAGTATTATGATGGCTTCCAGATATGACTAAAAAGAGTTTTCTTTGTGGGAGCTGTACTGCTTAATCAAAACACATGCTTTTTTTTTTTTTTTCCAATCACAGTCAGAACTGTGTTTCTTCTTACCTCTAGCAGTGTTTGCCTGAGATTCCTCACCCTCCTGGCAGGTGTTGATCCAGCTGGGAAAGCAGGAAAGGTCTTTTTTTGCTGACTCAGTAACAAAGCTGGCTCATTATTGCACCCAGATATAAGAGATATAAGAGAAATCATGACAGACAGAGTGATAGGTTTTGGGTAGGCATGTCCTGAGGGAACAAGGCATAAGGAGAACCAAATCCAAGGAAAAGTTTCAGGTTGTGGTTTCATAGCAAATTATTTCAGGATGACCTTTGTGTTAATAAGCGAGGTTTATTAATGAAGAAATCCACTTGCCTGCACCCAAACATGCATGAATATTAGTCAATATTCTTTTTAATAGCTGCTTTCTCTTGCATGAATGTCTATCAGCCACCCGTAATTCTCAGACAACATGTCTGCAGCCAGCTTTTGTGAACATGTTAATTAGGAAGTCTGTACCAGCTGAGTTTCTAAGATGAACAGCAAATAGCACTGCTGTGCACCCCACCCCCACAGCAGACACCCAAGCACCATGGTTTATTCAACGGAAATCATACAGAGAGAGACCAGGTACATTTTGAAGCTCAGAGCAGTAACACAAAATTGTAATTCCTGCCTACATCGAGAGCTTAAGTCACTGTCATTCAGTGACAAACAATGGTCTCAGATCTTGGATTTTATGGTTGCCTTGAGTAGCAAGATTGTTGAAGAACCTATTGGGCCCCAGCACACGCAAGTATGTTGGAGCGTAAGAAGGAAACTAATACATTCTATGCCCTCCAACATGCACAGAAGTAACCTGTCACAGAACATATGACCATGAACTAATTTTCCTTACCCCAAGATAATTATTTGGTTTTATAGATAGAAGTTGGGATCATAAATTATCTGCCTAAAAAAAAAAAAAAAAAAAAAAAAAAAAAAAAAAAAAAACTTTGCTAGATGATTTCTTGACTATTAATGACACACGCACAAAAAAATAAGTACAGTCTATTCAAAGGCAGAAATTGTTAGCAACTGTATTATAAATTTATTCTTCAACAGTGGAAATTTTTCAGAAAGTAGTACCCTTAGCAGATCTTTCAGGTTTCCAATTAAAAGAGGCAGGGAATTTGGGTTCTTTCAGAGACACCTTCATGAAGCGTGGTTTGAGGCTTCAGTGGCTTCCTGTGCTTTTTATTTCCCAAACAACTGTAGGGCTAGAGGGCAGTGGTTGTTGGGGCAGCATTAAAACTAGTCACATGTATTTGGAAATGGGGCTGCAGCTTGTCTAATACGCTGTTGCAAAGAAAACTGACAGAAATGTGTTGTCTCTGAGATTTAAGTTTTCCTCCTCCACTGCTGCTAACATCTGGCCTCTGACTGCATGGGGTTTTACATGGAAAGGTTTTTGTAGCAGGGGGCTGCAGGGGTAGCTTCTTCGAGAAGAATCCAGAAGCTGCCCCGCATTATATAAGAGACAGATTCAGCCAGCTCCAAAGGGACCCGCCACTGCCCACAGCTGAGCCAATGAGCAATGTTGTTTGCATCTCTGTGAAAGCAGAATTAAGAAAGGAATAAAAATCTGCTACATAACAGCAGCTGGGAGAGAGAGGAGTGAGAAGCGGCCCTGCAGACCCCAAGGTGAGTACAGAAGGAGGGCAGAGGTGCTCCAGGCATGGAGTAGAAGTTCCCCTGCAGCCCGTGAAGAGGCCCCTGGTGGAGCAGGCTGTCCCCCTGCAGCCCATGGGTCCCACATGGAGCAGATCTCCACGCTGCAGCCCGTGGAGGAGCCCCTGGCAGTGCAGGCCCCGGGCCGAAGCTGCAGCCCATGGAGAGGAGCCCACGCAGGAGCAGGGGGTCTGGGGGGAGCTGCCACTCACCCGTGGGGGACCCGTGCTGGAGCAGTTTGCTCCTGGGGGATGGACGGACCCCGTGGTACGGAGCCATGTGGGATCAGTGCTTGGAGAGCTGCTGCCTGTGGGCAGCCCCTGCAGGCTCAGTTCAGGAAGGCTGGCATCCCATGGGAGGGATCCCATGTGGAGCAGGGGCAGAGAGTGACCGTGAAGGGGTGGTCAGGGATGACTGTGGCACCCATTCCCTGTTCCCCTGAGCCGCTCGAGGGGGAGGAGGTAGAAGAGGGTGGATGGGGCAAAGGTGTTTGTTTTCTTTGTTTCTCACTGCTCTAACTTGTTAGTAATAGGCATTAAATTTCTTTAATCTCCCTACACTACGTCTGTTCTGCCTTTCATGATAATTGTTGAGTGATCTCCCTGTCCTTATCTCAACCCTTGAGCCCTATTTACTGTATTTTCTCTCCCTTTCCTCTGGAGGAGGAGGAGTGAGAGAGCGGTTGTGGTGGAGCTTGGCTGCCCACCTGAGTAAAACCACCACACCAACCCTTTCCAGCACTCATCTACACCAACTCAATATCATTTTCACCTTCTTCCCTTCCTGCCACCTAAACACGCACATACAACACACACACACAAAATCTATCACTTTTAGCTACACACTCTCCAAAACCTGACAAATCCTCAGAAGCCTTGTTCACATGAGGATTATCCTTCTAAAAACTGCACCTTCTTAGATATATATTTTTAAAACTATTCCTATGAAACATATGGGTATCAGAATTACAACTGTTTGAATGTACTGACATTTTCATACTCAAATATTTATTTCATCACCCTCAAGTAATTTTTGCATTATTATTGTCCTTAAAATTTAATCAAATTAACATTCCCTCTTAAGACTTTTTGAAAAACCAAATTATTCATACCTCTAAATTTTCCTTGGTTATCACAAAGATACCTGTGTTCTCTGGAAAATTTGAAAAATTAAGGAAATTTTTAAAATCACTTCAAGTATCAATTGTTCTCCATTAGTTTCTTACACTTGTCACTGGGTCTTGTATAGAAGCGAAATTCAAAATTCTCCATAAAAATGTGAAATCTCTGCCTTATACTGAGAAGCACACTCAGGGTCACAACATTTTTTTTTTTTTTTAGTGAAACCTTTAAAAATGTCAAGGGAGAGGGTGGAGAAAGGCATATTTGGAAAGCTTTCTCCTCTGTAATAATGGGCCTAACATTTCTGCATTGGCATTAATAAGACTACATTCTGGGTTCGGTTATAAATAGTTGATCAATGCTTAGCAAGCCCATCAATATCCTTATCACAAGAAATGGAAAGAAAACCCCAGAAGCATGTTAACAAACAATATTTTCTTTATACAGCATGATGTCTTTATCTATACTCTGCAAATGTATGTCTTTCTTACACACACTAACATTGAATTTCTCCGCCTAAGCATACCACAACCAGTTTTTGAGGAAGTCTTCTGGTGAATCACGCACTTTCACAGGTTTCACCAGGTTTTTTTTGTTTTGCTTTTCCCATTGGGGTTTTCTGAATGTCTCTTCTTTTTTTTTCTTTTTTTTTTTTAAGTAATCTGAATTTTAAAAAGTGTTCTGAAATATAGAGAAAGCCTAATTTCCACTTCTAAAAAGAAGTCAGAAGTTGCAGAATGGTAGCATGAGAATAAGTTTTGTAGGGTGTTTTGCATTTATTTAAAAATGTGAAAATTTGGAGTGGGAATGGAATCGTTTTTGTCTGAAGAAGTCTAAAGCTATTAATTAATTTATGTGAAACGTGCAATTATTTTTTTATTAGAAATTAAGAAGTTTCCACAGGTATTTGTATTGTTTGTTTGCCAATTTAACTTAGAGGCTCTGTTTTTTTGTTTGTTTGTTTGTTTGTTTGTTTGTTTTGCTTTTCTTCCAGTTTGTAGGAAGATATTATCATGGTTATTCTTTTCATCATGCAAGTAACAATGTTATTCACTATGGTAATTTTCAGGAAAAAAAAAAAAAAATCCCTACATCCTGATTTATTATTTTCACACTGACTTACCTGGGCATTTTTCCAAGCATACCCAGAAAGGCAGGCATGGACACCATTACTTCTGGAAAATGGTCACAGTACCTACTGCATCCTCATTAATACAGCAATTCCTTAACACAATGACAGATAAAAGAACTTTCCTTTTATTGAACTAAATGCTGGTTTTACATAAAATAGACTATAATTCAGAGTCTGTAATGTCTACCGAAAGGTTAGACTCGTTACCATCCAAATAGGCTGAGCTAATAAAAATTATATTTGTTACAATCCAAATAGATTAACCGGCCTTAAGGGCTTAGCTATGTATCACACTTTTCAATTTTCTTATAATTAAATTAACATAAAGCAGACTTGACAAATAAATGACTGTATCAGAAACAGTTAAGCTCTATTTAACCAAAATAACTGTTCTATTTACATATACAACAACCAGTGTCTATTTGGGGAGCTATAAGAAGCCTATCTAGTTAGCAAACTCTTGGGTGCCTACAGTCTGCTACTAGTCTTAATCCCTATGCTTCTGTGAATCACATATACCTTAAAAGAGTTCGTGGTTGAGCGTCTCAACTCCCTGTTGGTCCCTTCTCAAACAGATATCTCCTCTGATACCCTGTCACACCTAAATAATGGCCTTGAAAAGCTTCATATGCAGAGCTTAGCTTTATTCACTGAGAGTAGCCCTTTTGCCCATAAAGATTTCAGTGGGATTACTTATATTTTATGAAGCTAGGCGTATGTGTAAGTTTTTGCAGGACAACGATTTTAGTCTCTTCATCACCTTTTCCCTATCCATCCATACATCTGCTACCCGCATATCTAAGCTGAAATACAGTCTATGGTAATGTCTCTTGGATGACAGCAGTCTCACTCTTTAATAGTTTTAGCAGTTCGTTAATGAAGGCTGCATGGTTTATGCAGCAACACTGACCTTCCTAAAAACACCCTGGCTCTCCATAAACTATGTCTCTACCAATTAGCTTTCTGGCCTTCTTTTCCCTCTCTCTTCTATTCCACTGTAAATCTTGAAACCATAATATTCAGAACCTTAATTTTTACTCTGACTCTTACTTACCTCTAAAAAGAAAGAAAGCAATACAAATACCACCCCAACTTGTAGTCTCCTCTGTGGTCACCCTTTTTGGGTGAAAGATCACAAGCATAACCTTAGTGGTTGGCAAGGACACAAATATTAGACAGTCGGTCACGATAGTCATTTTCCCTCTTGTTTCACTTGGGAGGGTGTGTATTAGTGTGTGTGTGTGGCAGGGAAAGGTTTTCCCTTGAGGAGACCACTTGGAAACCTTTCAACAGAAGTTTTGTTTCCCTTTCTGGTGTGAATTTTAGAAACATAATATGACCTGGCATCAAGAAAGAAGTTACGGAGAATATACCAGGTGTCTGCGACATAGGACATATTGGACATGATCATGTTTTTTTAAGAGTTTTTTTATGTCTTGCTTTCACATAGCAAGTGAAATAATGAAACTGATGTGTAACCTGGTTTTGCACAAGCTCTGAAACTCCAGCCGCTATGCTGTAATGTGTGTGTGTGGTTTGGCAAATGGTAAAGAGAATAGTTTCCACTTTCCATAAAGCCATGCAAAATCCACTTAAGTTTCTTAGGGCTTTATGCTATAATTAACCGTTCTGAGAGTGCTATTGTCTGAGAACTGTGCCTTTAAGCCCCTTCTCCTCTCTGTAGGACCTCACTCCAAGTAGCGGAGTGCAAATGGAGTTGAGATCGGAAAGCTGGATACTTAAATGCTTCTTTTGCCACAGCTTTTCTGGTACCTGTTTTATGAACAATGGGCTGCCTATCGCAGAAATGATCAGTGTTGCATCTCAGCTATTCTCCCTAAATTATGATTGTGCTGCCTAGATCTACACTATAAATATATCAATGTAAATCAGAGAAGTTTGCCTTAAAAAGAAAGAAAAAAAAAAAGGAAATGGATACTATTTTTAAATTCATCCCTAGAATCAGGTGGCATCACGCTGTTATGTTAAGAAGCTGAGTGGCACTGGCTGAGAAGGAGGTCTAAGTGGCTGCATAACCTCCACACCCTGCAGCCAGCCTGATAATCAGGGACCTGTGCTCCAATGGCTGGGAAGGGAGCAAGGTGATGATTATTGTTTTACCGTAGACTTCCTCGGGGGCTAACTGAACTTTAGAAATTCAGTTCTCTAGAGTGTAGAACATGGCTTTCCCCTCTGCAGACTCCTAGTAGCCTTTCCACACAACTCCTGCAAGGGCCAATAGCAAGAAACAGGGCCAGAGCTGTTCAAACAAATACCCAGAAGGAGACCACGAGTGACACTAACAAACCCCATTGTACTGCAAATTATAGTTAATCCAGGATCAACCCAGATTGAGTGACTCAGTCCTATGAGACTGAGAGTACTGATAGTACAGCTCCCTAAACCAAGATTCAAGGATTCAAGGTGTGTTTTTCATCTTTTCTTTTTCTTTTTTTTTTTTTTTCCTTCTCTATGTGTAAACTGGGATGTCCTTGCACAGTTTGTCTTCAGACTGCATTTAGATGACAGAGGATTCAGGAGAAGTGGCATCTTATGACAGTGTAATGACTATTGTAGTATGGACATCTCAGAAGATGTTTTTTTTAACACTTCATTCTTGCTTGCCAATACAGGATTTACAAGGCCAGGAGAAAAAAAAATAATAATAATAAAAAAACGGGAAGGGGGGAAGGCAGGAAAAAAAAAAAGATATGGGAGGGGGGACTGTGAAACGATATATCTTTTGTTCTTCTCCAGGCTGAAAGACATTGTAAACTGTTAACTCTTTAGGACTTATTGGACATTGTTTCCCTTACATGATACCCAACACTTATCTCTAAACTATCCCTCTTTCTCCACCTTCACCTTTGGTGAAGCCCAACAGTTTCTGAATTAAAAACAGAACAGTATAGCATACACAAATTCAGAGTTGCTCAGTGGCTGTACTTTGACTTCTGAGGTATCCTCTATGCTCCCTTTTCCTCAGCTTTATGTATTAAAGCTTATTTTTAACTAAAGCTCTGATCCTAAGCTTCTTCACAGTCTCAACTAAGCTGTGTGATTCATGTTTCAAAGCCTAATATTTTAGCCTCAAAAGCAGGATGAAATACTGTCATTTGAGATTTTTAATGACTATGGAGTAGTACATGCTTTTTCAGCCTTTCCTCAAAGGTTCCAAATTAGAATAAAATGAATTTCCACAGCCTGTGTAAGCCAATAAAAAGAGTATAGCAAGAGGAGGATACAGAGCTGGAACAGAATGGCATGGTACCAGGATTTGAGCTGAGTGTGTAGTGTATAATGATAAATTATGTACAAATATTATTACTATTATTATTGTGTACTATTATTCCATGCCAGTACTCTTTGTTGGTATGTCAGGCCAGAATGCAAAATTCTCCTATTTTGCCTTCCCTTTGCACAGTTGAAGTACTGGGGCTTATTTTGTGGAAATTTTGCCCCACGGTTTCCATTTTCTGACTGGCAGGTAAATATGCTGTTATAGCCTTCTTCTCTTAGTCTGTGGAGCCACCCAGCTCCTCTGCTGTGATGCTTTCCATAGCATAATACTCATGTAGAGCTTTACAGCAGAGTGGTCGTGGTCGTGGAAACTTAGCTGGTAATCCAAAGCCCTTGAAACCAAAGTGCACTCTCCTGGTGGCCTCAGTGTGCTGCCAAGTTCTTCTCTAGGATGTAGGGAGGAAAAAATATGCCAGAAATTTGGAGAGGATGCAAGAATGGGTGAAATGGGTCAGGGAAGTTGAAAGGAAAGGAAAAAAGAATGTGGAAGTCAGAGATTGTACTTAATAATATAGGTCCTTTGGAAATAAATTGCAGTAAGCACTGCACAGCAAGAGTATGGAGGTGGGCCTGCAGTGAGGATCTGTGGAAGGGATAGAGAACAACACAGTGTCACCTCCATTAAATATATATATATAGTATATATATAGAGAGAGAGATGAGACTTGCTCTGCACAAACTTGGAAGCTGAAAAATGAAAAATATTCTAGACTTTCCAAGGTAAATTGGAGATTCAGTCTATGGCAATCCTTCCTGTGGATTTCACTTTCTGTTCTTGTCTTTGTGGCACAACTCAGGAGTTACCTAATTACCCATCTCAGCATGGGTAGAGTTAAAGAGAGATGTCTTACTGTTTGGTGTCCTATCTCCAAAAACCTGAAGAATAGAATTTTTGATGATGCAGCAATCAAAGAACAAGAAGCTACATAGTGTGATGTAGTTACTTTTTGATGGGCTGTCCCAAGGAAAGAAATCCTGCAGCCAAAAGAGTAGTAGAGATCTGTTGTAATCATTTAACCACTTGGCTTGTCTTTTTTATAAACAAACATTTTAAAAAAAAAAAAAAGTGAGGGAGAAATAATAGCTCTGTGAAGAAATGGCATCTAAAGCACATAAGTAATCAAAGACATTTGGTTTGCAGAGAATGTCCCTCTGAAGTTCAGGGAACACACAGTCCCACATCACTGAAGAAAATGAAACAGAATGGACGACCGGACCGTTGGTGTTCTTGAGTTCTGCCTCTGATGTAAGTGCAATTTGTGAGCCCACAATACCACGTTTATCATGTTGCTGGGGTGGCTAAAACACAGTTTTCCCAGACCGTGGGCATTGGGTTTCTATGATCACCAATAAAATCATAAATACTCGATATGACAGAGTCAGTAAGGTCATGGTTGTTGTTTTTTTGACGTTGTAGCATGCTTTTTAACAACTGAACATTTTTCTTTACTGTGTTGTAAAGAGATAGGAGTCAAACTTAATGAAGGACGAAAAGATCTAGATTATTTTTTTTAATTGCATGAAAACATAAGCATATCATGGTTCCAAGGAAAGAAAAAAGCCGTGTGAATTATTTACTATGAGAAATGCAAAGAATAATACTAAGTCAAAATAATAAGTGCTATTCAAATGCAATAGAAGCTAAGTAGAAGGCGGGTACTTGCATTTTAAAAGTTATTGTATTCATGGCTTCATTTATTTTGGTGGTGGTAGGATGTAAAGAACAAAATAAATTAGAACCAAAAATGGAAAAGATGGGATTAATATACAACAGGGCTGTGAATGATTTGTTTCTTTTCCCAGAATGCCCTTCTCCAGCTTATCTGAACACTTAGCTATGTTTATTTCCATAAAGAATGCATTTTATTCTGAAGGAAGCTAGGATGTGTTTTTAAAAATAAAGCAAAAACTTTATTAAAATTCAAAAGAAAAGTAAACAGAGATGATTTGGGAAGCTTTATTCATTTATTTGGGCAAACATTGCTAAAAACATTTAGGTGCACTGCATGTTTAAAAAGTAATAAATAGCTATTGTGCTTACTTCATAAACTTGTCAGAGTGTCTTCATTTTATTTTCCTGAACAAACTGAATTTCTGTACTGCTCATCCCCAGCCAGTTAATAAATACATCACCCTAAAAAGTGCTGTGGTATTAAATTTACAGCAGATAAAATATGGATGAAGTTGCTGTGCTTCAGGTACGTCAACTGTGATTTAATATCTCTGACTACCCTTATGAGGAGTAAAAGATTACTCCGCTGCTCCAACAGCAAGATACTGACCTTTGCTCCCAAGTAACAGCCACTCAGCAAATAGTACCAAATGAAGAAGTAGAATAACATATAGATTTGCCATAAGAAAAAATTGATCTAAATCCATATATCAAATCTGCTGATCAGAGCTCTGCAGAAAAGTACCTCATAATCTGTAGTGTGGAATTGCAAAAACTTTTGGTGGAAAAGAAACTGTGGGCTTTATTTTAAAGTAAAAGATTTATGGGGGCAAAGGGGTTAGGTGAGTTCTATGTCTGTACATGTGGTATATGTTGAGACATATACATACATATATATATACATATATACACATACATATATATATATATATATAATATACCTTGGGACGTCTTCAAGTATAAAAGCAACCATTGATCTATTAGATCATCAGCTAGTGGTTTAACAATCAATCTTACCCTCATTTTTTCTTTATTTCTTAAAAAAAAATGGAGAAAAGTATAACGTTGTCAGAATTTCATTGGAACTGCTCTGTAAATGAAGGCAAAATTCCTCTGGGAATTCTCATAATAGTCTGATATAATTTGTGTCTGGAAAAAAATAAAAAAATAAAAAATATTAAAAAAAAAAAGATATAAATGTGTAAAGGTGATAAAAATCATCAAGAAGAAATGTTCATTAGCAAAGAAAATAAATTCTTGTGATTTACATTTTGCCTTCAAAAATGGTGGGTGAGTGAAAGGGTGCTGCTCTGCACTTCAAAGCAAAAGCAAATGAAAATATTTCAACAACAAAGCCAAAATATGAAACAGACAAATCACTCTGCTGAGTACTTTTTAAACTGTGATGGCATGTGTTAAGAAAGTGACTTCTGTATATGTAATAAGGATTGAAAAGGTAATCTTTAAATGTGAAAGTACAGTCATAAACTTCCCTAATTAGTACTGATTAGTCTTACTTAAGGAGTTAGAATTTGATTAACAATGCTAAGATCAGTAGATTTACACCAGTATGAAACCAGTATGAAACCGGTACATCTGAGATTATCTCAGGACATTAAAAAAGTAAATTATTTTAAAACCTTTTTTCTCTAAAACTTACAGTTTTAGCTTGATTTAATATTATTTATGCTATATATTTTGAGATATGTTCATATTATAACTGAATCTGATATGTTTGTGTCCGTATAAATGAAAGCCTCATTAAATCCCCAGTTCTGTCAATGATACAATTTTTGATAGGTTGAGTTTGTTGTTTGTTTGTTGTTTTTTGTTTGTTTTTTCTGAAAAGGTGATTTGCTTAGCATATCCAACAAAATTAACATGGTATTTGTTTCAAATACCTGCTGTGGTTATTTTATGAATGATAAGCCATGACCTCTAAGGATTATTGATGCACTTATATGAAAGCTGGATTTCTTTGCAACTGAAAATTAGAAAATAACGTGATTTTTAAAATGGGGAAGGGGTGACATTCATTTCAAGATTTTTGTTGGGGTTTTCCTTTCAGTTAAAACATACTCTTTGCTATTAAGATGTGCTGGCTTGGTTAAACATGAATGTACAACCTGCCCATCCTAGTCCAGATGTTACTCATTCAAACAGACGTCAGCCCATAAACCTTTCTAAACAAGTGCTTTCTCCACTCTGATTGCACAATGGATTTGGTTGGGCAAGAAGACAATTTGTTGAGTGACAGATGCTCAGGCTGCAGCAGTACCATGGGCACTCATAATGTCCTTGCAGAGCAGCTGCTCCTTGAGGATTTTATACTGTTTTCTTTGTGTTTGTAATCATAAATAAAAGGAAAATAATAATAATTTAAAAATTTAAAAAAAAAAAAAAACTTTATGCTTTCAGGGTTTAAAAATTCACACAGCAATGAGAACCAAGAGTTACAAGCAAGACGTAGAAAGTCAAAGCTGAAAATGTTCAAGTACCATGAACTTTTGATGGCACATCACTTCAAACAACATAAAAGTATTTTATTGGGCATTCCTGCCCTGTCTGAACTGGTAGCAGAGAGCAGGAACAGGAGGGATCACAGAAGACAGAGAGAGAACAAGAAAGAGGAAAGGATCATTGGCAGATAACTTGAGGGGCTCGATTTTTGCAAACTAAATGGGTATTTTCTAAAATTTATGGATGTTTTTTAAATACTATTTATCAGCATTTTCATTTTTTACAAACAAGAAGAGACCAGACTTTTTTTAAAAAAAATGTGTTTTTATAAAAATAATAGTAAACAACAACATCTGCTGTCAATGCATATTAGTCTGAACATTAGGATTTATCACTTGATGGCTCATTACAAAATGGATTTCAAATAAATTTCTGAATAGAGAGCTTCAGGAAACATGCTAGCACTCTAAAACAGGGAGGTAAGGTTGAGCAGCCCTTTTCAGGTATCCCTTTAATGTATCTGGCCAACAGAGCAGTATTTCTCCAGTACAACCAACATGGTGTCAGTGACATCATGCTGCATCCTACTGCAACATTCCTGAGCTCAGATGGCAACAATATAAGTTCATCAAGCTGTTCCTTGAATGTCAGGAAGTATGAAACACCACAAATATTCATAGAAGTCAGATGAATATTTTTTTCTCATTGCTACTTGAGTGTCATTTCACATTGCTAATACCTAGCCACAATCCTAACCTCTCACTGGTGGTTAAGCCACAGACTGTGGTGCTCATATGCTGATCAGTAAAGCTGATATAAACAAAAGGTGACACTTCACCTCGAAATTTCATTTAATATGAGAATGGAGAGGACTAACACTGAGAAACTTGTGCTTTCTTGATGCCACAAACAAGATTTTTTTGGGGTGGAGTTTTATTTGGACTGCCATACTGAATATGACCCAGCCTGGTAAGCACCCTCTCTCAGAGATCCAGGTGACATGAAAACCATCCCTGTTCTCCTTAGGAAACCTATTGAAGAAGGCACTTAACACTGAGAGAAAAAAAAAAAAATAATCAAAGATCCCTAAAGCTGGCAGAAATGTTAGCTGCTTCCCTAGGCAGGCCAAATTTAGGAGATGTGACTTGCTGGCTAGACCCTGCTGCTCATCATGTCAAGTCAAACTTAAGAGCCACTGGCCAGGAAATATAATGCATTTATTGTTTTCCTGGTGCCTGCTGGTGCCTGCAGCCCTGTGGCTAACAGGGTTCAGTTTTTAAAACTATTTTGCGTGTAAATAAGCATTTTTAAATAAAAAAAGAAGAAAAAAAAAAAAAGTTAATCTAAAAGATGAAATAAAACAATCTGTCAAGGATATTACTCTCTCAGCAATTGACATTTGATCCCTCCTAATATTCCTAGAGAGTATACTGGAGAATACTCCTTGGAAAGTATAGTACCAATCTCTAGCTCTGCTAGCATGCAGTGACTAAACAGATCAAGTCTGCTTTAAGACTTGCAGTTTTATTATTGTTCTCCTAAAGTAACAGTGAATTGGATACTAAAAAGACAGTATCAACACAGGTTTCTAATTCTTAAAACTTCCCTGCAGTAGGGAAGGGACAGCGGGTGAATAGCTAAAGTGGTAAGATGGAGGAGCTGGGCATGGATTTTGTTCCTTTAGCAGTTATAAGAGAAACTGAGAAAGAATATTCCAATCAGAAACCTTTGGGGCACACAGGAAAGCATATAGGAGAACATTAACATGGAGATGAAAAGAGCTATGGATTAGGAAGCAAAAAATAAAAGAAATAAACGATCTTATGAGGGTTCAAGGACATCTTGAGGGGACAGCAGCAGTAAAAAACATGATACAGGCTGGAAAGTACAAAAAGAGGGCAGGGAAAAACTAGGTTTCTAAGAAGTAGCATTGGGAAATGCAGTATCAAACATAATATGGGTAGGAAGGTGCAAAAACCTATTTTGTGTGTTATAAGCAGGATCGGAGGAGTCAGAGTTGGAACAGGGACTTTATCAGCAGACACTGGGCAGCCTGCTCGCCAGCTCTGTGAGACCTGGCCGCAGCCCCAAGGATGTGGAACCTCCTAATTAGCAGAGAAGAGGTCTGTGAAACAAACAAACAAACAAACAAAAAAAAAAAAAAACCATATATATATATATAACAAAAAGTTCCTGTTTTTCCTCCTGCCTAGACTAGGTGCTCAGTGCTTCTTAAACTGAAACTGCTTCCCTGTGTAAGGACATCACAGCTCAACATCCACAGGAGGCTGAAGACTTAACCCAATTCTTATCCAGTGAGGACTGTTTGATAGCAGTCTCCCTGATGGCTGAGAGCCAGCCTTCCCATGCAGTGCTAGGGGTCAGGATTGATTCTGCAGGCTGCTGAGGGCACCTGGGAGCCCTCTCATGCACCTGGGTTCAGCGGGGCATGTGAGCACTGGAATCCTCACAGAAGCAATCTGCTGATGCTGGATGGTGTCCTCAGAGAATAAATGCTGCTGGATCTTCCTTCACCTTCTTATTAGTATCAAATTATACCTGCAGCTGCCAAAGTGTTTTTTACTCTGGTCTGTCCCATTCTTAATTGGTTGCTGATATGTCTGTGAGTGTGAGTGTGTGTGTGCATGCACAAGAGATGAAAAAGCATATTCGTTTCCTTTTGAACATTGGGCCAAGAGACAAAATCAAAGAGAAAAAAAAAAAAAAGGTGGAGGAAGGATTCATAAGAATTTATTCGCAGAAATATTCACAGAATGGCAAAAGGAGAGCAAATCCTACCATGAATAGATATTCATGGAGGTGTTTTCACTGGGGAAGCTCCCCTGGCTATTCTAAAACTTTTATTTATATATTTTTTTTATATTTTTTTCTCCTGCAGTGTGACTGGAAAGGATAGAATTAAGTAGTTTCAAGAAGGAAAAGGAACATGAAGTAGTAGTTGGAGATGGGTGTGTTTGCTGTTACCACAACCAGGAAACCTCCGTAGGCTCTTTAAGCAGTCATTGGAGAATGTAGTGGGTGAGTTGTCAGAACAGGGACCAGGACCAAAGTCTTCCCTGCCAGGCCATGAGTGCATCAGCAATTACAGAGCCTCTTTTTCTTTTTTTCCCTGACCCAGTGAATCTAAGATTCTTCCCTGTATGATGGCACGTCTCCAACAGCACACTGCGCAGGTTTGCTTGTAACTCGTAAGTTGAGGATTATAGGGTTTGAAGGCTCTCTGGCAGAGGAGAGAAGTGATCCAGCAGAGCTGTGCTACTACCACCCCCATCCTACCACAGGAGCTCAGCTCTGGGGCTCTCTAATGGAAAAATATGTTGCTGTGAGAGGCACCTCAGAGTTCCCTGCCACTCCTCCTCAGCATCTGCTCCCTAAGCATTGTCAGTCTCTGCTCAGCACCTTTTCACCCTCTTATGGAAACAGCAGCGGCTGGAAAGGTGAAATAGGCCCCATCTACTGTCAGAGAAACTCCAATGTCCTGTTAGTATCTTCAGCCTTTGTAGCTTTTCTGCAGTCATTGGTGAGGAGCCTGATCCTTTGGAAAATGCTTCCCCTTATCTCCTGGGCAAGGGGAGACCGGCTGAATGAATGCCTGTGCATGTGCCCAGGTCTGACAGTTGTAACATGGGGTGGTGGCTCCAGGAAGGATAAAGCTCTTATATCAACCTGAGTCACCCCCTTGCTCTTATGCACAGAGTAGGTACACTCTTTTTTACTAATTATAAGGTGTAATTACACTTCTCAGTTGGTTCTAAAATATATCTTTATAGAGAACTGAAAAGACTTTGTGGTCAAATACAAAATAAATAAAATAAAATAAAATAAAATAAAATAAAATAAAATAAAATAAAATAAAATAACAAGACAAAAATCTTACCAGTGTTGACCACATGCCTGAAAAGCTAACAACACCCAATATATAGTGCAGCACTTTGTCCTTTCCTTCTGTATTTTCAGTAAAAAAGACATAACTAAGAAACAGTGCTTAGCACTTTTATTTATTTATTTTCTTTCCAGTTTTTCACCCTTGATGTATCTCCTCAGACTGTGAGCAGGATACATTGTGCTTCATATTCCAAGTGCTGAGGCCTATCTATCAAAAGCTGACTGGAGTGGGTGGTGAAATACAGTAGGAGGTGGCTAGCTACACAGTTGTACTATTAAATTACTGTCTGTCCAAGGAGAGTAATCTCTTGTTTCAGCAGCAGGTACTACTACTAGAGACTGTAAAAACCTCAAGCACTCAGAAATAGGCTGTCATACGGAGCACCATAAATTACATCAGTCAAATATTCCATCATTCATTCACTCCGCAGTCTTACAGTGGGATGAATAGTCTGCTCAAGGGAAGAAAAAAAGAAGAAAAAAAAAAAAAAAAACAGCATCTTTCTGATTCCTTTTACTTTCTGGGAGGGTTTCAGAGGCTGCTTTCCTGTGAAATGTCTTAATTGACCATAAAATTTAATTTTCCATTTGCATAGCTGCAAGTTTCAGGGACCACACGGCTTGCCCCCCAAAATGCAGCAGAGGTACAGGATTTTCTTTTTCTCAAACTGCAGCTATTGTTATCCACCCTTTTATTAAGAAGTTTAAATAGTGCAGCATCAATGACTTCCTTTTCATCTTTGTGAAACAGAACATTTGACAGTAAGTTAAAATCCTAAATAAAATATGAAAGCTGCCAGCACATGCCAAAAGTCTCTCGGAGAGCATATATGAAAAGTTGCTCCTAAGACGCAAATGTCACTAATACCATATGAAAATTGCAAAAAGGTATATGAAAGTCACTAATGTGACATGAAAGAACAAAAGTCTTCAAATTATATGAAAGTTGCTGTTCCAATATGTTACCCTTACTGTTCTAGTTACTTTGTATCCTATCTTATTAGCAACTTTCATTTCAAACTAATCTTTGATAAAAGTCTTATTATATTAACAGTTTTCCTTAAGTATCAGAAAATTGTATTTCCAGTTGCACCGAGTGAAGTATGACCTCATTAGCAGACTTTTGTATCAGGGTGCGGGTTTTTTAGTCTCTTACCTATGGGAATGGCGTGCATTCCTGCAGCCTCATACTCCCCTTGCTTTGTCTTTATAAATGTACATACAGATTCTGCTTCACATGAAAGGTTAAGAGGAGACTCAGAGTAGGTTTTTGAATAAAGATTTTCATCACCTGAACACTCTCATTCCACACCACTAGCTACAGAGCTGTCTAAAAATACCAATACTATGTTTAGGAGAAGCCATGATCTTTAGAAAACCCTATCCAAAGGAGAGCCTGAGCCCACAGTGAGATTCACTGCAATGTTCTCCTTTCAGTGAAGAGCTCTGGTGCAGGGTTTAAAAGCATATATAGGCAGGCAGGTGTGCACTTGAATTAATCCTGTAAATAAAATATTCTGTAAATCCCTGCCTCTGCCACCAAAGATGAGTGTCTTTGTAGGCCCCCTGAATGACAGTTGAGACCTCATGAATGTGTAAGAGCACGACAGAACAAAGCAGATCTCAGGGTTATCTAGTGAAAGGTATTCCTACCATGGCAGGACAGTTGAAACTAGAAGATCTTTAAGGTCCCTTCGTGGAACTAGATGATCTTCAAGGTCCCTTCCAACCTAAACCATTCTGTGGTTCTGATTCTATGATGCTATGATTCATACTTAGAGCTAATTCTGGTCTCTACAGTAGCCCGTGAAAGAGCTAAAGCTTAAATAATCTAGAACATGGACATAGTAGACTTTGGGCATAGTAGACTTTGGGCCTTATGCATCCACTGATTTGGAATGTCTTTTAATCAGCCAGGGGTCTTATTTCTTCTTTTCCTTTTGAAATCTTCTGTGAAGGTGATGAAATGCATTGTATTGCTAGTTCTAGCTGCTGAACTCCTGTATTTCTTGAATGTAACTTTTGCAAGCAAAACACCAGGTCAGGCATGCTATGAGAGGGTCAGGATGCTAATAGGAGATGAAAACATGAATAGATGACAAACATTTGTAGTGCAGATTTCCTGCCTCCTTATGTATGCCAGATCTGAACCCTGTAGACAGTGAGGGTGTGTCTGTATTCCCCTGTGTTGCAGTTCTCAGTCTATATGATTAGTTTGCAAAAGAGTACCTTCCACAGGTAAAATAGCCATTGAATATCACAAGATAAAACTCTGTCCTGAGATGCACGAAAACAATGCATTGAGTGACATTAAACATTGCATCCTATTAACAGTTTCCCCTTATATTTGATTTGAATAATAGGAAACTGCAATTAAACACTATAAATGCACTAGTTACATATCAGGTGACTGTTCCTAAGCAAGAACCTGTAATTTGCCTCCAACAGACCCTTCTTCTTTGATTATTGGTCAGAAGATAATGCAGTTTGCACATCTAATAAGTTTGGATTTACTGCTAAAAGATGAAGTTATTATAACATTCTGTATTTAAAATAATAATAGTAAAAAAACTTTGAAGCTAATAATCAAAAGATTATAAAAAGGATATCTTTTAATTAATTTCAAACCCTGGATTGAGTATTAAATAGAAACATGAAAGAAAGATTTCCAATTGGAAGGGCTGGTAACTGAAGAGTCTCCACTCTCTTGAGGATTACCATTTAATTTTAAACATTGATTTAAAATAAATGATGGTACAGTCCCCAAGGAAAGATGTATTTCAGTTGTAAACATAAGAGTGATGTATAATAAATGAAATATATAACATTCTCCTTGAGGAATTTTCTTACTTTATTGTGCAATCATGCTATGGGAATTATTTATACACTTTAACTTGAGTCTCAGACAAAAGCTATCAGGTATCTTTCTGTAATCAGCTTTTCCTTTATTTATATACCTGTATTTACATTTTTGAGAATCTGTCTGTGATATCAGTTCTTCTATCATCAGCACTTGGGAGGGTGTGTGATAGATTAGGAAGATTTACTCGGGATTACTGTCTGAATGACGAGGGTCTCATACCAGTCCTGACCAAGTATCTCACGTTACAGGAAGCCTCATAGCTCCTCAACCTCACAGCCAGTTTCCTTGCTTATTTCATTACAGCCCATGCAGCCTTTCTCATTCATAACTGTGTTTGTCAGCTCTTTGCTCTGTTGCAGTGCTCCTGTTTTCTGATTTCTCCTTTCTAAATATTAAGATATATTATACCCTAGTTCTAGGAGAAGCAGCTTTTCCACTTCATTTGTTTTGTGTCCTGTCAGCATCTAGGTGAACACAATAATTAATTATGAATAGTTTTTTAAGTACTTCTTGGGAATCTGCTTTTTCTAGGTGTTTCATTTTCTCTATTTCCATTCCATTATACATATACATATTTAGCAAAAGTGTGACTGACAAGTTTATCAGATAAAAATTTGTCTTAAGCAATTTTCTTTGTAGGGAAAACATATGGATGCCCCACT